>NW_024885424.1:0-38438 GCF_019232065.1 Centrocercus urophasianus
ATAAAGATACCTTAAATTTACTTAATATATACATATATGTAATATTTATTATATTTCTATTATATATATATATATAAAACTACTTACAGATAATGGAACAACTTCTAATAGGGAGCTCATGGAGTAGTAATTCTTCCGCTGTTTTGTATCACCATTACATTGCCTATTCTTAATAATCTGGCTTTCCATCTGCTTTAATTAGTTGTCTATTTGTACTCTTGGTCCTTCATAATAGTTGTATTTGTATAATATATATAATTGTATTACATTATCTGATCCTTATGAAGAAGATATCCATCTATCATACACATCCAGTACTATCTTGTGTCAATCAAAGTCAACGTCAGCTTTTCATTTAATATCTAAATTGATGCCTGTTTATAATTTTTTTTAATTTCCTGAGGCAAGATCAATTTCTTTTTTTTTTTTTTTTTTTTTTTTTTTCCCCACTTTGTGTATCCACATTATTTGTCACTTATTCTGGCCCAAAATCCTGTCATGGAGTTCTTCATTTTCTACAGTAGTCTACTAGTAGAAGCCTTTATCTTGTAGACAAAGGATTCATTTGTCAAGACCTATTGGCTGTTATGTGCCAATCACCTTCTACAGCTTAAATATTAACAAATGAGAAGTAGGGAAGAATTTTAGTTTTCTATAGCCATGATTTCCATCTTTGATAACTTCAGACTTTATAAAGAATGATATTTTAAAAAGCAATGTTGTTTTTCATTTATTCAAATACTTGTGAATTGTGGAACTGCCCTCTCCTAATTTTAAATATCTAATAGTTTGCTTTCCAATTCTCTGTAATACGTCTTAAATAAAAAGGAAATAAAGAGAAGCAGTCACTTTCAAAAGATGATTCAGGGATTGTGAAAGACAATGGCTGTTTCTGTTTCGTTTTCTTTTGTTCTGTTTTGTTTTGTTTTACTCTTTTGGCTCAAACCAAGTTGACTCGTGTCTTAGTCTCACCATCGGGGATACATGTATTAAAGAATCTCCTCTCTCCTCTCAATACAGCAATTGGAGTGAGACAGGCATAAAAATTAAGATGAGATTAATTCCTTTTTGCATGTATTTTATATTTTTTTAGCCTTTTATGGGAAGAAGTTTGTCAGCTGGCTTAGGATATACCATTACATCTAAACAAGTAAGGAAAGTAAGCCAATATTTATTCTCCTAAGACAAAACAGAAGTATGAGTAGCTGTTTTACATGTTTGTTTCTAGCTACAAGAGTTCAAAAGCTCAAACTTCTAACGTATATCCTGACAGAAGAAAATTACAAATGTTTTCTTTTTCTTCCTGCTGTGAAATTCACCTAATTTTGAAAATTACTAACAGTAGTCTGTACTTTGCTATTTTTGATATGCTTATATTTGGTTATTTATTTTGGGGGATTTTAAGGTAACTAATTTATGTTTGAGCATCTGCTGCTCAACGGATCTCCTATCTATAGAAAGCTCAGCTGTCTAACCATATGACTAAGGTATCATTCTCTCACTACAGAAATTTAAAAATTAAAAGAAAAAAAAAGAAAGCAATCAGAAAAAAAATAATAATGCAGAGGCTTTTGTTTGCATCCTCAGTTTGATTTTGTTAGAAACTTATCTATTACTCATACATCACTCTTAGGTAGAAGCTCAATATTTCTTTCCCTACAAATTGTAACATAATGTGTCAGAGTTAGTCAGAACTCTTACGCTTCAATACTTCGTACACCTTGAAAAAAGACTGAAAGGGAACCCATAGTGGGTATCTGGAACGTATGTTAGAAATATCTGGCTGAAATGTTAAGGAACCTCTGCAAAGTTGTTTTCTCAAAGTAGCAATTAATGGAAGATGAAGTAGTGAATTAAGTAAGGGTTTGGTGAGCCATGCAACATCTTGTGGGGTTAAGGTAAATGATCCTATTAGAACTATTTACATTATTTTCTCAGTCTTAGTGCATATATTCTCTTAGTTGCTAGCCTGAATCCCTCTACCAAGATCATTCTGAATTCTTTTCACATATAACATATGAATGCTTAGTTTCAGGAACAGAAATGATCCTGTCTCCAAACTCCTCTGTTTTCTAGCTCATATCAGCTAACAAAATAAGGAGGCCCCGGCCTACTTCTGAGGCAGTATAAATAAATGAAGTGTCATAAGCTTCATGTGTGGAAATTCTCCAGTACTCCATGGATTCAGTTAAACAGGAAACTGGCCCTGTAAAACTCCTTCTTCCCCTACTTACTTATATGTCTGGGAAGTTCATGGAGCAAAACTTCCTAGAAACTATGTTAAAGAACATACAACACAAAGATGTGATTCAAGACAGCCAGCATGGCTTCACCAAGGCCAGATCTTGCATGACCAATATGGTGGCCTTTTATGATGGAGAGAACATCGGTGGATGGGGGAGGGCGACAGATGTCAACTATCTGGACTTCTATAAAGCCTTTGACATTGTCTCTCACCACATACTTCTTTTTAAATTGTAAAGGGATACATCCAAAGGATGGAGTGTTTGGTGGATTAAGAATTGATTGGATGGTCAGCCAAAGGGTTGTGATCAATGATTCTGTGTCAGAGTGGTAGAGTAATTCAGAAAAAAAGGATTTAAAACTCTCTCTCCAGCTCTCAAAGCTGATGTTTTCAAATAAACTACAGGCTAGTGATGTCCCTCGATGGTCGGTCTTGGGATGGTGATTTTCAGCATCTTCATCAATGACATAGACGGTGTCATAGAGTCCACCCTCAGCAAGTTGGATGACACCAAGCTGAGCAGTGCAATCGATGCATGGAAGGAAGGGAAGCCATCCAGAGGAACCCGGACAGGTTGGAGATATAGGCCCATGTGAGCCTAACGAGGTTCAACAAGTCCAAGTGCAAGGTATTATGCTTGGGCTGAGGAGATCCAACGTTTTTATACAGACTGGCAAAGAACCCCGTGAGAGCAGTCCTGTGGAGAAGGACTTGGGAGTCCTGGTGGATGAGAAGCTGCACATGAGCCAGCAGTATGTGCTTGCAGCTCAGAAGGACAACTGTGCTCTGGACTGCATTAAAAAAGCAGTGGCCAGCAGGGAAAGGGAGGTGATTGTCCCCCTCTACTTGGCTCTTGTGAGGCCCCATATGCAGCACTGCATCCAGGCCTGGGTCCCCAGTACAGGAAGGACGTGGAGCTCTTGGAGTATGTCGAGAGGAGGGCCACTACGATGATCAGAGCACCTCTATGAAGACAGAATGAGGGAACTGGGATTGTTTAGCTTGGAGAAGAAAAGGGTCCATGAAAATCTCATTGTGGCCTTCCAATACTTGAAAGGAACACGTAAACAGGAAGGGGACGACTGTTTACAATGGTGGATAGTGATAGGACAAGGGGAAATGGTTTGAAACTGAGACAGGGAAGGGTTAGGTTAGATATTAGGGGGAAGTTTTTCACTCAGAGGTGGTGAAGCACTGGAACATGTTGCCCAGGAAGGTTGTGGATGCCCCCATCCCTGGATGCACTGAAGGCCAGGCTGGATGTGGCTCTGGGCAGCCTGGTGTGGTGGTTGGCGACCATGCCCATGGTAGTGGGGTTGAAACTAGATATTCATTGTGGTCCTTTTCAACCCAGGCCATTCTATGATTCTATGATTCCCCTGAAATCAGCTGCTCCAAAGACAGAATCTGAGAAAACTATATTCTAACAGCATCAAGTAAAAGTGCTTCTTTGGATAAAGAAAATGAAAAGGAAAAACAACAAAAACAACAACAACAAAAAGAGAGAGAGAGAGAAAAAAAATGTTTAAAAACTGTACCTCTGTGTGAATTCACAGAAGGCAATGATTTAGCGTGGTTTAATAATATGTGGCCAAGATACAAGTGCATATAACCACTGATGATATACTGGTAGAGTAGTCACAAAATGGATTATCACTATCACTTATTCAGTACCAGAGAATAGTAGTTTATCTATTTTTTTTTTATTATTATTATTATTTTTTTTTTTTTCCATGATGATTCAGTGGAATTCTGAATGTTTGGAAACAATACCAAACCAGAGCAATAATTGCTCTGTATTGTTTTAAAAGCTATGTAGAATGCCTAATAAAAATGTTTACAAAAATATATTGCATTAATTCTAAATTTCTGTAATTAAAATATGCTTATTCTAAAAAGAATACAATTAATTTGAACTCTGAAGGGTAAATTACATAATGAATATTTTGATATGTTTTCTGGAATACTTATTAGAAGGATGAAATACAAATATCTTGTAGATCAGCTTCTGCCAAGGCCAAAAGAATAAATACAGTTTGTTTAGTCACATTATGCTTCCCTTAAATCACTGAATTGCACTTATTTCCAATCCAGAAGAACAGGCCTATTATCCTGTTCCAGGATCTATTGCATTTCAACTCTGTCCTCCTGGCATCAGAAGGCCATTACAGAAACTTCTTAGAAGCTATATCTGCGTTAGCATGTAGTGTGGTGTTACAGAAGCTTATCTACAAAGAAAAACAGTTGATGTAGGGGACCATACGGCCATACCATATGCATTATGGGCAGTTACATCAGACCAAAACTGATATATTATGTGTGTTGAACTGCTGTTATTTACGTTTGATGCATATTAATCATGCATATCCTAAAGAAATCTTGTCAGTGTGCTCTGAGACTATCTCCTGACATTAATCTCAGCCTGGTACGTGGGGATGATGAAAAGATTCAATTAGAAAGTGATCTCCCAATCTGAAGTAAAATGTGGTGCAGGCAGTATTTAAATGCTGACGTTGAGTAGTTCTTAAAATGAGATAATCATAGTCATGCCATACCGTAGAAGAATACATGCGGAACAGCACTTCCAGTTTCCTCAGAAACTGAACGGTAGTGTGAATGGAGGAAATATATTAAATATTATCTCCCTTTTAATTTTAAACAAACCAGGCTGTAATTTGCATAGTCAAATGCAAGTTCTGCATTTGGATGATAGATAAAAATGAATTAGCAATCAATGACACTACATCATCCTCTACTTGTCCAACTCCAGGACAGAACCCATAACATGCAAAGTAATACTGAAAGCTTTTTTTTTTTTTTCTAACTGGTATTTAATTGTTTTAGTTTCCATAAGTCTTCAAGGTCTTACTAAATGCAGTGCTAATATAATCTTTATTAAAAGCTTCCTCAATGCATTGAGAAGTGCAGAGTATTTATTAGTGTACTTTCATATAAGGTGAGCCTGCACATCCTTCACACAAGATATGGTTACATTCATGGTGGTAGGAAGCTATAAACATGATTTTTTACTTACCCAGATGGAATATGACATATAAATGTAATCTTCTTTTATTTTGTTCTGGCAGAACAGGATTTAAAAGAAGGACAAGAGTAGAGTTACATAAAAGATATTCTGAGATGCAACATAACACAGTAAAAAATGAAATCTTTCTGTGGAATTGTTAAACCATTATACAGAATTTTATAGAAAATTGTATCCTTGCAACATACTGCTATATATTTGTTTTGAAAATCCCATAGCAAATTTGTCATGCTCTGTTAGGTTTTATAAGCTTTCTCCATAAATCCGTGTGTAACAAAGTCAAGATAGAAAACTGTTTGGGGGCAGGGGAAAGTGGTGGACAAATGTACATTGGTAATATTATAAATCTTTCACTTGAAGTATAATTAGTCTTTGAAAAATTATAATTGATTTTGCAAAATTATATCAAAGAACTGTCACTTGTCAGAACATTTTTTCTAAGAGAAGGACACATCATTTTGTTTCACTGGTTCCTCAGTCTCCCATCCCTGAAAGCTTTCCAGCTACTTTCAACCAAGCCTGATAAAAAGTTTTATGTTGCAAAAAAGTGTTAAGGACTCATCAATTTCATGCATATAAGTGGATATTTGTAGTGAAAGATTCAAAATGTTTCCTCTTCTGATAAATTTTACTACGACCTCATTGTTACAAATCAGGCATTTTATGTCATTCACAGTCACAGGAAACTAGACTTTTTCTTTTCACAGAGTCACAGAAAAATGGAAGTTGGAGAGGATTTATGTAAGTTCATCTAGTTCTGACTACCCCCATGGGCAGGTATGCCAGCCACTAGATCACAATACCCAGGATCCCATGCAGCCTGGTCTCTATAGCATCTCTGGGTAACCTGTTCCAGTGCCTTACCACCCTCTGAGTGAAAAATTTCTTCCTAACTTCTAAACTGTATCTCCTCTCTTTTATTTTCAACACATTCCCACTTGTGCTATCATAATTAGATTGTGTAAAAAGTCAGTTCCCCTCTGGCTTGTAAGCTTCTTTCAAGTACAGGAAGACCACAGTGCTTTCTCTCTGGAGCTTTCTCTTCTCCAAGCCAAACAAGTCCAACTCCCTCAATGTTTCCTTATTGGAGAAGTGCTTCAACCCTCTGGTAATCTTTGTGGTTCTCTAGTCTCTCTTCAACAGTTCTGCAGTCTTTCTGTACTAGGGGCTCCAGTCCTGAATACAGTAATCCAGATGGAGCTTCATGAAGGTAGAGTAGAGAAGGACGAGGGGGACAGTCACCATCCTTACTCTGCTGGCCACCCTTCTTTTAATGCATCCAAGGATACTGTTGGCCTTCTGGCATGCACCAGCAAACCTCTGGCATGTGTCCAGATTTTGTCCATTTGAATCTCCAAGTTTTTCTCCAAAGCATTGTTCGAAAGGAGTTCTTCTACCAGACTGTAATTGTATCTGGAATTTTCTTGATCCAAGTGCAACGTCTTTTCTCTCGGTCTTGTTAAACCTTGTTAGATTCTCTCCTGCTTAGAAGTTCAGGGACGCAAGAGGTGTGAGAACCTTGATTATCCATGAAGAAGCAAAGAATTCATTAAGCACCTCTTCTCCACATCCACATCCACAGAATTTCAACCTGCTGAAGTTCAGGATCCTGAATCCACTCTTTTCCAGGCCCACATTCTTAAAGATCACAAACTCAAACAGGGCATTGTTGCTGCAGTACAGGCTGCCTCTAATCTTAGCTCATCCTGAAAAACATACTTGGAAATGCCTCATGGGCTAGATCTTCAGAAGATAAGGGGGCTCATGAGAGCTGGTTGGCAGTTAAACACCACTTCATCTAAGCTCAAGTTGGGTGCATCCCTGAGATTAAGAAATCAGGGAAAGGTGGCAGGAGACCTGCATGCATGAGCAAGGAACTCATGGATAAACTTAAAGGAAAGAAGAAGGTTCACAAAGTGGAAAAAAGGGCTGTCCTCCTGGGAAGAATATAGGAATGTTGTCAGGAGCAGTAAGGATGCACTGAGGAAAGATAAGGCCCTCTTGGAATTAAAGGAAAGGAAGTAAAGGATAACAAGAAAGGTTTTCTTTAAAGATGTCAACTGTAAAAGGAAGACTGGGGAAAATGTGGGTCCCTTCCTGAATGAGGTGGGTGCCTTGGTAACAGAGGACACTGAGAAAGCAGAGATTCCAAATACTTTCTTTGATTCAGCCTTTAATTCTAAGACTAGTCCTCAGGAATCACAGGCCCTGGAGGTAAGAGAGTGAGTGTCTGGGGAAATGATCAGTAAAGTAAAATGATCTCTTGACACTCTTGATCGAGTCCAGGCAAAACCAATGCACACAAATCCGTGGGCCTTTATGGGAGAAAACCTTGTTTTCTGAGAGAACAGGTAGAGGTGATTGCTGAAATGCTCTCTATCATCTTTGTAAGGTCTTGGCAAATGAGAAAAGTGTCTGAAAATTGGAGGATAGCCTATGTCACTCCAGTCTTCTAAAAAGGGCAAGAAGGAAGATCCAGAAAACTACAGGCCACTCTACCTCACCTTCATTTGGAAAGGTGGCGGAAAAACTTGTTCTGGAGAACCTGTGCAAGCGATTGGAATTGAAGAAGCTTATCAAGAGCAGTCAACACGAATTCACCAAGGGGAAATCATGCTTCAGCAACCTGGTAGCTTTCTATGTTGTCATCACTGGCTGCATAGATGCAAGGAGAGCAGTGGATGTTGTGTACCTTGAGTTCAGCAAGGCATCTAACATCATCTCCCACAACATCCTTGTTATGAAACTTAAGAAGTGTGGGATAGACAAATGGATGGTGAGGTGGACTGAGAGTTTGTTGAGTGGCAGGACTTAGAGGGTTGTCATCAGTGGCACAGAGTGGTTGGAGTTCTGTTGCTAGCAGTGTTCCGGAGGAATCAGTGACTGGTCTAGTCTTTGTCAGCATCTTCACCAGTGACCTGGATGAAAGGATTGAGTCCACCCTCAGCAAGTTTGCTGATGATACAATGCTGGAAGAAGTGACTGACACCCTAGAAGGCTGTACTACCATTCAACAAGATCTGGACAGACTGGAGTGTTGGGGAGGAAGAGCCTGATGAGGTTTAAGAAGAGCAAATGTAGAGTTTTGCTCCTTGGGAGGAATAAAAACATGCATTAGTACAGGGTGGAAGATGACCTGCTGAAGGTAAGTTCGGCATAGAAGGTCCTAGGGTTCTTGGTGGACAACAGGTTGGTCATGTGTCAGTAGTGTGCATCTGTGGTCAAGAAGTCCTATGCTATTCTGGTGCGCATTAAAAAGTGTGGCCAGCAGGTCAAGTTAGGTGATTGTCCCCCTCTATTCTTCCCCAGTTGAACCATATTTAGACTACTGTGTCCAGTTCTAGTCTACCCACTTCAAAAAAAAGACAGGGATCTCTACTTTTATTTTTACTACTTTTCTGAAGGAGTGGTCAGGTACTGGAATGGGCTGCCCAGGAAGGTAGTGGAACATTTGGATTTTGTGTTGAGGGACATGGTTTAGTGAGTATTATTGGTGATAGGTGGATGGTTGGACTGGATGATCTTGAAGTTCTTTTCCAACCTTGGTGGTTCTGTGATTCTGTGATCTCCTAGGGGGAGTCCAGTGTAGGACCACAAATATGACAAAGGGCCTGGAGCGTTTCTCTTGTGAAAGTTGCAAAGCTGGGTCTGTTCAGCCTGGGAAAAAAGAAGACTGAAAGAGGATCTGATGAAGGTTTATAAATATCTAAAGGGAAATGGGAAGTAAATAGATAAGGCCAGTCTTTTGTCTGTGTGTTGCTGTGATAGGGCACGAAGTGATTGTTTAAAACCTGTACACTAACATGCAGAAGTTCTTAACAGTAAGGGTCACAGAGCACTGGAACAGGTTGCACAGAGAAGTTGTGGATATTTGGACAAACCTGATTTTTTTCCCTGAAGCTTCCTAAAGCATCAAGTGTTCTTTGCCTCTTCTCAGTTCCTCAGCAGTACCTCTCTTTTCCTCATCCATATCTTGTTTAAAGCTCTGTATTTTTTTTTTCTTTTCATTTATTTTTTTCTTTTAAGGTTTCTGATATCATGGAGTATATTTCCCTTGCTTTCACAATATTTTAGCTATTAAAAAGAATATATATGTATACACATATACACAAATATATATATACATTTGAAGGTAGACTTCTAAGAGATTTTTATTATTAGTAATCTTTAGAATAACCTGAAAGAACAAAGCCCCAGAATCTAGCAATAAATCAAAAGTTCTTGCAGCTTTATGTGTATTTGACATAAAATTACATACCGTGTTGAGTGATTCACAGATTTTAAGACTGGATTCTACTATGATCAACTATTTTGAAAATGTGAAGTGTTACTGAATTTAAGTCTAATACTTAATTCTTTATTCTGAGCAATTCTCAATGCAAATGAATAAATTTACAAAACAGTCACTTAAGATTTATTCATTTTACTTAAAACATACTGAAAATTGTATGTATTTTATAAGATTAATTTAAAACTTCTTTTACATTTCATTTTTAACCATCATAAAGTTCTAGCTAACAAATCTTTAGGTATAGGATGCTTATATATTATAGATGATCTTACAGTTGGCATATGAAATTCTGCTTACATAAGAATGTGCAACTCCATCAGAGTAAATTAAACTATGTATGATCTACTAAAACCCATAATTATTTGAAAACGAGGGACCTGTTTTAAAGAAATTTCTAATTCAGCATCAAGATACATGCAGAAAAATAACAGCTTTTTTTCCACATATGAATCAATTCAATTGACCAAAAATATATTCTTGTGATGGAAAAGAACAGATACTTTAACCATAAATGCCTTATAGTCTTATAATCTAGATTTGATTAGGCTGGATATGGAATGTGTGTGCACTACACAGAATGATTTTCCGTTTCTCTAAATTATGTACTAGACCACAAAAATCTATGCAACAGTTTAGCACGGATTTTAGCATATACATTAAGATTTAAAACAATATATTAAAAGAGCTACTGTTGCAGATTTCTTCAGTTTCATTTTAAATTCTAATCCCAAAAACAGTACTGGTTCATATTAATCAGAAATACATAAATCTTTAAGGATTTTTCAGCTATAGAGATAGTACTGCTGATAAGTATGAGACATTTTGAGGTTCACAAGGTTTTGAAGATGGGAAAAGAAGCTAATGTAATCATGCCTACTGTCTTCCAGTACCTGCCATCTGCTCAGAAAACAGGACTGAAATGACAATATCTTTATCCTCTGGGGAAAATTAGGTAGAGCTGTGAAAGACTTCTGCTTCTCTCATAAAGAAAGTTTGAAGTAGATGGTTTTAAAGAAAGAAAGGATTTTATAGCCTTCTTATCATCTGCAGAATGCCAGCAGCTTTTCAAAGTAATAGCAACCTGTGTAAAAGAGTATATGAACTAAACTGAGTTTTTATTGCATCCAGCACAGTCAAGTTCCACTTAACTTTCTGTAGTGGCACATAAGCTTTTCAAATGCTTTGCTTCTCAAAAGAATCAATATGCAATGTGTTGCAAGAAAGAATTTATGTATGGATTGAACTGTCAGGAACACAATTAAATATGTGTATGTTTGTGTGACAGAGGAGAATGTAAAAGCAAGGAACCAAAGTTAAACTTATCAAATTAGAAGTGTTTGCATTGTGTTGCATGTGCCACATCTACATACATTTTTTTTAACCTCACTTTACTTTTAATATAATTTACTTCTAATTGTCAGAAAATTTACTGAGACTCTTTTACATGGGTTGTCCTTCTATGCTAAGTTTTTCTTAAAAAGGAACTACTGGCCTGAATATGTTAGTTCTTCAGATCACAGGTTCAATTTTCTGTGCGGCCAGCTCTCTAGACTTCCGGTGGAGTTTAAGAGAAGTGAATGTAGGCAGTGGTAACGAAAAATTGACTTTTCAAAAAACCATAATGAGGCTTCAGAAAAGTATCCAATACTCATGCCTACTTCGAAGAGGCCCTTTTTGTTCCAAATGATTGTTTCATTCAGAGGGAACTGTGAATGTGTTTTCAGATGAGGCGTAGGCTCAGAAGAACTTACATTTCCTCTGGAATTGGGATGGATTTATTTGTCTAGTACTGGAAACTTCTGGTGCATTGCCCAATATTTTGAGGCTAAATTTTGTACAGTATCAACAGGTCCAAGCAATGTGGCTGCAGAACCATGTTGGTATGTAATTAGCTGTGGGTTAAACATTAGGATTGACAACTGTACTTCATTTCAGTTTGAAACTACAAATCACCTCCCAGAGAAGACTGTGAACATCAGTGAATTTTGCTCAAAATGTTGTCTGTGTTAAAATACTAACCACTGGCTTGACTGTGATTTCATTATGACAGTCCACCTGGAAATCTCAAAGTGATGCTACAAGTCCTTTGCTTTAATCACAAGCTTATGAAATTTAGCAAATGTTTGTTAAATGGATTCTCTGTGTATTGAATGTCACTGTTTCATTGCAGAAGTTCCTGATTTTATACATTAAATTAATTAATAATTGTTGTTCATAATCTGGTAATCTGGTATGAATTTTGGAGGCATCACACTGAAAGCTAGAATACAAAATACAATCACAAGTACTCCTAATTACATAAAGTCAAATTTGTTTCTGAAAAGTACAATGTGCACAGAATGAGCCTAGCTTAATTTGTTCATATTTGCCCCCCCAAAAAAATCTAACATTTTTGAACTTAGTAGAAAACTGTCTTTGGACTCTGAAACTGGAATTAAGATGGATTTGACTTAAAAGCTGACAAAGTTAAATACTTGTATTATTTATTTGTCTAGAATATATATAGTTCATACCTACCTAATCTTTATGGCCATAATTATAAACAATGTAGAAAAAGGCTTAGGCAAAGGCAAGGGGAGGAGAGGGGAGGGGAGGAAAGGAGTGGGAAGGGAGGGGGGAAAGAGGTGGGGGGGGGGAAAGGAAGGAAAGAGAGGAGAACAGAAGGGAAGGGGAAATAGATAGGTTTCAGACAAAAACCTTAGGAATGATTAATGGGTCTCCTTACAAAACACTGAATTTACTTCATCTATTTAGCTTACAAGTATGGATGACATGACCATGGTTTTTAAAAGTGTTGTTTAGAAATATAAGATACAGCAATTAAATAAGATAGTTTATCAAAGACATAGAATATAACTGAGTGTCTGTTAGTGGAAGTTAGAAAAATTTGAACCATAAGTAAACTTGATATTTAAAGTTAATATTATTAATGGTGTCAAGAAAAGACGTCATGGATTATGTTGGATTTTCTCATCACTATAAATGTTTAAATCAAGGAATTACCTCAACAATGGAAGAGGTTATCAAGTTAGGCTGCAGAATCTCCATCTTCAGACGCAGAACAAAACTTAACTTTATGATCCTTAATAACCTTGTCTTACTCTGAAGTTGTCTTTGAGTTGAAAGTTGGCCTTCCTTTGAGTTAGAGGCACCTTCTATCAGAGAAAATGTCTGATACTAGAAATTTCATACAAGCTTCAACTTGATTTCTCTGATCATATGTCAAAGGACACGTAGATTAAGAAAGGAGTTATAACCTTCAAAAACAACAGTGCCTGGGAAAGGAAACACCAAATTCTATCTGCTATGAAACCTCTCGGTGGATTTTTTCTCTTCTCGTTACCCTCACTGATTTCCTTCTTAGCAGATCAAACCGTTTTGTACTATCATTTGCTTTCTATATAGTACAAAATTGAAATTAAAAAAGTGCTAATAAATAATAAAAAAAAAGACGACTCAGTTTAGTAAATTGTCTCTAATTTACTAATTTGCTGAGGTCAAAGAGAAGGCATAAAACACCTTACTACTTGTTCCAAAACTCCAGCAAATAGCACTACAAAAAGTTTGGGCTCGAACTCTTTCCTTGACTAATTTGGATGAGCAGGGCATTGAAGAACTGTTCAAACCTCTTTGACTTCAGATCTTCATCCTTCCAAATAGTCAGAACTTCGTTATGAACTTAATATTTCCCTTTTGCATACACTGGATCTTAAGGAGTGAAGCAAGTATGGATGTTGTGCAGAGAGAGGAGTGTACCTATTGGGAAGGGGTGGCACTTGCCATTGAAATGTTTGGCTGAGTGACTGGACTGTCATTATGAAATTTCCTCCTTCCACCAAAGTCTCAAAAACTAAGGGTAAAGAATTTAGAAGTATTACTGTCTGGCTGAAGTATATAAATTACCTCTTCCTAAATCTCAAGTATTGAAATTACAAGCACTAAGCAAATCAGCAGGGTATTCCACTTTCCTCCTTCCCATTCTATGACTAAGCACACACTCTTATCTTTGCAACTGAACCAAGAGTGGGAGCATGCAGGCCTGCTTGACACCATACATTTCTGAGAAGCAGAGGCAGAGTGGAAGAAAGGCTTTTGAAATCATCTACTGGTTTCTGTCTGACCACTCAAGTTCACTGTGTTGTTCACTTTGCTTGTGACAAAAACACTGAAACACTGTCATTTTAAATACTGATGAAGTGTCTTTGGATAGCATAAAACATTTTATTCTTCTTATGTTTTTCTACCTTCAAAGAGGTTGAGAGTGCATAAGAAGCATGGAGGAGACAAAGGCAGGGCAGCCAATCCAAACTGGCCAAAAAGCTATACCATATTATATGACAAAAACGTTCTGGAGAGAAAGAAAAGATGACCATCCCTTCCTTGTCTTCCCATTCCGTTCTTTCCATAACCTTTATCTTTCCTTTCCAACACTCATAGACACCAGATCTCCATAATCCCAATAAAATCATAGCACAAATACATCTCTAAGTCATCTTGCTTATTCCCCACACTGCATGAAGTGGTGATTGGTATACATCCACATAAGATGGGCATCACAGTGGGTGGAGAGAAAGAATTTAGGAGATTTCTGCATATTTTCATGATCCAGCACAGGAGATAAAGCTTTGCTAAGAGAAAAAAACAAACAAACAAACAAACAAAAATATTATTATTTTTATATGTGAACTGGACAATTAATCGTAGCATTAACACTTATTGAAGTAATTGTGGTAAGAGGAACATACTAGTGTCAACGTAGTTGATCCAAAACAAATCTCCAGGTATTGCAAAGTTATGTCATTAAATAGCTACTTAACTAAAGAGATACTGAACAGAATTGAGTAATTCAAACAAGATTTCACCCTATTCACCCCAAACCAAACACAGATCTGGGGGTGGCTCTGAAAATAGTGCCTCTTTTATTATGTTGGCCCATAGCATCAGAAGCAGATATCAGAAGTATGCCAATTAGAGGTATGCTTGCTAAATACTTATGGAGACCAAACAGCGAAGGTTAGCATGGTGATGTGGTGAATGGTGCAATTCAGTGATGTGAAACATAAGCTACGTTCTGGATAGCCAAGTAAATTCTTATGAGTGCAGCATGAAAGTTCTGTTAACTGCTGTCAAAAATACATAGCTAAAGGTGGTGAAAAATAGTATTTTGTAGGTGAGAATTTAACAAATAGTGTTTCTGTGCTTTTGTTTCTGCTGTAGCTTCCATGGAAATAAATATGAGACACTACTTTCAGAGCAACTTACGTAAAGTACTTGCAATATTTGAAGCTATCCAAAAGCCCAAGCATGTTTTTGTGTGTGTTATTTCCAAACTACAAACCATAAGCATATGGCTCATCCCTTAATACTTACATATTTATATGCATGTTAACAACTTGTCTTATATTCTAAACTGAGTTAACGTAAACCGCATGGAAAGAAGTTGAATATTCGTTACCCCATCTACAGTGTATTCACTTCACTAATGGTCAGTTAAAGTAGCAATATGTTATTAAAAAATAAAGCATAAGATAAAAAAAGACCATATTGGATATGTATTTCTTTTCCTTGGCTATAACTCAGAGCAGGAGCTCTGGGTACTGACGTAACACATAAAATTATTTGCATAATATAGAAAGAGATATTAGCTTTATTACTTATATGACATAGAATGAACCATACAAATACAGAGACTACTAGTCCACAACATTGAAACAGTGGATTAATATGAGCTACTAATTTATTTATTTATTCATTTTTATATCTATCTATCTATATTGTTTCCCAAATAGTTGACTAGATTTTCATTTGTAGCACTGAACGAGGAATCTGCAGGGGAAAAAAGAAAAAAAAAAAAGGTTTTCGTTCACCTGTACTCCTTACCTGAAGCTTGGTATAAAGTCCGTTAAAAGTAAGGAAAAGTCCAGTTGGAATGCTAGGTAGTTTGCCATGGCTAAAGGAAGCAGTGTGTACAAAAAAAATGGTGGGGTTAGAATGAGAAAGCTGAGCAGAGACTCACATGAGACCACCACCATCATGTCAATCTCTATGTGGAAGCTCTTTCTTTAAATTTCTTTTACCCTGTTTTGTTGCAGACATTGTCCTTACAGTAAAATCTTTAAATGCTTGCTAAAAAAGCAATCCCAATTCTACGTAACATGGAAAGTGACAGGCACTCAGGAAGAATGACTTAGGATAGCATTATTCTTTGTGGTTTAACAGACTAGATCCTGCATCTCAGGTATGTCGAAGAAATTCCCTGTAAGGACTTTTAATGTCAGCAGTCTGTTGTGGAAGGTTTATGTTAGTAGTTCTGTTACACTAAATTCTTTCACAATAGGAAGAGCTGGTGAAAAGCAGAGTTGGAGAAATTCCCATGCTTAGATATAGAGGAGATTTCCTTCTTTAGTTTGAAATCATTGTCACTTGTCATATCGCTATCATATCACTATCTATCCTTGCAAAAAGTTGATCTCCGTTCTGTCTGTAATCCTCTTTAAATATTGGAAGATCACAATGAGGTGTCCTCACAGACTTCTCTTTTCCAGACTGAATAATCTCACCTCTTTCTGCCTATCTTCATAGGACGGGTGCTCCAGCCATCTGATCATCATTGAAGCCATGATGGCTGTCTCAAATCACCTACTCATCCTTCATATGCTTTAACTTGTCTTTCAGGACAATCTGTTCCATGAACTTCCCAGGCACAGAGTTGAGGCTCACCAGTCTGTTGCTCCTTCAGTCCTCCTTCCTCCCATTTTTATAAATAGGAGTGATGTTTCCCTTTCGCCAGTAACTGGGGACTTTACCTGACAACAACAACTTTTCTAATAAGATGGAGAGTGGCTCAACAACCACATCAGCATCTCGCTTAGACCCTGGGATGCATGTTATCTGCCTCCATAAACTTGCATGCATTCAGACTCAGGAAGTGTTCTTAGACTTCTTCTGCCCTTATGGGAAAGCAGTTTGCTTTTTCAGTTCTCACCAAGAGATTCAGGGAAGTAAGTGAGCCTCAGTGATGTGGGAAATATGAGAATGTTGACTGTCAGTGAAGACTGAGGCAAAGAACTCACTGACTACTTCAGTCTTCTCCTGATGTAGCCAATATTCTTTTCTCATTTTTCAGAGGGGGTACATATTCTTTGCCCTGTCTCTCCTGATTAAAATACTTATAGAACCATTCTTGATGTTTTTAATATTGCTTGCCAAGTTCAGTTCCATCTGTGCCTTGGCTTTCCTGATCGCATCCTGATCGCTACCTTTAAAAGTCTTGAACAGTCTCTTCCACACTAGTGAACATCAGGTCCAGAACATGGGGAACTAGTTTCAAGCTCAAAGAGGGTAGATTTAGGTTAGAAAAAATCTTCTATAGTGAGTGTGTTGAAGCACTGGAACAGGTTGCCCAGTGATGTGGTTGGTGCCCTGTGTCCATGAAGACTTCCACAGTGAGGTTATATAAGGCCTTGAGCAACCTCATCTAGCTGTGGATGTCCCTGTTCATTGCAGGTGAGTTGGAATATATGGCCTTCAGGAGTCCCTTCCATATCTAAGGATTCTATGATTCCATGATTCTATGTTGTTTTTCCAGCAGATATCTTGGGAAGTTGAAATCTTGCATCAGAATGAAAGTGTGAGATTGCAACACTTCCTGCAGCTGAAGCAAGAAGGCCTCACCAACAGGATCACCTCAATCAGGTGGCCTGTAGAAGACCCACAGGCTCTTGAAATGTTTCTTACTGTTTCTCAGAGGGAGCTCCATCGAGACTACTCACATTGTAACATGGAGTAAAACTACCCCTCCCGTCATACCTCAGCTATCCCTTCTAAAAGGTTTATAGCCATCAGTGGTAGTATTCCAGTTATATGAGTTATCCCACCGTGTTTCTGTGTTAGCAATATGAATGTCGTTTTAAAGCGTACCATGGTGTCCAAATTCTCCTGCTTATTTCTCATGCCTTGTGCACTGGTATTGAAGTACTTCTGATGAGATTTCAGATGCATTACCTTTCTATTGAAGTCCTACAACAAACCTCTGTAACAAATCCAATGTTCTTCCCCGCTGTTTCCCAGCTCGCAGTGTTTCCCAGCTCTCTGTCACTCAGCAGTGCAGTCCCTTCCCCTAGCATCTGTCATTTAAAGTCCTTGTGATGAGGCCAGTGAGATTGCTGCCTAGTATATTACTGCTTCCCCTTGTCAGCTACATCCCATCCAAAATCCACATTGAGATGAAGCTGTCTACTTTTTCATAAAACCCATAGCCTTTTTCATGGCATACCCACTCAATCAGGTGTGTTGTCTGCCTATCTTCCTCCGGTGACTGGGCCCCAAGATAGGTCTCCCTGTCTGTCTCTGCCACCGCATGATACCTGAGACTACGGAATCTCAGCCTGGCAACTTCCTCTTGCAGCCTTGATAGCTGCTCAAAAATATCATCAATTTGGGCATTCCTGGACTCATGACACCTCTCCTTAAATCAGTCCCTCAGGTTATCTCCAGATTCTGGAGCTCCCTACAGCCGAAGGGCTGGGTAGCTGTCCTACTCCTTACCAGGTCCATCTGGCTGCATGCATCAGCCCAGAAGAGTTGTAGTCCACCCATATGTCCTTCTGCCTCAGCCTGTCAGCCTGTCTGTCACACCAAGTGTTCAGAGTGTTGGTTGAAGAGCTATCCCCTTGCAGCCCTCTGTGAGAATAACATTACACCCTGCTCAAATGCCTTGTGCACAATGCATGCACAATTCCCTTCTGACATACCACACCCCGTTTGCCCGTTCTGTTCACCATGGTCTTGGGCTGCTACACTCTCTAGGAGCTGCATTTGTAAGTGTGGGAGGTGGCCTTGCTGCTCATGACTCCGCTAATGGTACGTGGCAGCTGATCCCTGACAGGGTCTGCCCTTGCCATTGAGGGGATTTCTTGCTTTGGCATGGAATATCTACTAACATGTTAAATTAAGGAGAGCCACCTGCAGATAGCTGATAATCCAAATAAAGAAAGTTGGGAACATCTTGTAATTCTTTGTCACTACTATCTGCTGAAAGAACTATGTCCTAAAGTCAATCTTACTTTGTGGTATATATTGTTTAAGGAATGTAAACTAGGATTTAGTAAGCTGATCAGGAAGCAGCAGGTAATTGTTGACATGTAATATGAATACGCAGAGATTATGGCTGCTTCTTTTCACTTCTTCTTCCAAGTAGTGGAAAACAAACAAACAAACAGAGCTGATAACAACATCAATAAAAAAAAATCGGGCAGTTGTTGAAATATTTACCTTATTTACTTTGTGTTAACAAAAAATCTCATTTCCACAACAAACAAACAAGCAAGCAAGCAAACAAAACCCACATCACTTTATAAAAGGTGAATATATTGGGGTATTTTATTTACTGATTTTATTTTGGAACAGTAGGGTGTTATTAATGTTCATGTGAAATTTTAAGATCATTAGGCTTACTTTTTAGTAAGCAACAGTACTGGTTTTCATATTTACACTTAAAAAATAAAAATACAAATACATACTCTTTTGTCCCTGCTTAATTGTTATTTAGGTTACTAATCAAAATAAAATCTTAGGACAAAAAATGAAATGTGGATATTTTGCAATTATTTGCTACCGTGAATAATACATAAACATAGTACTTATGGTTAAAGTGGCTTTCAAACTCTTTTTCTGCTATTAGGGCATGAACTGACTGGAGAATCAGTATATTTTACTTGATATACTGCCACATTATCTACTTCAGTGTTTCCTTTTATTTTGGGTCACTTACATTTCATTATACTGTACCTTGGCTGAGTGCAATAAAACAAACAAACAAACAAACAAAAAAGTTTATTGCAACTGCAAGCTCCTAATTAAACATCAGCTGTAAACTGAGCTACCCATTACAGATTATATATATAAAAAGATAATATTCTTGGAATCACTCTATCATAGAACAAGATTAATATATAAGTGTCCTTGTAAATAGGAGTTGATGTGTTATATACATAATGGATGTGATTATCTTTTTATGGAGACTCAATACATCAAAGATAAAGGGATACATATGTTTCTCATTCAGTAATCTTGTTTAATATGATATAACTGTTTGTATCCATACATTGATAACAAGTTATAGAAGTATTTTATTTGTTCTTAGCTGCGCTCAGACCTGGATTTATAAATACTTTTAATCTCATACTGGTCATAAAAACAAACAAACAAACAAATAAATAAGTAAAAGTTGTTTAAGTCAGCTAAAAGTGTCTGTTTTCTATGAAGAACAAGAGATACTGCTTCAGGTTGGACACTAAGAAAAATATATTACCTGAAAGATGGTCAGGCACTGAAATGGGATGCTCCTGGAAGTGTTCAAGAAATGTTTAGATGTTGTGCTGTGGGACATGAACTTAGTGGAAAATATTGGATGGTGTATGGTTGGATTGGATGACCTTAAAAGTCTTCCAACCTTTATGATTCTATAACTCTGTGATTCCTACTTTTCTCTTTCAGAAAATGCTGTAAGAACGTTTGCTACTTTGGAGTAGAGGCTTCATATAGAACTCAGGAGGTGTATCTTAGATGCTGAACTGGTATTTCACATACAGAAGGCTCTTTTTAAGTGGACCATTGGAAAAGTTAATTTGACCCTCCTTTGTACAATGAACATATTTGTTCTGTTGTTTTCTAGTTGATGGACATCTAGTCAGTGTGGAGGGGAAGTTAGAAATGCTTGGACCAATAGAATTGATTGACCTAAAACTGATTATGTGAAGGGCAAAAACAAACAAACAAATAGAAACATTAAAGTTTAATTCATACCTTCTTTCCATCTTTCCTATTATTTTTTTGTACCCATCTTAATTTTCCAGGACAATTATTTGTGAAATCACAAAGATAACCATTTTCAGTAAATGATGTAATTTCATGTCATGGAGTTATCTCTAGACCTATCTGTGTCCAGGACAGGGGAACAGCAGGCTCACAGATCCACAGGCCAAAAGAAGGGAAGGGGGGGGAAGGGTTGTCTATAGTTTACAGGCCAGTTCTACACAGTACTGTGACTAATGGGACAGGGAACCCATGGACCCACACCCTGACATAGAGAAAAGAGGAAAAGGGGAAAGAATAGGGAGGTAGGAGATGCATGTAAAAACAGAAAAGCAGCAATGGAAAGTTAATTTACTAACTTAAATAATGATATTGCACAATAATAATAATGCATGAGGACAAAATATAATACAATTAAATTGGTGTTGAGGCTAAGAAATCAAATAAAATGAGTGAGAGTGTCCAAAACCAAACACCTTACTCTAGAGATGAAGGTGAGATGATTGGAGCATGCACTGCCAATATGAGCAACAAGAGAAAAACTTATGATTTGTGAGAAGTTTTATATTTCCCTCTGAACACAAAGTCCTCTGGGGTATGTAGTTCTCTTCTGAGAAGAACTCAAGAAAATCAGCAGTCCATGGAAATGGAGCATTAACTCTTTAACTTTCAGTGCTTTTACATGGTGAAATACCAATTTTTACATGAAATGCCTATAACAAATATCATAAAACCATGACATTTCAGAAAATTTATTTTTTATGCTTCATGGTTTGCAAGGGCTTTTTAAAAAAAAAATGTATGTAGAGATTCTTCAGTGCTGTGAATAATGTTTGGCACAATTGAATGCAGATAAATTACAGAACTATACACTGATGAAAGAGCAATGAAAGAATCCAGACTGAGTTCTATGAGTCGCTTAAATTAATTTCAGTCCTACTCAGTGATGGTGTGTGCCATTGCACATGGATCTTTGCACGTAAGATGTTTTAGGACTTTCCAAATCTCTAGTGAGGAAGTGTACATCTACAAGCATTTAAATTCAATGTTTATTGCTGGGTTGGATTAGTCTTGATCAGTATGCACAAAATCAGATATATAAAGTCTCCCATATACAACTGTGGAAGTCTGTTGGTAATGTTAAGATGGAACAATGGATTTGCTCTGTCAGATTTATGTATTTTATCACTGAAATATATGTATATGTACATATATTTCCATATATATATGTTATATATCCATAATAACAACAATAACAATGGCAACAATAATAATAAAGAAGACACAAAAGATGATCACTATTGAAAATTCTTGTTCTGAAAATATTCAAAATTAGACCACAGCTCACAAAACCCAGAGAGCTGAAGCTAAGCGGGTGTCACTTTGGAGTCTTGTGCCATTCTATTTTGCTGAACAATGTATCCTCTTTATTTTGTTTCTTTAACTTTGTATAAGAAAAATTTTTTTTTTAATAATTTCTGTAATAATAGACAGCCTTGTTTATAACACTGCAAACAGGCCTACGCTTAGGAAAGAGCAGATCGGTTTATTATTTACATGATTATTACCTTCCTTATATTAGCTCAGTTAAAGTACCATTCAATAATTCCATATGGAGACTATTGCTGTAATTTGTACACCCCACAATTTCAACTGATGCAAATCAGAGTAAGCTACCTTAGTTTCTCTGGCAAAGTACTTGTATCTGTTCTTCTTCAGTAGTAGCTTTTAAAGAGAAATAAGGGTTAAAAAGAGAGGTTGTTTTCATTATTTTGTCTTGAACTAAAAGCAAGATGTTATTTTATAAAACAACAAAATACAAAAACAAACAAACAAACAAACAAAAAACCACCAGGGGTTTGTAGTCTCTCTCTCTCACACACAGGAATACTGTAACAAAGACAACAGCTTGACAGTGGCAGCTGCTGAACAGGGAGAAAATTAGAGGATAATGTCATTTTTAATTATTTTTGTTTTTAATGAAAAATTAAACCAAAATAAACTAGATGTCCTGGTATCTCTTTTTTAAAGAAAATAATCTATCTCTCTGTCTTACTGTTTATGAGTGGCAGTGCAGGCAATAGACAGGAGCATATGCTGGAGAGAATCTGGAATTAGAAGCAATAGTGAAAGAAGTATAATTTTTTTTAACATGAGGAAAGGAAAGACAGACACGTATATATTCATATATATGTTTATGCACATACAGTTTCACAAAGAATGCATTAATATATTTATATCCACACCTAGAATATTGTTTGTACATTAATATACATAAAATAAATGAACAAATGTAAATATACTTATAAAGTAATACATGTAGATGTAACATTTGCAGATGGCTATTTTCAGTTGTTTAGCATAATACACATAAAACCAATTGGATTCTATTCTGAGACTTTTTTATACTTTTTATACTTTTTACTTTTTTATACTTTTTTAACTTTTTTTTTATACTTTATACTTTTTATCTATTTTATTTTTTAATTCAGTAACTTACAAAAACAAGTTTTATCGTTTAGCTGGCTTTATATTGCTGTAGTGCTTCATATTCCAGCCAGTTCTGTTGAAAGTATGGACAGGTCTTTTTTTATAACATCTCAGTGCTATTCAGTGCAATTTTCACACTTAAAGAAAGAAAATCTTCAAGAAAAATCTTGTATTTATTTGTTTATTCTTTCTTTCTTCCAATACACTTCCAGTAAGTTAAAGGTTACCTGAAAGTTATTTATTTAAGTTAGACAGGATTAACTTTTAAGAACCATTATTGTTATTCTGCTCCCAAGTCTGAAAAAAATAATTCTGCTTGGATTCAAGTAAGTAGTGGTGGCATGTAAGAGTAAATAAATAATTTGTTAAAAATATATTTTAAAATATCTTAAATTTTTTTTCTGGGTATGCATTAAACATTTCCTCATCTGTCTATCCATCTATTTATCTGTCTATTTTCAATAGGAATACACAGATAATCAAATATTGCAAGATGACAATCTGTGAAGGTTCCACTCATTGCTTCAATAGTGCTTAATTAGCTAGTGGAAACCCAGTACAGCAGTCTGGTCAAGGGTAGTTTCCTCCTATTATCAAGCATTCTTGAATTCACTGGAAGCTGTTTGTTTTTACATAAAATGTATTCTGTGTTTGCATTTCTACCTTTCCCCTCGTGAAAAATGCATCAGCATAAATAATTTCAGCCGTGTGTTGTCTCTTCTTATGTATTAGCTGACAGTTACAGCAATGCTTGTAACTGTTCTTGGGAAGGCTTGCAATCTAGACATGGAGGATGAGGTGATCAAACTGCATGCTCACTTGTGAGGTTTTTGTTTTGTTTTGTTTTGTTTCTTCTTTTGCTGTTTTCTCATCAGTGGTGTTGTACTAGCAGGAAAGTGTCTATTCAAGGGTTTATGAGACAGATGCGCTTTGCTACCTGTATCTCAGTTTTGAACCCAGGAGTCAGTGAATCAGGAATGGCTGTGCAATGAAATTTCTGGCCTCAGGTGATTAGACTGAGCCCACAGGCAAACGCTGCCTGTGCAGACCACAGGCACTCAGCACAGAACCAGCGACAGAGATGTAGAGATATGCAAAGCATTTGAGGATGACTTCATGGCAGCGCTTCACTAAGGAAAACAAGGCAGGCTGAAAGATACCAACAGAGAACAAACTTTTTCTGCCCATGTTATAACTTTGATGGTCACACAGTGTCAATCCAATATCAGCTAACCAGCACTAAATTTAGTCTTTTTTTTTTTTTTTTTTTTTTTTTTAACCCCAAAAACAGTTAATTGATTAAATAATTTTAAAAGGCACATTTTTACTTGGAAAAAAAAAAAAAAAAAAAAAAAAGTCCTCTAGATAGAGGCCAAAATAAAAGCAAATACTCAGAGGCAGGAAAATGTTTTCACACAGAATGACCTTTGCTGAGAGGAATGGGAGAAGGAAGCTGAGATTGTTCATACACTTCAAACAGCCCTGCTAGGTGCATTTTAACTCCTTATTTTCCTTGTTTCTTTACCAGCTTTTCTCCTGGGAGCACCAGGGAGTCTTTTTCTGTTTCAAGCTCTCCTCATTGCCCTTTACCTTGACTTTGTCTCGTCACTCCAACTACAGTCCTGTTCTGCCAGATATGTTTCATTTTCTGCATGACTTCCTTTGGATGGACATTTCAAGCTGTGATTTCTAAGCTTGATCTCACACTGTAGATCCTGTTATCTCAGTAAAAAGCTTCAAAGTTCAAAGTGAGCTGAATGAACAATACTTTAAAAGCAGTGTAAAGTCTAAGCATCATCTGAGTATGAACAATTCAGAACAACAACAACGAAAGATATTTGCATGCTTTCATATGGAGAAAGAACAATTAAATTTCAAATGTTTGCCTAGGGATAAAAATTATAAAGAGTTATTAAGAGGTCTGAAGAAGTATATGTAGCTATAGTTTCATACTTACTCTGTTGCCATGAGGCTATTGCCACTTTAGCGCCAAGGTTTTCTTTTCCAGCAGAGATTTTTCCAAAGTAATTAGCAGACAAAAATGACAGTGTAATGGATATTAGGCTTCATTATTATCTAGTATTTTTTTAGTAGCTGTGTTACAGCAACCACAACTTCTCTGTAATCTGTCTCAGTGCTTCACTGTCCTCATAGAGAAGAATTTATTTCTGATAGATAAGACAAATCTATTCTCTTTCAGCTTAGAACTATTATCCCTTGTCCTGTCACTATACTCCATGATAGAGTCCCTTCTCAGTAAGCTCCTTATAAATAGTGGAAGGCCTCTATAACGTGTAACCAGAGTCTTCTCATCCAAAGGCTAAATAACCCCAATTTTTTCAGCCTTTCTTTTTAGGATAATCTCTCCAGCCTTATTATCTGTCACCAATGGATTCCTACAGCCAAAGTAAAGATGCTGAAATCTTCTGATCACAATGATGCATAGCCAACAAACAGTGCAATCCATGATAGACGCTCCAGCCCAAGCTCTAGGTGCTGTCTGTAGCACAACTGTAAGGTGGAAATCTATCAGGCAACTATGCAGTTACATTCTCTATGGAGTTTCTTTTTTTTTGTTGTTCTTTTTTTCCCCCCTTCCCCCTCCTCTCTCTCTTTATTTTCCCCCCCAAAGTGAATTAAAGTCTTACGGAAAAATGTTGCGCATTCACCTCTTAGCCTGGGAAGGAAACAGGGAAAGAGGAAACAGGGAGAGGTTGCATTGCATTGCATTGCAGATTTGGTCCTGTGATTATTCTACCTGAGAACTGGGTGAATTGAGTAATGCATCCTGTTTAGAATGTTGAATCATGGTCTCTTTTTCTATGGAAAGCAAAGTCTGATGGCAGAGAATACAGTACATCATTATTTTTCCTTCAGATTAGTCCTGAATATTTTTAGGACCATTCTATCCCTATATTTTTTCCTTGAATACTCTGTGTTGTAATTGTTAGAGAGATATACTGGACTAAATAGATATTTCATTTGATTCAGTACAAATATTCTTATGTTGTTATGACAAAAGACACAAAAAATAAACAACTAATTTTCTTGCATTTGTTTGAGGAAAATATCTGGAGATAATTTAGCAGGAATAAGTACGATTATCTTTGAGACAGTGCAACACAAAACATTCAGAGAAAGCAAACAGCAGAAATGCATATAGAGACAGCAGAAACCTGAATTTGCATCCAATATCATTGACAAAAGAGGACTTGATTTGGACCAGTTTTAACTCAGGTTTCCATTTGTAGAAGTCTGTTTATTCATTTCTGCAACAAAAGTGACTTTTTTAAAATAGATTTTTTTTTTTTTTTTTTTTTTTTTTCCCCAATATACTAAGAAGCCCTCTTACCTCCAGGAAAACTTTAACGAAGTGGAATTTACCTACAGGGAAACTGAAATGGCCCATAAAGTACACACATATTTTTGTTTATCAGTTCAAATTGCCTTCATTTCGGTCCTTAAGTTATATTTCAGAGAGTGAAAGTAATTAAACCTTCATTGTCCAAGCTTTCAAGTCAGTATGCCTGTACTGTCGTGTATCCATTTCTTTTGGGAATAGACTAATTTTCAGTCACTGTGCTAAACAGATAAATGCAGTTCTTTAGGTTAATCTTGTTTTATAATTGAGTGACATTCAGATGTCTGTTTCAGTTCAGAACTCCAGACTCTTCTTTACTTAAACATATTTTCTTTAATGAAAATAAACTAACAAACAAACAAAGAAACAAAAACACTAAAAGAAACACAACAAATTCTAAGAAATAAAATGGAAAAGAGGAGGAAACCTTGTTTTTCAGTTCTTGTGATTCAGAGTAAGAAAATCAGAATGTACTTATAGTTAATAACATTCATTGTAATGACACATTAGACATTCAAAACATTGTCTTCTATTGTAGGTTTTTGTTTGTTTGTTTGTTTGTTTGTTTGTTTTGTTGTTGGTTTGTGAAGGTTTTGAAATGAAATCGCATTATTCTACTCCTACTCTATTCTACTCTATTCACACAGAATGGTCTGGGTTGGAAGGGACCTCAGGGATCATGAATCTCCAAAGCCCCACCACAAACAGGGCCACCACTTAATACCAGACCAGTCTGCCCAGGGCCCCATCCAACCTTGAACACATCCAGGCACAGGGCATCAACAACCTTTCTGGACAGCCTGTTCCAGGATCTTACCAACCTCATAGTAATGAACTTAATTCCATTCCATCCCATTCTGCTGAAATTTTAAATTGCAATTCTAAAGAAGAGAAGTCTATTTCATCCATAAGAGCATGCATAAGTCTGTAAGTCTCAATAAGATGCCTTCCAGAATCAAGAGGGAACTGGCTGATACAGTCACCAAGTCACACTCTCTTTGAAAAGTCATGTCAGTCAGGCAAAGTCCCTGGCAATTAGGAAAAAGGCAATGCTGAGTTTTTAAGCAGGATAGAAAGGACAGCCCAGGGATCTATGGACCTGTCAGCCTCAACTCTATCATGAAGCAGATCCTCCTGGGAGCTATGCAGGAGATACAAGGAAGGTACAAGGAAGACAGAGTGGTGATATGGAATAACCAGCATGGCTTCACCAAGGCAAGTCCTGTCTGACCATGCTTGTGGCTTTTTGTGGTGATATAACAACATCAGAAGGCAAAAGAATATTTACTGATGTCATCTATCTAGATTTCAGCAAGGTCTTGACACAGTCTCCCATAACATCTTACTCTCCAAATTAGAAATTATATTAATTTGATGCACGGACAATTCAGTGCACAACTAAGTGGTTGTGAGATCACACCCAGACTGTGTTGATCAGTGTCTGACTGGAGATCACTAAAATGTCCCTCTGGGGCCAGTGCTGGGATCAATACACTGTAATGTGTTCATCAACAGTGCATCCTCAGCAAGTTTGCATATGACATCAGGGTGTGTGGTGTTGTCAATAAACCTGAGGGATGGGATGCCACCCAAAGACCCAGAATGGCTTGAGCAATGAGACCCAGTGAACCTCATGAGGTTCAAGAATGCCAAGTGGAAGGTTTTGCACCCTGGAAACCCTACTGTTATGAAAAGGTGAAGGATGGAAAGACAGAGTAAAACCCTACCAAAAAGGATCTGGGGCTTCTCGTGGATAACAAACTGGACATGAGCTAGGAGTGTGCCCTCACAGCACAGAAAAACCAAACATATCTTGGGCTGCATCAATAGAACTGCAGTCAGCAGGTTGAGGGTGGTGATTCTCCCCTTCTGCTCTGTGCTGGTGAGACTTCACCTGGATTACAGTGTACAGATGTGGAGTTCTCAGTACAGGAAAGACAGGGACTTGTTGAGGTGCATCCAGATTAAGGTCACAAAAAAAACGATCCAAGGGATGGAATACCTCCCCCACTGAGCTGAGAGAGCTGGGGCTGTTCAACCTGGGGAAGTTCTGAGAGCAGCTCTCCAGTATGTAAAGGGGTGAGGGGGGCAGAGGGAGGAAGAGAGGGGGGATATATGAAAGAAGGGGACAGACTTTTTGTAGATGTTCAAACTATAAGATAAGAGATTTAGATTAAATATAAGGAAAACATTCTTTACTGTGAGGATGATGAGGTATTGGAACAGGCCGTGTTTGCCCCATCCCCAGAGGCATTCAAAGTTAGTATGGGTGGGGCTCTGATCAACCTGATCAAGCTTTAGGTGATACTGTTCATTGCAGGGCAGTTGAACTGGATGCATTTTATAAGTTGTTTTCAACCCATACGATTCTATGATTTTATGATTTCATTGGAGCTAAAAATTATTTTCAACAGTTTGCTAAGGCAGATTCCATACACAGAGGTGAAGAAATACATACTAGCATGCTGAAAGCTGGGAAGGTGTATAAAATGAGCAGCCCTTCTCCAGCTCTTGTTGCACACCTCTTCTGGTTGCAGCTATCTTGTAAAAATGCTGGCAGATTGTTCCTGAAATGGGATATCTCACTGAAACCAGCTACTGCCACAGATGCTAGTGTCAGTATGGCTCACGAGAGATAAGACATCCTCTGTTTTTTTGTTGTTGTTATTTTTCTTTTTTTGGAAATCAAGGTGGAAACTGCTTTGAGAGGCAACAACTGTTGCCTAGCACTCAGAAATCTAAATTAAGTTGACAAACTGCCATGTTTTTCAACACTGATTTATAACCATTTCCCAGTTCATAAACTTGCAGTGGTGACTTCTGCTGTCCCATTGTATGTGTGTAGTCAAGAAATAGTGTTTTAAGTCATAAAACAATAACTTAGAGAATTGAAATTTCAGTATTCATCAGTGCATTTAACTAAATCACATAAGCAGGTAATGTTTGCCTAACGTGTCAGTTCTAAAACAAAAACTGAAGACCATGCAATTTTTAATAATAAAAACAATACACAAATAAATATAAACAAGCTAAATTTTTATGTTTTTGAAGTCAAGGAAAAAAACTCCATTCCTTTTTCCATTCTGTCTTTTTCAATTACTATAATTTTATCATTCAATATTAAATTGAAAACAAAGATCAGAAGAGAGACTTTTGCCTGGATCATATGAATCTATGAAAGCAGTGGCCATTTTAAATACCCATTCTCCTGCAGAGAAGTGAGAAATGACTTGATTGTTGACAAAATGAATTTCAGACTCTTTTTTTGATTTAGTGATGAGTTCTGTCATAAATAAACAGTCATGACTAGTTAGAGATACAATAATTAATGTGCTGAAATTCAGTAAAGTAAACAAAGTAACTACTCATCAACATTTGTCAACATGCCTACACTGGAATTCCACCCATAATGCTTATTGAAAAGAAATATCATACTGTTCCACAATAATAGATATAACAATTCTGCTTTCAACAGCATTTAGAACCATTAACACAGAGTGTAGTCATGGGTTTTGTGAAACTGAGTGTACTCTACAAGCTCAGAAACACAAATTCTGTTTCTTCTATGAAATTAAACCTGTATATCTGGTCAACTGATGACTTTATCTATTATTTGTTTTCTCAACATTTTCTGGGGCTTTTCTTTGTTGTTGTGTTGTTTCATTATATAGCTTGCACTGTAACTTCAAGAATGTTTGCTTAAATGATGAGCTTGTTCAAGAGAAGTGTTAGTGTATGTGTGTGTGTGTGCGTATGTGCACATTTATTCAGATGAATTGAAAGTAGTTATTTCTCTAAAGTCACTGATTTCATTTCTCAATTTATTGCTTGAGTCAGGGGAGTGGGTTAAGACACAGGGTATCATTGTCACCTTAAGAGGGCATCATTTTTGGAAAGCCAGCTCATTGTTTGGTGTTTATTTGAATAAAAATCTCTCCTTCAAAATAGAAGCTGTTTCCTGATAGAAGACAGAATTTGCATAGTATTCCAAAGAGAAGATTTAGCACCAAGTTACCGAAGGAATTCCTACAATCCACTCTTGCTCACTGAAGAAATGAAAGGATGCGGCCTCTTCATAACAAAATACATAAAGCACAGTGACAGTCAAGAAAACAAAATTCTAAGCAGTGCTACAGATCCAAGTGACTAGTGGAAACCTTTTCTTACTAAAATGGCTTTTACAGATCACTCCAAGATTTACGTGAGACTGAATAATAAATTGAAAGAGCAAATTATTTGAGGACAAAGTTGGCAGTCCCATCTTCCAGTTCTGCATTTATTCATATAACGCTAAGGAAAAAAATCTGCACTTGACCCTGTGTTTTGTGTTATCTGTAAAGACATTAAGATTAAAGTCATTGGTCTTCTTCACAGGTACTTCCAGGCATAAGTTTGTGGCATGTAATTTATCAGAATTATACAAGCTTTCTACTAATTTCCAAAATCCAAAATCCAAAACTTTTTACAAAGGTTTAAATGTTTTGTCCTGTGTTTAGAAAAATTGAAATTTTACTTCTCTGAATAGTTTCAGAGAAGTATTTATTTATTTATTCATTCATTTATTTGCTTTCACCTAGAAAGGTCAGTTACGAAAAATGAATTTTTGTTTCAGTTGTCCTACAGTTACATCACAATTTTTTAATTCAGCAGGAACAAGAAGATATTTATTAAAAAAAAAAAAAAAAAAAAAAAAAAAAAAAAGTGGGGAAAAAAGTCCCATATTATCTATCATTATATAATTCTTGACATTCTACATCCCACGATATTAAAAATTCAGTAAATTTTTCCCGTTTTAAAAGATACTGTTCCATAGATAGTAATGCAATTTTAATCTGCTGTATATGCAAATAAATCACTTCCGATTTGGCTGCAAATGTTCCTCTGACCCGTAAAAGAATTATCTTTAGATTTTCAATATTTCAACAAGTCTATTAGATTAAATTCAAGAAATATTGTTATTGATTGCATTACTTTTTTTTTTTTTTTTGTTAGAATTATTAAAAAAAAAATAAAAAATATACCAATAATGTTAAGATTGTAGTTAAATGGTTCAGAAGAAGAGAACTAATCTGTACTATTTCTCTACATTGCTTTCCAGTGCTGAGATAAATGAATCTTAGTAATACTCAGATGTAAACAGAAACTGAGTTCTTCTCTATGCTGAAACAGGTAGAAATGTTTCTGATATATTTTTAAGGTTAACATTCATTTTATATTTCTGTTGCTAGAAAATCACCATCAAATTCTTTCTTTTTAAGTAATTATATTTGCTGTCTTCATCACATAAACAAAATTAGAAAAAAAATAGAATGTAAAAGGTGTACCTACTTTAACATAATTATAACACTATAATTTCAACTTTGCTCTGTCTTTACATGAAATTTTGACCAAGGATGAAACATCTTAAATGTATAACTTAACAGATAAACTAGAAATGAAATGTGAAAGATACTAAAATAATATTTAATCAGTTTCTGGATCACTACGACTCTAGCAGTAATAGAAGTAAACTTACTGCAGGAGAAATTGTAGGGTTTTTTTGTTTGTTTGTTTGTTTGTTTTTCTTTTTCTTTTTCCCTGTTTCTACTCTCCTTATCTTTAGGAATCACAGTGTTAAAACCTTAAATCTCGTAAATCTTAGCCCTGGTTCTGCATCATTTTTGAGAGATCTAAAGTTGAGAGAAATAGAACCCTTAAATATGCACATATCCAAGCTCCTCTTCACTAAAGAGAAATGATTCTCATATCTCAAAGTGACAGCCTTCTCTAGAAATCACAGTGACCTATTCATTAAAGACTAGAGTCCCATGTGCATGGTAGAATTCATTAAGCAGTGTTATTCTCTGAGCAAATGCTATAAAACTGTGGTCTGACGTTCACAAATACTTGTACCAGGCAATTATCTGGTAAAACTTCAGCATATTGGAAAACAAATATTAAAATAGAGTCGATGTCATTTTATTTTTTCTTTAAGATTTGACTTCTGTCACTCAGGTTTAGAGCTCAGCTTCTTTTGCATGAAGAATGGGATAAGCTTTCCACATCAAAAATATCATCTTGGCCAAGGTCATTTAATCCCGTTGAATCAGAGCAGGGGCCCTAGTATGTGGAGACGTTTATAGCCCGCTGTCATTCTGGCAAGTGACAGAAATAGAGGGTGGAGCAGGTGCCGAGTAGAACTGACATATTTCCATAATAAAACTGGAGAGCTTTGTGATTTATGGATGCTTGGTATATAACCAATGTGACACCTCATAAGTGAATATACAAGTTGCAAATCTGTAAACAGCTACAGTGGGAATCTGTTAATCTCTGCCTTCTGTAGCTTACACTGCACAGGTCCTAGAGTTGTCTGTGAGAAAGTTTTGACACTGTGCTTTGTAAAAACACACACAGCATCTTGCCAGGGTTTGTCAGCAAGGACAATAACACATTTCAGTAAGTCTGTAAAACCTATCATTGTTTGTGATATCACACTATTGAGAACTGGAAAGGTGGAACTAACGAGGCCTTTCTAGAACAATTTCTAATGTTCCTTGAAAAACAAACGTGTGATTTTACTTATTATGTTGAATCAAAGCCATCCCAATCCTTGAATAAAAATGAATTCTTCTCCACATTGAACGGACAATGGGTTTTACAGTACATTGTTTAGTTAGGATCACATGTTTTTTCTTTGTTTTTCAGTCCCTATCAACTTTTCCATTTTGTTTGTTTTATAAAGGAAGATACAGTCAGGATTTTGGCCTTGCATGTGGTGGGGCAGTTGGAGATTCATGATCCTTGAGTTTCCTTCCAACCCTGGCCATTCTGTGATTCTGTGATTTTTTCTATGGATGGAAGCAATAAAAAGAAGGAAAGTTTGTCCAAAAGTTTTTTAAAAGAAATGTGCTAGAAGTTCTGATTCCCTTTTTCACTAACAAATGACTATTCAGACAGCAGGCCTCTTGACAGATGTTATTTTTAAGTGAGAAGCTTCCTAAAAATGTTCTTGTGACATCACGTATCTAGATGTACATTTTAGCATGCTAGATTATGGAAAAAAAATAGAGTAGTGTATCCTGGAAATTTGTAGAGGTTTGTAATGCAGTTAGGAGTTTAAGTCTGATATAGAATCATTATAACCCATGAAGCCCTCCTCACCTGTAGAAAAGGGCTTAAAATTTCAGAACACATGAAGAGGAGTCAATAAAACAAGCAAAAAACATTACTTCATGTGTTTTTATTACTGAAATCCATCCATTAGCAGTTCTTCTGGGAAAATGCAAGGCAGCTAAAAATAGTTCCTCAGTCTCTGGGTAGAACTAGTGAGTGATATCTCCTGTAAACCTAGCAGTCTTTTCTCATCTTGTTAAGATAAAAAACATCTTACCTGGGTAGACTCTAACAATTTTCCAATGTATTTGTACTCTGAGATTGGAAATTTCATAATTGGATTTTTTATTTGTAAGAAATAGAAAGATAGATAGATAGATAGATAGATAGATAGATAGATTATAGATAGATAGATAAGACAGAGAGAAAGCCATTATCAGTTTTTGCTTTTCAATTTTAGCCCATCTCAGAGTATATTGTTTACATTCTCTCAGAGTATATTGTCATGTAAATGATTATTTGCCTTCACTGCAGGACTCAATCTGCTCAAGTCTTAACCTTTCTCATCAGAATTGCTTCTTCGAAATTCTCCTCCATTTTCCTACCATCCTCTGCCATTAAATGGGAGATACTACTCTCATTCTGATCAGATCTCCAGTTTCTTTAAAAAGAGCCTCAACATAAGGGAGTTATGATGGAGCTGAATCTTTACCTGCACTAAAAAATTCATTAGTTGCTGGTATCTGCTTTATGTTTCATTATGTAGAAGCTTTAGGTGAAAGACTACCACCCCATAGTTTAGGATGTTCATTTTGGAGGTTTAAACATCTGGATTTGAGTACCTAAGCAACATGAAGGTTAATTATTGAAGCACCAACAGATTAACAAACCTGCAGGTTAGGCAGTTAAGAAAATTGATAGCTTACCATTCTGTTTGGGATTTAGCTTGTCTCTCAATTAAAGAGAGTGATGAGAAAAAGAGATAACATCCTTAGAAAGCAATGCAGCCTTCATATATGGTACAATCCTTTAAATATAGATTTGTATGGGATAGACATTGTTTATAGGTTTGTAATTATTTTAGTTTACACACACTACTGCCCATTATACTGTTTCACTGTTATCCTTAAGGCTAAGTTAGTGTTCAAAACGTTAAATGAAGAAAATTTTTAATGTTGACTTATTGTCTTCTTGTTCTGAAAGATGTCCCTTCATATACAAAGAAGATACAATTTCAGTCATGATTTTGGAGGAGTATGATATGATCTTTATTTAGTGGGGGAAAACAAACAAACACAACTTCCTACACTTATTTTATCTACATTTCTTCTGTCAATTCATATTCTTGCTACACCAGTCAAACTTCAGAGCTTACCAAATTTATGTTATTTGTTGATCTCTAGTTAGTCTGTATGTTAATATGTTACTGTGGAGTAAAATGCTTTATTACACTGATGAAAAAGTTAAGCATTTGACCCTCAAACAGAAAACTACCTTGATAAAACTACCTTGATGAAATGTGCAGTAGTTCAGTCTAAAAATACTCTGATGATATTTTCATGACTGTAATTTATCTTTTTTTTTTTTCTTTTGCCCTTTACAAATATAAAATGCATTGTGGATTTTATTTACTGTAGTATTAAGTTTCAAAGCATAACCATTTCTAACCCAGAACTTCTAATGTGATTCAGTTCTTTGACTAAAAAGTCTCATTTTCAGATATTAAATTAACATGTGCTTTTATTACTCAACATTTATCTGTGAGATGATGATTGAATTCATAATTTAGGAAGGCATCTATATAAATAGATTCTTACCAATAACTGTGAAAGATAATCTTGTCATGTTTTTTTTATTAAAAAAAAAAAAAGAAAAATAAAGATATTTAAACATATGTTCTTCAAAAAATTATACTTTATATTAATGTCCCACCCTCATCCCCTTATCCTCTTTTCCTCCTCCTATACATTGCACATACAGAAGTATATGCATCTGCATGTGTCATGGTTTTGTGGTTTTTTTTTTGGTTTTCAATATTCCACATCATAACATCATGTAGTGCACTGGGAGTTCAAGTGTTAATGCTCCAATTCCAGGTACTGATCCCTATAAATCACGGAAATCATGGGATCTGGCCCTTCTGGGGCTGTCTCTTACTGCCTTGCAGTGAGTGTTAGAGGGTGCTTTCCTAGCTGTTACAAGCTTTTCAGGTTTGACTGAGTCTCGGGAACTCTCTCCCTCTCCTATTTTATTTGATTTATTAGTCTCAATTTCAATTGTATGATATTGTGTTATCTAGCATTCTGATATTATAGTTAGTAAAATAAGTTTTCCTCCATAGATCGTTGCCACTGTTTTTTTGTTTTGTTTTGTTTTGTTTTTCCCTTCCTTGAGCCAAGCTCCCATCTCTCCATTCCTTCTAACTTTCCCTTCCATTTTGTGGGGCCGGGGAACCCAGGGGCACTGCCCCCCTGTCACGAGCATAGATTGATCTAGTTAACTCCATGACAGCATGAAACTTCAGTACATTCTAATCTGCATATCTTATGTCTTATGTGTAGAAGTAATTTAAACTAGTTTTAGGTTTCTCTTTTATTCCAATAGCAATGTAAAGAAAGAAGCCCCAAAGGGTCTCATGATAAATTAAAGCTTATAATGTGTTATTAATTAAACCACTTTTCAACCAGGTTATACTCAGAGCTACACATGTTATGGGATGCTGTCTTTAAAAACAAAGATGTTGAGGAGAACTGGCTATTCTTCAAGGATGCCATCCTGAGAGCACAAGAGCTGTCTGTCCCTCTGAATAAGAAAGCATGCAGAGGAGGTAGGAAACTGGCATGGCTCAGCAAGGACCTGAGGGCAAAGAAAGGTGCCTACAAGCTCTGGAAATAAGGCGTGTCACTTGGGAAGAACATAGGGATGCTGTCCGGACTTGCAGATGTGGGATCAGGAAAGCCAAGCCATAGGCAGAACTGAACTTGGCAAGGGACAGGAAAAACAATAGGAAGACTTTCTTCAGGTACATTGTCCAGAAGAGACAGGCTAAAGTGAGTGTACCTCCTTTGGTAAATGTAAAAGGAGAACTGGCTTCAAGGGATGAAGAGAAGGCTAAGATACTGAATGAGTTCTTTCCCTCGATCTTCACAGGTGGCCAGGATTCCAGCATTTCTCACGTCCCCGAGCCCTGCATCCCAAAGCCTCTAGGTGGAGACCGGGGTGGTAAATCTCCCCCTATTGTAAAGGCAGAGAAAGTCCAAGACCTCTGATGACACTGAATGTGTACAAGTCTATGGGGCCGGATGGCGTGCATCCCAGGGTTCTGAAGGTTATTCAGAATGATATGGTAGCCAAACTGCTCTCCATCGTATTTGAAAAGTCATGGCTGTCAAGTGAGGTCCTGGATGACTGGAGGAAGGGTCACATCACTCCCATTTACAAGAAAGGGAGCAAAGAGGACCCAGGGAACTACAGGCCGGTGAGTCTCACCTCCGTGCCTGGGAAGATCATGGAACAGATCATCCTGGATGACATGCTTGATCACATGAGGAATGAGTGTGTGATCCAAGACAGCCAGCATGGCTTCACCAGGGGAAGGTTATGCTTGACCAATCTGGTAGCCTTCTGTGATGGAGTGGACAAGGGAAAGGCTACCAATGTCATTTACCTGATTTTGACATGGTTCCTCTCCACATCCTTAACTCCAGATTGGAGGGATCTGCATTTGATGGGTGGACCACTCGATGGGTAAGAAATTGGTTGAAAGGCTGCAGACAGAGAGTGGTCATCAATGGCTCTATGTCTGGATGGAGGCCAGTAACGAGCAGCGTCCCCCAGGGGTCTGTCTTGGGACAGGTGCTCTTTAATATCTTTATCTGTGACATCAATGATGGAACCGAGTGCACCCTCAGCAAGTTTGCTGATAAAACCAAGCTGAGTGGTGCAGTTGACACGGTAGAAGGAAGGGATGCCATTCAGAGGGACCTTGACAGGCTTGAAAGGTAGGCCCAGGTGAACCTGATGAGGCTCAACATAGCAAAGTGCAGAGTTTTGCACTTGGGCCGAAGGAATCCCTGGCATCTATACAAGACCTTGAGAGCAGCCCTGTAGAGAAGGGGGTCCTGATGGATGAAAAGCTTAACATGAGCCAGCAGTGTGCTCCTGCATCTCGAAAAGCAAATGGTATCCTGGGCTCCATCAAAAGAGGGGTGGCCAGCAGGGACAGGAAGGTGATTGTCCCCCTCTACTCTGCTCTTGTCAGGCCCCATCTGGAGTACTGTGTCCAGGTCTGGAGCCCTCAGTACAAGAAAGACAGGGAGCTGCTGGAGAGGGTCCAGAGGAGAGCCATGAAGATGATCAGAGGACTAGAGTACCTCCCCTACAAAGACAGGCTGAGGGAGCTGGGCTTGTTCAGCCTGGAGAAAAGAAGGCTGCGGGGTGACCTCATTACAGCCTTTCAATACCTGAAGGGAGCCTACAAACAGGCAGGAAATCAACTCTTTGAAAGGGTTGATAACTGCAGGACAAGGGGAAATGGTTTGAAGTTGAGGAAGGGAAGATTTAGGTTGGATGTCAGGGGGAAGTTCTTTACAGAGAGAGTGGTGAGGTGCTGGTACAGGCTGCTCAGAGAAGTTGTGGGTGCCCTATCCCTAGAGGTGTTCAAGACCAGATTGGATGGGGCCCTGGGCAGCCTGGTCTAGTTTTGAATGTGGAGGTTGGTGGCCCTGCCTGTGTCAGGGGTGTACATAGAGACAGAAGGAGATTCATGATCCTTGAGGTCCCTTCCAACTCTGGCCATTCTGTGATTCTGTGATTGTGCATACATGAATAGATACTGTAGTAAAATACATGTCAGTAGCTACATCCTGTCAGGATGTAGCTCCTAATTTAAAAAATTAGAATATTCAGAATATGATTTACCCCTATTACAATTACACTGTAAGTGAAGACTGATTTCTAACACCGGAATATTTTTGTAGAATTTACAGTGCACTTAAGGGAATCCCAGATGACAGGAATGGACTATTTGGCACCATTCGGTGCTCCAAGAACCATTATCAGAAAAGAGCTTACCAGTGTAAGCTCAGCAGCTGCCCTG
>NW_024885425.1:0-17838 GCF_019232065.1 Centrocercus urophasianus
AGCTTGGTATCATCAGCAAATTGCTGAGGGTGCACTTGATTCCATCATCGCTGTCATTGATGAAGATGTTAAAGAGCACCCAGTCCCAAGACAGAGCCCTGGGGGACACCGCTTGTTAGTGGCCTCCACCTGGACATAGATCCAATGATCACCACCCTGTATCTTCATCATTCCCCGACTGTTAAAATCCATCCAAAAGGTCAGTGACCTCAATATGTGAAGTCTCAACTCTGTACCACAGTACCACAGACTGGCAGAGGTGGGCAGGGCCCTCCACCAGAGCTGTGCCCAGCTCCACATCCAGGCTGGTGACCTCCAAGGAGGGAGAGCCCCCAGTCTGGGTGACCTGACCCAGTGCTCCACTGCCTGCTCCGCCACGTTGCCATTTCTGCCCTCTGCCATCTACACTTGCTGCTGGGCACTACAGAAAAGCCTGGCTCCGTGCTCTTTACAGCCCTCCTTCAGGAACTGACGCTGGTAAGGTTCCAACACAGAGAGCAACCTCTCACCCAAGTACAGCTGCTACTTTTGTAGCTCTGGCACTTTAATATTGTTGTTTGTTCATGCCCCGTAAATCCTTAACCCACAAAAAGCTCAGTGAAACCCAAGCAGTCTCACACCACCATTTCTAAGCCACCAAAGTTCTGATTTCACAGCTCAGAGGGCTGCTTTTATAGAAAAACAAGGCTTTATGCAAAAATATTTAGATGTTCACTACTAGAAATATAACATCAAATGAAATATCTCCACAAAACTTTAATTATTGCATTATTTTCCATGCCAAACATTTGTAAATGAGGTGTTAGGTCAAATCTGATTTGTGGTTTTGGGATAGCAATTTGCCCTTCAAATTCAACAGAAACTGAAGAGAGCAGAGAAGAGAACAATACTGTGAACTAAAAATACCTTGCATGCAATGGATTACTTAGAGTTTACTTTCCCTTATGCAAAAGCACTGTGTCCTTAACTCCCACTTGGAACAGAGGACCTCAGCATCACGCAGGATTGGGCTCCCCAGTACTCATTATTCTGTAGAATCATACAAACATGAGTTACTGCTCATAACATCAATATAAGTCCTGACTGCTCTCAGGGGATTAGCAAGACAAACAAGAAATAAAGATTCTGCTCTCCAAAACTTTGCAGTATCCACATACAAAGGAGGGGGAGAGAAATAAGACAAAGCAAACAAAACCCTTCCTGGGTTAAGGAAACAATGATTCGAAAATGTTAACCTCCTAAACTTCCTGGCAGCATACTTAGTATGGGGGTCAATGAGGTTATAAGCACAAAAAAGGAAGAGTGGGTGTAGATCATCAGGAGATGGATGAAAGCTGACCTGCCGCACAAAGCATGCTGGAGAAAGAGAAGGTTCTGGGAAAAGAAGAATGAGGCCTAACAAGATGTCTTTGGTACTCAGGATCTGGAGTGACACACAGGACTTAAACTGTAGATAGATTTTGACTACAAAATGGTTTCCAGGATAAGAACAAAGACCAGCTCATGTAGTCATAGCAGAGTTTGGGGAGAAAACGTGGAGGTGAGGTAGGAACATGGTAATAGAATTATCAACTGCAAAAGGCAGTGATTAGGGGAGCAGGGCTGACAGTAGAAAATATTGCCATGTCTGGTAAGTTGTGTGATTTTTTCCCCCCCCTGCTAGGAACTTTGATGCCAAACTTACACATGTGGGGCAGGTATGAAAAAACTTTTTCCCTAGAAGGGGACCCTGAAAGGCAGGTCCAGGAATGCAGGCTCTGCCATTCTGCTTCAGGTCTGAGGAGTCTTCAACAACTGCCCCACGACAGCATGGTCTCAGTTTCACAAATGGACACCTCATTAAAAAAAAAAACAACTCATTTTTCACTTCTGCTACTTACCTCATTAACAGCCATATCGATGAAGTTGGTTTTTTTTGTTTTTTTTTTTTTTCCTTTCTCCAAATTACAGTACAGCACCTAGTGTTAAAAATTAAGTATAACAGTAGGCCCAACTGCACAACACAATGAATCACAAACGCTGTGCTCAGAACACCATATCTGTAGGCAGAGGAGAGCACATATTTAAACCACGGTGCAGCACAACTTCACACAGAAGGACAGAGCATGAAACATTGGGCCAGACTCTGCAAATATGGAAGATATGGAAATAGTCTGAATGTGTTTAACTGCTCTTTAGCTTCAGTGGTAAACTCTAGACAGAAGCATTTGGTCTGCTCTCCATCTATGCTTCACAAATACATTTGCAACAGATAAGGCTCCTGCCACACAAACGAGCACTGACAACTTCAGAGCCGCCTGCAAAAGCTTTACACACACCTAACAAAATACAATTGAAAGCTAATTTCTCAGTAAGCCATGTCCACTGACTTTGTCTTTACACGTACCGAAATCTTTTGCAGTCACGGGCAAATTCTAGGCTTAATAACCACAGACACTATGCAGCATTACTTAGTAGCTACAGAACACTGTAGCAAAGGAATGCGTTGCCCCTTATTTCAAAATGCGATTCGCAACGTTGCAATAATGAAACCACTCCAAGAGAATAAAATGCCTAGTAGTTCTTCTAGATGGCAGGATCTAAACATCGGGAAGAAAAAAAAGAAGGCAAAGCAGAGCAGGAATTTCTGCTCAAGGAGCAGCACTGAGCACGGTGTAGGGATGAGTGCCACCATGCATCTGACGGGGGCAGAAGAGCTCCACAACCGTGGCAGCCACTAACCTCAGAGCACAACAGGCGGTGGGGGCTGGCGGTTCAGCTGAGGACAGAAGACATTCAGCAGACAAAAACAGAATAACATTGCTCGACTGCAATTCACACACTACACGTTTCAGTCACTACTAAATCACAGTATTTTCACTGAATACGTTGCTTCCTTGTCCTTGTGAGTTGTACAGTCCCTACAGAACAGAAGAAACACTGCCACTGAAGAAACACCAACATCAAGAAAGCGAACTTGGTGGTGCTTTATTTTTTAAAGATCTTTTTTGAGAGACTGAGATCAAAAAGAAGATAACTTGGCATAGTCATGAGAAAGTTAATATGAAATGAGATCAAGGACAGATTTGCTGCATACACAACTGGCAAGAGCACACACAGGCAAGAGCTGAACCTACTAGTGCAGAGTACTCTCCCCACAAATACCAGAGTGTTATTTAACAAGTATTTTGAAGAACTTATTCTTATTTCATAAGATTTGCGAAATAATGCAGGTTCAGTGGATGAAATGCTTTCACCCCGTTTCCCTGATGTAACAATGTGCTAAAACTTCACCACTCATAACTTAAAGACAGTGTGTAAGGGCTGAGTTCATGCTTAACGTGCCCTGTGCTCCATTTAAGCTTACTGCAACAGTTCCAGATGTTACCTAGCCCTTTATTGACTCCATCTGAACTGTGTGGTAACTGCTTTTGCAACACAAGTTGCTAAACACCCTTTATCAACTGCATCATTTGAACTGTGTGGTAACTAGTTTTGCAATACAAGTCGCTAAAGAGAAAGCAATTAACTGAATGCCACATTTGCTTCTCAGATGCCAAACACACCGATGCCTCTTGTAAGACCGCTTCAACAATCGGCTGAATTGCGCTCTCCTGATTTCAGACCCTTGCTGAGCAGATTCCTGACTTTCTTCACCAGAGCCCTGAGCACAGCCAGCTGATCCGAGGCCGGGCTGCGTGAAGGGCTGACACAAGCACACCTCTCCTTCAGCTCCAGTCCCACAGTCATTTCTGCACTTTGCCTATCTCAACTGTATTTTGTCTATCACAAAGCCTTTCCAGTCATTTATTTGCACTTTGTTCTAGTCCTTCCTGACCTTGGGGCCCCATCAGGAATACTAGATCTTTAAGGAGCCTCCAACTCAAGACATTCTATGATATGATTATACCAAAAACTGATAAAACCATGCATGTCTGAATGAAGTTTGTAAAATAATGGAAGAACAAGAAAATACTTTTAAACTGCTAGACCTAGAGATGCTAGCAATTAGCTGCTGCATAGAATTCTCTATTACAAACTGGGTTCCACCTTTTTTTTTTAATGCCTTCGTGTTTTCATGGCCAGGCAGCTGACACTATCTGAGATAACTCACTGATTTTAGTTATTAATAAAGACATAATAAGCCGACAAATTCAACAGAAACTTCCCAGCTTGAAAATTTCTACTGCATGGACACTCATGATGGACACCCATGGAAAACAGAACCAAGCAACTCTGAAGCTCTAGACTGCTTGCAGGCTACAACAGGCATGGCTTTTATGACAGCACTTTTCTAAGATATGAGATGCTGTACGGCACCAGTGCCTGGGATAGGAACCACAGACACAGCTCCATGCTGCTAGTATGGTTTCCTTGGTCATTTACAGCCAGTAAGAACAATTTTCACCAATTCTTGCTTGTTTTGGTATTTTCCACACTGCAGAAAGCCACTGTATGGAATCCACGGCAGTTTTTGGTTTTCTTTACTATCTTCAGGGTATCTGTTTCCACCGCCATCCTTTGGCAAGAGCCAGATGTTCCTCCAGACACTACTCAACTTTGATCAGTCATAGCTGAAGCTGGTTAAACATAGACTGACAACTTAAGCACACATCTATCTTTTGTAAAGTTATAAGAAAATTTCAGGACGAGGGTGGGGAAATGATGCATTTTAGATGATCACTCCATAGCCTTTTATTAAAAAAAAAAAATATCACATATAGAAGCACAACTGCAGAATGCTACATAGAGTGAGCACTAACAACCCACTGCATTTGAAACTGAATGCTGTTAAGTAGCCAGATGTTGAAGACTGATATTTACCTTGTAGCTGTACACGTGTAAGAAAGTGCAAAGCCAGAGCCAGTACTGTCTCAGCTTGAGTCTGTGTACAAGCATGTCAAATCTCTGAAGTAAACTGAATCTTGTATGACTAGAGGCCCTTGCTGCTAGCTTACAAAAAGTTCATGACTGAGTATTGCCATTGCTTTGGCTTTTAGTTGGTTCTGCTAAAAATAAAAAATTCTTGCTCTCATTTTAAGATTCCCCCCCTTGCTCACTCTTTTCTTTCCCAATTCTACATGGGCCTACACAGATACTAACATTACTAAAACATCAAAGCTCAGAGACATGCCAACAAATGTTGTCAGCACTCCTGAAGGGTTTGTTAGGATTTTATCTCAAAGTCCACCTATGCTTTTCAGGATGGGTGTCAGGAAGCAATCCCAAATTAGCGCAGAGGTTGTCTCAGGTTAAGGGCAGAGTGTGAGGTGCAAGTCTGAAAGCAGCAGACACACTTCGGGTGATGAGATAAAGAGGGGCCATGCTGAGGTGCATCAACTTCATTTCCACAGCCTTCCTCAGCCTCGTGACAAAGGGTTCTCACACTGCACACGTATCACAGAGATGCAAGGGCCACTACTAAAGGAAAATGTGAGCACTTTCAGAACAGCCTCCCTTCCTGCACGTACACTGAGACATCACTTACAATAGCGCTTTGTAAGTAAGCAAGCATGTTTAAAATCAAGTATATCAGATCTAAATGAGCTAAGGTTGTAACCTGATAAACCAAAACAGGCTGCCATGCTTCATAACTCAAGTTGCTGGATTTGGATATAAACTTGGAAAATCACTGGCTCTCTTCAAAGTTCACCTGAAACAAAGGTCATGAGTCCAATCACAATGAAAAAGAGCTTGCAAGGAAATAAACCTGAAACTAGTATAAGAGCTCTTTTGATACAGTTCAGACACAAAGTTAACTGGTTCTTGGAGAGCATCCACTTTTCCCAATTATATCACTATTCCTTTTCTTTTAATTGCTGTCAGAACAGAAATCTCAAAGTTAGACTCTCAATGCTCCTTCCAAGAGGAATATTTACACACTAGATCACAATGATAAGCCACAATTTGAAGATCTTGCAAGCACTTCAGATAAACAGATCTGGGAAACATGAAAGATTAAGACAAATACTTCTACTTGATATCATCAGTAAACCAATACACATAACTTTGCAAGAACAAGTCACAGAACAGAGACTGTCATTTTGGCAAAGGCTCATTTCAGCACAGTAGTAGGGCTGACTGACAAATTTGGCCACCCTGGCATTGCAACTCAGTTACCTACTGCAGCCACCATCCCCATAGCCTCTCTACAACGTGAACAATCCACTGCTCCATTTGCTCAAACTGGAATTCCTCACTTTTAGAAAATACACAATAAAATATGAAGGGAAGAAAAAAAGCCACATCAGTTGCAGGAAATAGCTGCTAAGAAGGACTACTCGGGCTGCTGCTCTTCCCATCATTCCTTGCTTGCCTGCAATGCACCATCTGACCAGCTTAACATGCTGCAGAAGTAGTCCTCATTTCAGCAATCAAATAAAATAAGCACCTGCCATGTGAGAAAATGACTAATGCTTGCATCTTTGCTTCATCACACGCAAAAAGATTTTGAACACAGTAGTAGTTCAGTTTGCTGAAAGACACTTGCTTTTAAAAACAAGGTTCAAAAGTCTTAAGAAAACACACAAGGAGATGATAAACACCAAAGGTAAATCTGAGTAACTTACTGCTGCTGTGGCCTCCTCTCCACCTACACAGACAGAAGAAGCAATCTCCGTCACGGACAAGTTCGTGGGAGCATCTGTAGTGGACGACGATCTGGGACGACCTGATTGCATATCTTGTGCAGACCTCCTGCTGATCTGGGGACTTCCTTTGGGAGGCTCCGTCTTGCCCCGCCTGCTGTGCAGGCTCGTCCCTCTCTTCATCTTAGGTGGCACTCTGATCTGCTGAAGCACTCGGTTCAGAGCTGTAGGGTGGGTGGAGACACCATCAATTTCAGCGCAGGCGCTTTGGCTTTCCAAATCCATGTCAGACTCCAAATCAGCCTGAACTTGCTGAACATCATGTGGAGAAACTGACGACCTCCTGCGCTGATGCTGGAAAAGGTGCTTCAAGCCTTGACCAATCACATTAATGTTCTCCAAAGCATTATGGGTTATTTTGGATAATTTTTGCTCTGATTCATGTTGTTTTTTGGTCTCTTGATCTTGGGATTTGCCTCCAGGATCAGGGTCATCGCACAACTGTTCACTGCCAGAGGGCTCCATTGATGACACCCCACAGGTTAATTTGACTATTCGTAAATAAACATGTCCCCTGTCTTTAAAAGGCTTGTGTTTGTTTTAAAAATGCCAAGATTGTCAGCCAATTAGGTGTGCAATTGCTTCAAGAGTGACTACACATGCAGCTGTGCCACGGTGATCTCATGCTTATCTAATGTTAAACAAAAGAGCCATTATTACACATCCATGCAGAAACTAGTGGGTTAAAAAAAACAATGTACAAAACATGCCATTAACAAAACAAATTTATCGGTTTTCCAAGCATCCCTCAATCCTGGTATTAGTTGCATCTAAGGCTGTGTGCAGAAGCCAAAGCTTGTATGAGACAATTCATTTATTGCCTAGGGGAAGAAGCACAGCACAAAGTGAAGCAAGAAAGGCTTTCTTCTAAAGAAAAAAAAGTCTACAAAAGTGGGGAAGGAGGAAGGGAAAGAACAAGGGTTTTTTTTGTTATTAAGAACACAAAGCCCACAGTAGTATGTAACATAACGTGAAGTTACACTTTCATAGAACATGTTAGACTTTTTGGCAGAATTAATTTTGTTCCTTATCAAAGGAACATGCTTCTATCATAACATCTGTCCTGCCTACCTGATTTTCCTGCAGAATGCTTAACTCCACAGTATTTGATAAATGCAAGAAGACAGAACATTTCCAAATCAGTTAACCATTTATCTCCAAGCAGTAAGAAATGCCTTATTGCTGCCAGCATCTATTGATTGCACTGGAAACTAGACAGGAAAGTCAAGCAAGGACAGGCAAGTGAAATGGTTTCAATGGGCATAGTCCCATCCATAATCCTTGGAGAAAACAGAACTCCTTTTTAAAAGAAGATCAAGGAACCCTTTTGAATGGGCAGAGAATGCAGCACCACAGCGTGTAGCTCAGCCTCCACGGCAGGGAAAACACGCAGGTTTTCTCCAGAAGACATCAGCCTCCCCTCCTCACATCAGCAGAGCTCAGAAAGCAGCTGGTTACACTACTGTGCAACTGAGAACTTTTGTAACAACACACTGCTGGAGAAGTACAGCAAGGAATGAGGAAGGAAGGAAGGAAGGAAGGACACAATATCTGAGTTTCACATTAGCACCATGAGATCACGTGCTCAGAAGCTGATCGTTGTTTTCTTGCAGGAAAACACTTTGGTTAGGCTTCTATAAAAATACAGAAACTAGACCACAGAAGTCAACTCAATCTTGGCAAAAGGCAGCCTGTGCTTTAAAAAACATTTCATGTGAAATGGAACACATGCTTGGGATTTGAGAACATCCGTTTGCATTTTGAAGCAGCTGCAGAAATACAGTGCACAGAGGCTACAGCTGCAGAGCTCTCAATTTTGTACTTCTGAAACCCAACACAATGGGTTAGAACAGATGTTCCAAGATGCTTTTTAAACTGGCATCCAAAAACATACAAGAGCTGCATCACACTCACTTCTGCTTTTTTTTCTATTCCCCAAACATCACTGCATTAAGTTGGAGGTGAGATGACATTCAGTAACTACAGAAGCAAACCACTGGAATCTTACAGTATTTTAGCTGAGCACTTTGAAACCACGTTAAAAGCACCAGTTAAAATATATCACCATTTTAATCAATAACCCATTTAAAGGCAAAGCAATAAGCTTCACCTCAGAAGAAAGTAAAAATATTTACCCACGTTCACTGTGGAACTGTGGCAGAATCAAAAGATAACCACCAATCTTTTATTTTTACATACATAATGCCTTAAGTGATCAGTATCACAGTTGGATTTTTAAGCTCTTTCTTAAAGTTGCTTCTACTTTTCTCTAACGTAACTGATTCTCATGAAGTTGAATAGCATGTTCCTATTAATTGGTTTTGAGAAAAAAAGGCACAAATAGGTTTTTCTCATCACCCAGCAGAAAGAAGTGAACAAAATTCAAAACAAAAAAGCGGACAGTTAAGTGAACAAAACTCAATGGCTAAAAAAAGCAGGAGTCCCAGAATTACTTGCCGTACGAAATACAGCCTTGGCAGCTGACCTGTAACTTTCCATTTTAGCCAACTCTCTTGGCATTCATTTTTCAGTTTGGTCTCGCAGAAAAGCTGTAGTTCAGAACAGATCTCCAACATATTCCTCACTCATCATTTTTACTATCCACCATATGCTTTCTATGCAGATTACCACTGGCAATACTGTTGATCTAAAACAATATCACCTCTGTCTAACCGAAGTTCCATGCATTCATTAGCTGCTGGAAACCATCAACTGCTCCAATCAGCTCTGTTTCAATTTACAAACTCACCTGAAACAAATGAGCCCAGTTAGTTCACAAACGTTTCACTGCCATGCCCATGTGGTCTGTGAATGATTGCTGACATTACACTGACTCATGACTCACAAGCTTTGTGGTCATCTGCTCACATTTCCGTATGGTGAATCTGTTGCGAGTCTGAACAAAGCTTTTCAAAGAGCATTTCTGGTACGAAGGTCCTTAGAGCTACTTATTTGTACTAGTATCTATCTTTGCAGAGAAAAACATTTGCTTTACTCATAAATGAGAAGAACTGTGAATCAGCAGAATAAATTAGCACATCTATTTGCAATAACATTGAATCCTTATGCTTGCTTTCAACTCGTAACAACTCTATGTTCTATATTTGAGGGAAAAAAAGCAGTGCCTTCAGGATGAAGCTCAGCAACACTTCTCATTTGTATGAGCATACAGTACATCAGGGACAGTTAGTCGTTCTATATCCACAGTCACACTGAGCAGATCATATAACATGGTTCCCTCCCAGAACATGCCCGTACAGTCTTTCACTTGTGCAGTTATTTCACAGCAGCAGTGGAAAAGAAACAAAGCAGTTAAAAAGGCGAAACTGGTAAAAACGGTATGAGATAACTATGAATATATAAACTAATACTTGCCTCCATCACTTGCCCTTTAGCATGGCTGACATACAGCAGTCCCTCCACTGAACAAAACTGCAAAAAGAAATTGGACATGAGATGCAATTCTTGAAAATGGAAGGAAAGATGTACACAAACAAATAAAGTGAGCATGGTTCCAATTTATACATATATATGTTTTTTTAATTTAAAATGTAACTGTGTTTGGAAGCCAGGCTATTTAAAACTGTTTCAGCTAACTGAAGGGATACCAATATAACTGAAATTAAAACTGGATCTTACAGGATAACTGAGAGGTTCTTGGGAAGGCACATTTTCTCCAGGGATTTCTGGCCAGCTGTCAGAGCTGGAAGCAAGCTAGATTTCAGGGCAAAGCCTCCAAGATCAGGCTGATCTGTACCCATTTCACTTTCTCCTCCTTTTCAGTCACCCAGATGCTCTGGGCACAGGTCAGAAAGGCTGCTCTTGTTTATCTTGAGTTTAGCCAACAGGATGCAAAGCTGAGAGCACTGTGAAACACAAGTGCCTTTCACTGTGCTGTACAAGAAACCTTGTTCTACGTGCTCTGTAACCCAGGCTGAACTACTGCTGTGCCTCACAGTGATCTGCCAGGAGGCAAAAACCAGGCAACACCCACTGCAGCAGCACCTGTGCACCGTTCCTTCACAACAGACTACTGGAAGCCACACTGTTCCGGCAAACATAATTCCTTGTATGGATATAATAAAGGGCCCCCTGCACACTGAGCATGAGCACAAATGAGCAGGAAAGCATTTGGAAATCCAAGCCCAGCTGGGCAAAGCACACCCCTCCCACAGACACAACCGTGGCTTAGTTGTTCTGTCCCAGAGTAGGAAGCACAGTATTCCCAGGGCCACTTGGACACCCTCCCTGCTCCTGTGACAAGCCCACAGTCAGGACGGATGCTGGCTGGAGGAACACAGGAACAGACGGTGTCAGCAGGGAGCAAACACATGGCTCTATTTCTGCAGCCAGATTCCAGAAGAGCCACAATGCTAACACAGTTGATTTACCCACGTTTTCCAAAGGAGATTACTTACTCAACCAGTCACTGCCAAGAGCAACGTGCCTCACAGCACAGCTGCCCAGCAGGGCTCCTCCTGGGCTGGCGCTGACATCCCTGGTCCTCATAAAATCACCAGAAGATGAGCACAATTTTTGGTGTGTGAAGGGATATTTCTCCATAGGCAAATGAACTCTGTTGAAATAACTCAGAGCTGACTTGTTTGCAGCTGCAGAGCTTGCTACAGATACAAAGCCTATGCAGAAACTGAGAGAAAAACCAGAGAGCTCAGGGAAGAAAACAGAAAAGATTCTGTCTTCCAAAATTGACTATTAGTACAATATTTAAACATCCCTAGTCCTTAACACTGATATTCAAATACAACTAGCTAAAGAACTCTCACATTTATTTTATTTCATAAACAGGCCAGGTTCATATCTCATCACACAGCTGGAGTCCACAGCTGGCAGGGATCTTTCATAGCAGATTCTTACCATCTCTCCTATTTGGAGAAAGAAAAGTATTTTTCTGCTGCTTCCAGGGAAGAATGACTTCTACAAAGATACAGCCAAGCTGACTTTGAGAAATCCCACAGTGCTCAGCCAAACTCATCCTTAAATAGATTCTGTATCAAGGCAAACAGTTTCACCAGAAAGGCTGATGGGGCAGTAGTCACATAATGGTAACTGGGAACCATGGCAAGTGATTTATATCCATGGAAAGGTTAACGTATTTTAGAAATATCATTGTTCAGCAGCAACAAGCAGCAGGGTAAAAACGGACACAGAGCTCTGAGCTCAAAAGTAATGCTGTCAGCAAGAGGAGCTCGGGGGAAACCAGAATGGGTGCAGTATTCTGGGGAGGGTTGGACAACGTTTGAAGAGGAAGACAACAGCAACAGAGCGATAGTTTGTGCAAAAAGAACAACTGGATAACAGCAAGACAAAACAACACATGGAGAAACCAGCTTCATTTATTTAGATATTATGATTCCACAAAATAATCTTTAAAATCTGAGAATGAAGAATTTGGGAAAAGTGCAAGAAAAAAAAGTAGAAATTAAATTTAAAGTTACAGCTGAGATGGCAGCAGGAAAAACTTAAGGGCCAAAAACCAACACTGTTTTTAATGGAAAGAACATCAGCAGTTTTCAAGACAGTTCCTCCTCCAAAATTCCTGCCAGAAAGGATCTGGAAAACTATAGCTATAGGGCTGCCCCTCACCTGGCCACATTCCTGACACTGAAGGTACTCTGTGTAGGAAAGTAAATGGAGCATGGTTGAAAGAGCAAATTGAAAGGCAGGAACAGGATGATCAGCACAGTAAGCAGTCCAGCTGGAAGATGAGGAAAAACTGCTCAGGGTATGTGTAATATAAGCCAAATCTCTGTTGAGGCTCTGTGCCTGAGACTTCAGAAAAGGGCAACAGCCCAAAGCCAGCTACGTTTGTGAAATGGTGCTCAGCAGCAGGCAGCATCCCCCAAGGAACTGACTGAATTAATTCGACAGCTTTGGATAAAGAGCCAAACAGAGCGATGGGAGGCACTGGGTGAAGAGCAACTGCCACTGCAATAGGAGCAGGGGATGCGGGGCACAACAAGAGACCTACTGCCAACTGTACAATGCGACAGGGCAAAACCAGCATAGTAGGATAGCAATAGGTTTTACTGATTTGTGTCTAACGATTTTCCTAAACCCTGTAACCTATTCCCAGCAGTATCCAGATGCCAGCAAGGAACTCAGCTGAATGATGCAGATTCTGCTGCCCTTGCTTTCCCTTCTCACACCACAGATGCAGCAGGAATGCAGCCTGGTGGCTGTACAGCCTCAGCCACTGACATGTGGGCTTAAAGTGGTAGTCAGTCCTGTTACGAGGCTTTCAGCATGTCAGCCTGTGCCTGATGTTTTCCTACATGCCAAATATGAGCCTTCCAGCAAGCTGAAGGAGAGAGCACTGAGGGTGACACTGGTGAAGGCACTTTTAGTGCCTTTTATGTATTTTTAGATGGAGAAAAATACTTAGATTCTTTTGAAAGTAATGCATAGAGATCTCACTCCTGAATAACTCAGAATGAATTTTATGAATACATACATATGTTTCTGGTGAGAAGAACTAGTCAGCTGACACATGCGCTACAGATGACCAATATAATACTGATCAATTAATTGATCAGTAGGCCCACAGCTTACACAATAAATCACCTGTTACTTGTATGAGTACCAAACACCAACTCACTCCAGCACACCATTAATAAAACAGCAGAGATGCTAACTATGCCTGTGTGTGGGTTACAGCTGTGGAGCAATGTACTAAGATATTCAGAGCAAATACAGCATCACTTCTGAGCCCACAGAAAACATGTGACATGCAGTCCTTCTCCTTGGGTCCTTGCAGGCCTAAACCCTAAACCAGACAGACAGTCCACCCTGGTTTGCTAAGGGCGACCAATGGCAAGAACCTCCCTGAGGTCTCACAGAAGGCACTAAAAGCCATTCTCCTCTGGAGAAGAAGTGGGGAGAAGCACACCAGAAGATGTTATGCTTCAGCACATCCCAAGCAGTCACCACTTCTACTCCTTGCACTCACCAACTTTTCAAATGCTTCTGCTGCACAAAGGTAACACGGCCACAGATGTACCAGGAGGTGGTCTATCAGCACCATGCTCTTCTCAGGTACACAGCCTGATGAAACTGCTCCTGCCTCTGGCTTTGTATCTACTGCTGCTCATCCACAAAGCTAATGCAGTTTTCTGTTCCTCAAAGCTCAAATATTAATTCTTTAGGTAAGAGAATCTGTGTAACCCAAACGTAATTTTAACAGACACCAAACACCCTTGACAAGCAACAGATATCTTTTGCTCCTCCCTTAATTAGAAGACATCTTCCTGAACACGCCCATGCTGGAGTCAAACATTCTCAGCACCACCCTTGCACAGTCCCTAAATTACTGCTGCACTGAAAGCAGCACTGCTCATTGGTTGCTGCTTATATGAAGATCAACAGCTGTTCTGCAAGGTTAGAACTTTATAGGAAGGACAACACACGTGAAAGTAAAATACATAAGAAGTCACAACTAGGTCATTTTTCCTCATTTACAAGGAAGCTGCATTGGCTCAAGGAAGTGACTTTTTCAGGAGTGCTTCCACTGCTTTGCAGCATCACCGGTTGGTCCCGGAATCTCTTCCACCACTCGGAACATTCCGTCATCGAGCTCAGGCAATGCCTTAAAGCTACCAAGCAGAGGTCAGGACTCCTCCAAAAATACCAACTGTGCAGAGGTACCAGTGCCTATACATTCTGGTTTTGTATATGCTAAGAACTTCACACAGAAATCAAAACAAATATTGCGGTCTGCAGCCCACAGCTCGTACACCTATCAGAAAATTTCCAAGAGCACAGCGCTGCACTCTGTAATGATTGGACTGTGTGGCAATGGCACTGGTTCTGTAGTCCAGCAGTTTGTTGCTTTTCCTTCTAGGAAGTACTAACTTTCCTTAAAGCATCCCCATGAAACTTCACTGCACAGAACGGTGATAGGTTCAACTTCCTATAGCACGCGAGTGCTTCACGTGCGTACCCTTGGAGCGCTACTGCATTATGTTGCATTACTCCTACTTCCCTACTTTGCAGATAAAAAAGACAAAGGTCAAGCAGCTGCCTTAAGGTTATCTAAGACCTATGGAGCAGAGCATCAAACCAGCTTTACCCTTAAGATTAGTGCCACATCTACATCATCTCTCACTGCTGCCACCTTACAAATTGCTTACGAGCACGTAGCATTTAATACTTACCTGGAGCCTACCACAGCCACTGCAAGGCTATTTTCCCCTGGATTTAATAAAAATCCATGTTTCAAGAAAGTTAAACCAAGGTTAACGAAAGACTTAACTAGAGTACTCTGTTTTCCCAACATTCCCAACTATATACATCATCCACACAAAAAAAGAAAAAAGATAATAAGATGTGTATGGATTTAAAAGCTCAGAAGCAACACTGAAAATACAGCCTGCAGGTACTTTGCAAGAAAAAAAGACCTTTATGGATCTGGGCATACACAAAGATTCTTTAAAAGCTGGCCTGCTCTACAAGATGTGAAAGGAAACTTGCCTCATAACAAGTATTTCTTCAGAGCACAGACTAAAAATTAGCAACTTGACATTGCAGCCACCACAGCCCTCAGCAGAAGTAGCCACAGAAGGCTGAAGTTCACAGCTGTGAAGTTTGCCAAGATGAGGCTGAGAGCTCACACTTCCACCTTCATTTAGCAATGTTTCAGGAAAGCCACATCCTTCCTTCAAAAACAGATGGGAAGAAAAGCCAAAATGCAGCTCTTTCTTACAAAGTCTCTGCTTGCTGCTGAACAACAAAAAAGTTACAATCATGTTTATATGTTCTTCAAGTAGCTCAGCTGCATGTTCTGAACTCAGTGCTCGACAGGAAAGCCTGGGAATGACCACCTCCAGTCTGAGCAGGCAGGGATGTGAGAATGGGACTTCACAGCACCACAAGCATGACAAAGAGCAACTTAAAGAATGCACTGCCTTTTTTGCCTCCTGCAGCTATTTCCCAACCCCATGCTGACATCCCACCACTCCATTAGTAGTAGGGCTGTCTACAGAGCTGTGATGTAAACCAAAACAAGAAAATTAATTCAAATCTGAGCAACACAGGGCTGGGGAAGACTGGCCACATTGCTGGCTGTAACGAAGGGAAGCAGTGCAGAAACACATCACAATTACTCCTAAGTGGTGTTACCAAAAGACTTCTATTTGCAGTTACAGCCAGAGCAGCTGGAGACATGGGATTTCGCATCATCTTCAACAAGGACTCACCAGAAGTAATTTCTTTTCACAGAATCACAGAATTGTAGGGGTTGGAAGGGACCTCCAGAGATCATCGAGTCCAACCCCCTGCCAAAGCAGGTTCCCTACACCAGGTCGCACAGGTTGGCATCCAGGCAGGTCTTGAACATCTCCAGAGCAGGAGACTCCACCACCTCCCTGGGCAGCCTGTTCCAGTGCTCCGTCACCCTCACTGTAAAGAAGTTCTTGCACACATTGGTGCAGAACTTCCTATGCTGCAGTTTCCAGCTGTTTCCCCTTGTCCTGTCTCCACTCACCACTGAAAACAGTCTGGCCTCGCCATTCTGCCCCCCACACCTTAGATATTTACAGACCTGGATCAGGTCCCCTCTCAGTCTTCTTTTCTCAAGGCTGCACAGACGCAGTTCACTCAGCCTTTCCTCATAGCAGAGATGCTCCAGGCCCTTCACCATCTTGGTGGCCCTCTGCTGGACTCTTTCCAAGAGATCCTTGTCTTTTTTGTACTGGGGAGCCCAGAACTGGACACAGTGCTCCAGATGAGGCCTCACCAGGGCAGAGTAGAAGGGGAGGATCACCTCCCTCGACCTGCTGGCCACGCTCTTTTTAATGCACCCCAGGATGCCATTGGCCCTCTTGGCCACAAGGGCACACTGCTGGCTCATGGCCGACCTGCCGTCCACCAGGACACCCAGGTCCCTCTCTGCAGAGCTCCCCTCCAGCAGCTCATCCCCCAACCTGTACTGGTGCATGGAATTATTCCTCCCCAGATGCAAGACTCTACACTTGCTTTTGTTAAACCTCATCTGGTTTTTCTTTGCCCAGCTCTCCAGCCTGTCCAGGTCTCACTGAATGGCAGCACGGCCTTCAGGCTGTCAGCCAATCCTCCCAACTTCGTATCATCAGCAAACTTGCTGAGGGTGGCCACCATCCCCTCATCAAGGTCATTGATGAAGATGTTGAAGAAGACCGGACCCAGCACCGACCCCTGGGGGACACCGCTGGTTACAGGCCTCCAACTGGACTCTGCACCGCCAACAATGACAATTTCTGCTATTCAAGTACTGCATGTTGTAAATAAAGAAACTACTCTTTTTGAGAAAGAGTAAAGAAATACTAAGAAAATATTTAAAATGGTGAGTTTTCAAAAAATAAGAGAGCTTGGGATATGAAAACAAAGAACAAATAAACCAGATTACAAAAGAGAGGCATTGGCTAATATTATCATTAGCAAAAAGTCATTTCTTCATTAGATATCTGCACACGCTCACTATTTGAAACCAGAGATTACAACTGATTAAAAGAACAGTCAGGATCTGCATATTAAAAAACATACAAATGAAATAGCACACAAGTAATATATGTCTTGTCTCTCAGCATTCCAGCAAGGAAGGGATGACAAGCATAGTGAAAGCAGTGCATGGCACACAGCCCCAGAGGGGCACTCAGCTTTGCTGGAGCCCCAGGATGACTGAAGGCCAGGAGTTAAGGTGTGAAGCTTTAGGAAAAGGCATAGAACACAAAATTGCCATCTCCACTGGTTTTCTGGTCCCTTCTCAACTTAGAAATGAGGAGAGCTCAAAATTAAGGACCACCACAATAAAAATCTGCTACAGTAACATGCACTCGCAAACACTTTAAAGTGCAGCCTTAAGCACTGCCTGTCAAAGTATGCCACAGTTCAGTATCCAAAGGAACTGCTTTAAGTTGTTATAATCAATTTGCTCTGTTGAAGGGATACACAGTGGTAGAAAGTTCCAATTTCAGTGTGGCAGAGGCAACTGTTGCATCGGTGTGGTTGAAGACCATCTATGCCCGGAATTTCCTTCATAGGCCAAAGCCTGCACTGAGCGCAATGCTGAGAGCCTCCCTGCAAATACTGAATTATTTACAGGAGCAATTTGAAAAGGACTAATACAGACTGTTTTAGCTTCCCTCTTGTCAAAAAGCTCGTACACTGGAACCGATTTCATTCACAGAATCACAGGGTTGGAAGGGACCTCAAGGATCAT
>NW_024885426.1:0-42603 GCF_019232065.1 Centrocercus urophasianus
TACTCCACCACCACCTCCCAGCACCCCCGGTTTGCAGCCCCGGAGCCTCTTGGGCTCAACCCTCGTGCCGCGTGCACAGGGGGGCTGCGTCAGGACCCCCCCGCGCCCCGTGTGCACGGCAGCACGGACCCTCTGCATCTGTTTCTGTGGCTGCCCCCAGGCACGGCGCACGCTGGGACCTCTTCGCCCGCAGCGGGCAGAGAGGGTTAAGTGCAGCTTTAGCAAAACAGCACCGGTCCCTGCAGGCATGGAAATAAGTAATTCCTTCCTCGCTGTCCTCGCACGGCAACGCCTCTTGGCTCCCTCCCGCCGCTCATCTCCGCTCGCTCGAGGCGCTGTGCTGCGTTGCGGTGCGGTGCGGTGCGGTGCGGTGCGGTGCGGTCCCCCGGAAGCCTCCAGCAGCGGCTCAGCGCCGGGAGCAAGGAGGGGACGTGGGGCGGTGCACCCCGCGTTGTCTTCACCCGATGGGTTTTGCCTCTCATCTGCCCCCGCTGACCCCAGATGACTCCCCCTGGGGAGCCCTCTCGGTCTGCCCTGGCCCTTTTCTCTTGCTCTGCCATAGTCATGGCAACGATGGAGCTGCAGGATTTGCACAGACCCGTTTCTACAGGGCTGTGTCTCCACACCGCATGTCCGGAGGTCGCTGGCACGAAGGGAGCCTTGGGGACGTGCAAATGGCCACCACTATTCCCCATCAGCTCCCAGCAGGACTGTTGGGAAATGCAGGGAAATAGGCTCTTCCCTTCTCATTCACTTAATGGGGCAGAAAAACCAATTAGCTTCACAAATCACTACTGGGGGGGGTGGGAGGACTGGGCGCTTCCCTGGCAGCATCTTCCATGGAAGCTCAGAGATCTCCCCTTGCAGGGGCTAAAACTGAGGCAGCGAGCTGATCCGAATTGCCTGCGCTCACCCAAAGGGGGGAGGATCAGCATCACACCCCACTGCACCCCGACAGCCAGCCACCACTGCAGGGCACGCGGTGAGGAGCATCAGGCCATCTCTCTGCTCCCCTGAAGCACTGCAAACCCCAGAGGAAGCGCATCCCTGTGCGGGGACCTCGGGCTGCTGGGGGATGGGGGCACTCAGAGCCCTGCATGAGGAGGTCAGTGAGTCGCAGCGCAGCGCCGGGGTGGGGGTGTGACTCAGCCTGCTTGCGAAATTCCTGTTTTTCCCCATGTCTGGACAAGCCCTCGGACACCTCTGCCTGCAGAGGCCAGGATCCTTCACACGTGGCAAAGCGGCACGTGGCAAACAGCAAAGCCATGGGGCAGAGCCGTGCTGCCAGCTCCTGGGCTGCAAGAAAACCCCAACCCTGGACCCCATGCCCCCAGGCAACAAGAAAGGGGGCACAAGCCTGAAAGCCCCTCCTCACCATCCAGCTCCTCCAGGCTTGAGCTGGGGCAGCAAGTGCCCCAGTCCCACTCCTTCGGTCCCGTTCCCTGGTGACAGCCTGCTGCAGAGCAGGGACAGGGCTGGAGGACCACGGCAAGGACAGCCACCAGCCCCGGATCATCCCCTGGCAGCCCCTGAGCCCATTTGCACAACACACCCGGTGCAGAATCCTGGCCTTGGGGAGCCCCGTGTGCGGGGAATCTCCTGAAGCAAACCCCACATCAGGAACAAATCCGACACAGCGCAGCACAGAGGATCACACTTCAACGGTGGTGGTGCCCAGCGGGTTTCTGGGGCCCTTTTCTGGGATCATCCCCAGCTCGCCCTCAGCCCGGATGGACGCAGGAGCCCCGCTGAGCCCCGACACGCAGCGTGGCGCAGCAAATATTTATCCGGCATCGCTTCCCCGCCGCTCCCCAACGGCCCCAAACACACGCAGGGCCACGTGCGGAGCCACGGCCGCACCCCGCGGGACGTCCCTGCTGAGTGCTGAGCTCACGGCTCGCCGCGATGGTGCCGAGGGGTCAGGCTGGGGGGCAGCGCCGAGCGCGGGCGGTGAAGGGAAGGGAGAAGCGCGCCTGCACCAATCCCACTCGGAGAAGGGGAGGAGGGCGGCCGCTCCCCTGCTGCTTGCAGGGATCAGAGCCAAACATCTGCTCCCGGCTCCGAGCTCCAGGAGCTGTGAGGAAGCCGGAGCCCAGCCAGCACCGGAGTGAGTGCAGCAGGGCCGGAGCGGGCACATCTGTATCCCTACCATGCGACAGCCCCGATCCCAGCACCAACAGTTGATGCTGCAGCTCCGTTCTGTGCCTACAAGCAGAGCCATGGACGTGTGGATGCTCACACCGCAATGGGATGCAACAACACCTCCACCCCTCCCCAGTGATAAATGAGGGTGAAAGGACCCCCGAAATCATATTGGTCCTGGGGTCACCCTCGGCAGCGGGCACAGCGCACAGTGGGTCCGGCACAGCGCTGCAGCACGGCCCCAAGGGGACACCCGGAGCATCCCAGGACTCTGCATTCTGCTGTACCAGCATTGTGGGGAAGCAGCAGGGAACGGGCGGGATGACGAAGGATCTGGCACAAGGAGGGTGGCGGAAAGCACGACGTCATGCAGGGCTCTCCAGCCCCGGGAGACGTGGCGGGGCGGCTCGGAGCCGGGCAGAGCTGGCTGCCCCGGCACGCCGCAGCCCTCGCTGTGCCAGGAGTGCCAGAGCTGCTCACATCAGCTCATCGAATGCACAGCAGAAATGCAGCCACGGAGCTGCAGCACGGGCAGCTGGAACCAGGCAAAACCCGACTTGAAAAGCCCTGCCTGAGTGATCTCTGCCTCCTCCGCTTCCGCCTGATTCACGCACAGGTCTGCACACGAACGCCCCGCGTGGCCGCAGCCCCAAAATCACACCTCTGTGACCCAGGGCTGGGCAGCAGCACCCAGCCAAGCCCTGCGGTGAGATGGGAGCCAAGGGTCACCAGAGCCCAGGAAATGTCCTCAGCCCAGCCAGGGGCTCCCCACAGCCACCCCACCCCATGGGACCCCCACCTCCCACCCACAGCCCCCATACCTGGTCCCACTCTCCTGAGCTTTCCCAGCCAGGTCCCATCTCGCAGCCCCGCAGCCTCCAAGGGGCCGTGTCACCACGTCCCCCTCCACAGGGCTGTGTCACAGCACTGGGGGTGGCTCTGACCCACTGCCCTACAAGCCCGCGTGTGCGCCGGCGCATCGCAGCACCCCAGCAGCAGGGACCCGGGGGCTGGCGGCCCCATCTGCAGCTCCTGCCCGGTGCATTAGCGGCACGGGGAGATGCAGCCTGGGGCGGTGTTTGCTTTCTAGGTCAGAGGCAGCAGAGGAGGATGGATGTGGGGCTGTGGGGCTGCTCCGTGCTCTGGGAGTGCTCCCCGTCGGCAAAGCAGCCCCACGCCCTGCCAGCACGAGGGGGGAATCACAGAGACACGTGGGCTGGAGAAGTCCTTCAAGATCCTCGGGTCCAGCCATCACCCTGACCCACCGAATCCCACCACTAAAGCACATCCCTTGGTGCCATGTCCACCCATCACCAAAATATACCCAGGGATGGGGACTCCCGTTCCAATGCTTTGGGCACTCTCCCCATAGAGATCTCCTTCCTGATTCCCAATCTCAGCCTCCCCTGGTGCAACTTGAGAGCTGAGCGCAGTGCCCCAGGCTCCATGGGCTCCCCATGCAGCTTCTCCCTCCCCTCCAGGCCCACCCCACAGTGCTGGTGACACACCAATGGGGTACCCAGAAGGGACTGCACTGAGCCCAGCACAGCACAGCTCCAGAAGGACCCCAGTGCCCCAGGGTGATGTGAATGCACAGGCTGTGCTCGGTCCCGCTAGGAGCTGACGTGACTCTGGACACCCATCCAGGGCTGGAGCCAAATACCTCCTCCTGCTCTGGGACAACTCAAATGCTGGTGTTATTTATTTTCTCGTGCACTGAAACAGGAAACCTGCAATATGCTGAAGCCCTGGAGCCCCGCCAGAGCCAGGGGCACCTCACCAGCTCAGCGGGAGTGAAACACAAAGTGCTGGGCTGGAGATGCCCTGGGGTGGGGGGATGGAGGTCTGGGGGGACCCATAGCGAGGGGACAACATGGTGCCAGCCAGCAACATCAAAACCTTGGTGCCCTGCTCTTGCTGGGATCCCATCCCACCGGTCCCACTATGTGCCACCAGTGCTCAGATCCACCGTTGGAAACAGGGGGAGCATTTCTGAACACAGAGCTGCTGCGTGCTTTTCACACGGCCACAGAAGCATCGCGGTCAGAAAAGACCCCCAGGGTCACCAAACCCAGCCGTCGGCCCAGCCCCCGCCCCTACCCACGCTGCTCCTTATCAGCCCTCTGCTCTGCTAACAGCCCCCGATCCGGGCACTCACCCCGTGGTGATGTCATCGTCCTCCGTCAGGGTCTTCCCCATCAGGTCACTGTCGCTCATATATCCCGACTTCAGCTCCACGTCATCGCTGTCCAACGCCTCCACCAGCTCCAGCCGCGAGATGTGGCTCAGTTTGCTGGGGCTGCGCATGGGCATGGTGTGCGAGTAATGCGCCCGCTCGCCGTGCATGTACCAGCCGGGGGTGCCCTCGGAGCGGCAGCCGCCCCCCACCGACGGCGCATCCCCCGCCTGCAGCCGCGGGCTGGATTGCCCGTAGCGCCAGGAGAGCGGCGAGGAGCGGTTCGACAGGCTGGAGACGCTGCGCGGGTTGGCTTCGTCGCTGTCGTAGCACGTCATCTCCAGGGAGCTGCGGGGACGGGCCAGGGTGAGGGCTGCCGGGCGGGTCAGGGTCGCCCGGAGGGTTACCGGCCCCCAGCGGCCAGCACAGCCCGCACATCGCGTACTGCAGGTCCCGAGAAGACGGCCGTGCCGTCTGCATGGATGTGCTTGGTGGTGCCCAGTCCCTCCAGGGGCTGTGGGGCAGGATGTGGGGCGTGATGGCGCTGCTCCCCTTGTGCTCTGAGCTGCAGGATGATCGAGGACCCTGCTTCCCCGGCTCCAGCAGACCCCTGCTTTGCCCACTGCTGGGGATTCCCCGTACAGATGGTGTGGAGGGACACGAGCATCCACAGGCCGTGCTCCGTGCACCCCTGCCCATTTCCCCACACGTCCCAGCAGGGGCTGAGGCTGCAAAAGCAAAAGGGGCAGCTCCTCGGCACGGCACAGAGCTCCCCATCCCCGCAGGGCCCCCAGGGGTCGTGCTGAGCCCTGTTAACAGGGATCCACCAGGGAAAGCCCCACCGTGCTGCTGAGCGTGTGCCCCCCTGGGCCGGCCCAGGGGTCTGCTGCCCCCCAACCTCAGGGTGTATTTCGGGCACGGCAGGGAGTGATGCTGAGACTAAACTTAGACACCACAAATGATTCGTTCTTGGAGCAGCTCCTGGGAGCCCACAGCCCTCGGCTCAGCTCCACGCTGCCATCAGGAGCCGCTCCCCTGCTGCAGCCACGTGGGCCCAGCGCTCCTGCATGAGCAGCAGAAGCCAAACCCGACTGCAGCGCGGAACTGAAAAGAGGGAACTGTATAAAAACTGGGAAGTTTGTTAAAGCAGAACTGCAAGAAGCAGCTGAAAGGAGCCGGTTTGGTAGGCAGCACAAGGGCTGTTTAAAGCTGTGCTGCTGGCAGCTCAGGGCAGAGACTGAGCAGAAAACCCCGAGGGCTGTGAAACCTCCCAGCAACAACACTGCGCCCCAGCACAGACACAGGGCAGTGTCAGGGATCCACGGGATGCAAGAACCCAGCATGGAGGCCCACCATGCACTGATCGGTGTCTCCATGGCAGGGATCTGTCTGAGCCCTCAGCCAGGGGGAGCATCATAAATCATCAAGGAAAGGAGGGACAAAACCCACCAGCAAGGCTAATTTAATCGCCCATAATCCTTGTCCTATTTCCCTAAGAGTGGCTGACAGGATTTGCTGAGGAGCCGCCGAGCCGAGCACTGCTGGATGGAATCTGACACAGACGAATGCAAAGGGAATGCAAAGGAAATGCAAAGCAGCCCTGCTGGGGCGCGGGCAGCACGGCAGCTCTCACACCAAGCAGAGCCCGCAGAGCTGCAGTGGGTAAAGCCAGGAAATCGCAGGATCAGGGAACACAGCCTGTAAATCCCGGGGCTTCGATCCCTTCAGCTCAGAGATGTGCAAAGCGCAGTGGGGATCCCAAAGATCTGGGTGAGCTTCAGCATGAAGAAATGCTGAGCAGAGAGAAATTCTTCATCGGGGGAGCACAGGGCCGCTCTGTGAGCGCCAGCGGGGGGTGAAGGGGCGGCGAGCTGCTGCTGCTCGTCCCTTCCAAAACTGAAGCGCGCAGCGAGACCACGAGGTGGCAACAGACAACCAGAGGATGCGAGCAGCTGCTCGCCCAGCGCAGCTCGCTGCAAAGCCCGGCTTCCAGGCGTGGCTGCAGAACGCGGGGCTGGGGGTGACGTCGGGCACAGCTTCCCCCAGCTGGAGCCCCCAGGAAGGATGGGGAGGGGGATGGGGGGGGCTGAGTCCTCACCTGTGAGACACCTGGGAGCCCCGCAGGCTGGACATGGTCTCCTCCAGGTTTTGACGAAGGTCCAGAACATTCTGCACCGTCCTCTTCCTCTGGGACTCGGGGTCTGTGGGGGCACAAGGAGGAGGCTGTGAGGGACAAAGCGCCTCTGACCACGTCCTGCAACCTGAGAGGGAATGGGGCAGGGTGGAAGGGCTCCCATGCTGCATCCAAACGTTAATATTGCTGCACGATAGCTAAACCCACCTCCCTGGGAGCAGGGCAGAGGGACCAGGAGGAGGGAACCCCGGGCAGCAGGGGCAGAGCCCCACTGGGACAGGGACTTCTGCTCCAGAAATGCTGTGCTGGGAGCACATCCCCATGCACATATGTGCACATACATGTTAGCACACCTGCGTGCACACGTGCTTACACACAAACACACACACAGATGCACACACGGCTACTGGGTCACCACCTCCTTTCTATGGCAGCTGGCACAGCATTGCTGAGCCTGGGGCACAGCTTCCTCCCTCCATGTGCCCCTGACACACTGATGCACACCCCAGTGCATAACAGCTGGGCTGTGACCCCCGATTCCAAGCCTTTGGATTCACAGCTCTGCAGTGAACCACAGCCACATCTCCCAGGGCAGCAGGAGGGGATTGGCTCCTCCTAACACAGCACAGCACACAGCCCTCGGGCTGTGCAACAGCACCAGGAGAGCTGTGGGGACTGGGGACCGGGGGGGGGGGGCTGCACAGCCAGCACACAAGCAGGGCCCATGCCCCCTCATCCCCAGCACCCACGATCTGCATCCCTGGGACTGCAGGCAGTGCCACGGGCTCAGCAGCGCTGCCCCATCCCTGACTGTGTGCCCACCCCCAGCCGTGCAGCCCCACTTTCCGTGCGACCCTACGAGGCAGTGATGAGCACAGGCAGCCACGATGAGACAGGTTAAATGAAGCAGGTGAAAGCCCACAGCACAGTGGGGTGAGCGGGGCTGGCAAGCACCAGCAGAGCCCCCAGCCACGACCGGAATGTGGGGCACCCAGCATGGCACACAGGGATGGGGATGTGCAGACAGCGAGGAGGGGTCTGGGGGCTGCAGACACAGCATGGATGGGGCACGGTGGGGCAGAAGCAGCCGTCAGCCTGCTCTGCACCTGGGGACAGAGGGAGCCAGCGTCCTCCTAGGGGGGACAGGTTGGCACGCTGGCTCACCTGAACACAGGCAGGGCTCCTCCGCACACCGCACTCGGGGCAGCGCCGCGTCCCCTGGGCAGCGACAGCACCGCAGCCCCAGGTGTCGGCGAGGGGCCGGCTGAGCCCTGCCCAAACCGGAGCTCCGGGAAGGGCTGCAGTGTGGGAACGGCGGCGGCGCGCCGGATTCCTCTCCTCATCGATTTAGCAAGCTGCTGCAGCCAGATGTTTGCAGCTGCCGGCACGCAGAGCAGCAGGGCCGGCTCAGCCGCGGGGTCAGTCGGGCACAAAGCCTGGGCTGGGCTCACTGCCCACCAGGGACGTGTCCACAGAGCTCCTGCTCGGCGCGTCTCCTCCATCCCAGCTCAGAAGAGCAGCCCCGACCCCGGCCCTGTGCCCCGCCGTGCTGCCCCCACAGCCCTCCTCCTGCCCTCCTGCCACCGCCCCAGCAGCTCTTCCCCCCTCTGCAGCTCTGTCCTTGCGAACAAATTGTGGTGGGGAAACTGAGGCAGAACGCCTGGCTCACCCCAACCCCCATCTGCACACGCAGACTTCCTTCACCCGGCGACGCCAGCTGCTCTACCATCGCAACGGGGCGCAGCCGCATCCCACAGCCGGGCACTGCAGACGTGGCCAGGAACATCCAGGAATGAGGAAACCATCAGCTCCTGCAGCTCGTGACAGCGCGTTTCCGCACACGGCCATCGCCTCCCGCTGGGCCGGCGGCTCCGCGCCCCACGTGCTCCCCATGTGCTTTGGCCGCCGTGACGATGCGCACATGTGGGCCACGTGGCAGCCAGCCCCGCACACGGGCGCAGGGCAGCAGGGCTGCGTGCGCAATGGGGGCTGTGCCTCGGGGCGCTGCTCCGCCGCAGGGCGCTGCCCGGCCCCGCAGATGGCTGCTGCCCCTTCGGAGCGTTTCACGACCTCTTCCTCTGCTGCCTCCAACCCAGAACCCGCTGCAGCTGGGGGCAGAGCGGAACCCGGGACCCTGCAGGTTCCCGCCTGCAGCGCACGACTGCAATGTTTCCACGTGGAGTAACGTGGCTTTATCCCCCGTTCTTACATTCACTTCTGATTCATGCTGCTGGGCAGGCGGCGGTCACAAGTCGTCATCTTTCTCCCTGTGGTTTAATGAGTCCTTCTTTCCTTCCCCGTGACCCCGGGGTGACACCGCAGGGATGAGGATGGATGCATCTCAGTGTGCCCTGGGCTCAGCCCCAATGTGGGGTCAAACAGAGGGGTGGCAGTGGGCAAAGGTGGCAGGGACAGCAAGGCACAGTCTGGGCCATCTCATAAACCATGGCCATCCCCACAGTCACAGCCAGCCCCACACCTATGACCAGTCCCACACCTGCAACCAGTCCCATAACCATCCCCATAACCGTGTCAGTTTTCATGACCAGGACCATCCCTGCAGCCCCACAGCCCCGCAGCACGTGCCAGCTCCCTGCTGGCAGCAGGCAGGAGCAGCAAATTAGCAGCAGTGCAGCAGTGACAGCCGGGATGGGACTTCAGCCGAATCAGCACTTCTGGGGCACTGCTGCTGCTAAGTGAATGGCTCCTCCTAATGAGGGCAGGGCTGGGAGACCTGGAGCCTGAACCCGGTCTGGCTGCAGCGAGCCAAGCTTTTAAAAGGGATTCAGATTTTCTCAGGCTGGAGCAGCCATAAATCTAGTTAATTGGGTCTCTCCCATACACTACTTTCCAAGCGAACACGCTGGAGAGATCCAGCCCGGGCCCCCGGCCCATTTGTGGGTTATTCTTTCAATGGATGCTTGGCCCCAAACCACCCCACCTGCACATCCAATGCAGCTCTGTCTCCATCAGGACGAGCTCAAGCTGCTCAGCCTGTCACACCTCCAGCCCAGGACTGCCTGAAATCCCCCCGCTGGTCAGGCTGTCCTGCAGCCAGGGCTGCTCCCTGAGCAGGGTCGGTCAGCACTGTGCCTCAGTTTCCCCACAGCTCTGTGCTCCCCCACAGTGCAACCTGTGTGTGCCCCACGCAACACGGCTGTGCTCAGCCCTGGTACCGAGCCTCCAGCAGCCACCAGCAGCTCAAGGGGATCCACAGCAAAATTATCCACACCAGAAAAGGGGGACAAAAGCAAAGCGAAAGCCCTGGGGGCAGATGGTGCTGCTCCACACCCAGCGCAATGCACGGGGCGGACATGGTGGAAATTCAGAATTCCAGATGGCTCTTTCGGGTGGGTTTTTTTGGGTCTTTTTTTTTTTTTCCCTGTCTCATTTCCAAGGCAACAAGACTCGCTGTCATCTGCTCGTTGCCATGGCGATTTCACCTGATTCTGCTTCAGCAGCGGAGGAAGAGAAAAGCTGGGAGAGCGCCGTGCTGCCACAGAGCCCCGAGCTGCTCCGAGCTGCGGGGAGAGCGTGGATCAATGGGGCTTTATCCGACCCAGGCAATGGGCCGATTCACGGGATCTAAGGAAGGAGCTGCGGGTTTCTTAGGGCACAAGTCGGCCCTTCTCTTAACTGCTTCGGTGCCCGCCAGATGTGCCGCACATCTGGGGACGTTGCCACGGTCTGCCTGGAGGGAGGTTTTGGGTGCTGGGGGTCCGGCGCCCACCTGTGGCTGCACCCAGAAGACCGAGCTGGGTTTCGTATTGCCCCCCATCCCACGTCCCAGCACTGCCCTGCCCCGGGGTCCTCATGGCACCGGGAGGAACGGTGGGGAAGCATTCTCACAGCAAGCAAGAAGCAGAACGCCCCAATGCAGCCCCAATGCAGCCCCACAGCCCACCTGCCCCACACTCTGCCCACCCCACACCCCGTGCCAGGGGCACAATGTCCTCCACCACTGCCAAAGAGCACAGCTCAGCTCCCACAGATTCGGGCTTGAGTTCCCCACGGCCACAGAGCGCCGGGTGCCATCAGCACTGACACTGCCTCAGTGGCCCCACTGCTGCTCCACGCAGACAGCACAGATACATCCACGTGCTGAGGGCTCCTCCAGCCCCACAGTCGCTACAGGGCTGTGGGCACCTGGCACAGCCCAGCACCATCATCCATGCACACCCATCCCCTTCCTGCTGGGAACCAACACCAGGAGATCAGCAACCCGAGCTCCGGCAGCCCCCCGGACCCCCCCCCCCCCCCACTGCCAGTGTGTGCCCTGCACCCGGGGCTGCCCCAAATGGGGTCATTGCCCAGGACTGTCCCCTCCTCATCCCACGTCCCCCTAGCAGGGGTAGCAGGGAAAGGCTTCTGGCTCACACTGGCTCCCATTTGCAGTGAGCAGAGCTCCAAACGAGCACACAGTCATTAGCGGAGCCAGCCGCCCCGCTCCCAGCCAGAACACAGCCACGCTTGGGGAAGCTTTATATTCACAGAGACAAACAACTCACATTTGCTTTTTAACTGTTGGAATTGCACCCAGTGGGACGGGAGGAACAGGGAACCCTTTGTCCCCTTCTCCTTGTGACTGAGAGCTTTGTGCAGAGCAATGCGTTGCAAACAAAATTCTCCGCGGCCTCAGCTGGGCTCTGGTGGACACTTGGTCTGTCTGTCCATCCGCCACCCAACAGCCGAGGAGCCCTCATGCATCTCCAGCAGGAAAGCAAAATGTCCTCCTCCACTCTGCACTGAGAGCCTTCCTACAGAGAACGCAGAGCTCACCAATCTTAGCAGTCCTCCCCAATCTCCCCCACCATTCTGTGAATCCACGCTGCTGAGGGCACAGAGCTGCCGCCACCCCGGAGAGGGACAGTGCCCCTGGGGCTCTGGTGACCCCAAATGAGTTTCCTTCACCCACAGAAGACCATTTTGGTGCTGAGCCCCCCCCCAGAGCTTCACCCTGAGCTCTGTGATGGGCACGCTGACCCCGAGGGCGGCCAGGGGTCCCCAGAAGCCCCCAGCAGATGAGTGAGGGACCCCCAGCCCCACTCAGCTGCAGTAGTGGCCCCATTGCCACCGCCTCCCCAGGGAGCAGGGAGATAACCCAGGCTATTCTTACTTCCATCTGGGGAACGGTTTCCCTCCCACGTACACTGCCACAATGCTAATTTTGAGGCTGACGATTAATTGATGTCAGGCTCATTAGGGGGCCAACAGCTCCCTCTCCCCAGGAGCGCCAAGGACGGGAGGACGCGTTCTGACAGATGCTGTGACATCCTTACAATGGAGGAGAGTGAGAGCCAACGCCACGAGGAGCCCTGAGAAGGGCTGCCCCCCTGGGTCTGGGCTCAGGGTCCCACCACACACCCACCCCTCCACCAGCGCTATCATCACAACCTCACTGTAGCTGCAGTGCTGGAGCACGAGCCGTAGAAGGGCAGGGATGCGGACTCACACGGTGCCAGTCCCAGCACTGCTGCCTTCCCCTGGGAGCACCGCGGTGACAGCGGGGCAGCAGGACCTGCTCCATCCTCCGGCTGCTTCCAGCCCCTCTTACCTCGCCCTGCCCCTGGGAAAAGCCTTCCTAAGCAACAGCTGTTTTTGCTACCAAAGACAAAGTGAGGAGCAGGATCAGGCTCTGCTCCTTTCTTCCTTCTGGCCGTGCCTGCAGGGCAGGGGATGCCTGGAGGATCGGATGCTCTGTGGCGTAGGAAGCAGCACTGCCACGCAGTCGGAGCTCTCAGAAGGGGCTCTGCAGCCCCTGCCCAGCTCTGCCAACACACAACCAGAGCCAGCACAGCACTGAGGGCAAGGCATCAGCCGCTCCAACGAGGAAGTGATTTGTCTTTTTCTGGATACCCTTTCCACCAACAGTGAGCACAGAGTGGGGAAGTTGGTTGTGACAGCGTGCAGCGTACCAACAAGGAGGCTATTGAACAGGGAAGTGAGAGCACCAGGAGCCCAACAGAGTGCAGAGCAGGGGACAGGGCGCAAAAGGAGACGCCGTGTGACCCCGGCTCCATCCAAACCAGGCAGCAGCGCTGAAGGCGAAATGCACACAATGAGCTCAGCAGTAATCAGTCCCTTCAGGAAGGCTTTAAGTGGTTGCAGAGTTTACCAAGAAAAAAAAATAAAAATGGGAAAGTCATTGAAAGGAAAAAAAAAAAAAAAAAGGCCATAAAATGTGTTTTCTGCTCCAGTACAAAACACAATGAGATCCACCAGGAGATCGCAGCTCCGCCAAACGTGGAGGCGATGGGGTTGGGCCGTTTTTCTACCAGCAAACACAGCCCTGCACGGGGAGCAGCAGCGCTCCAGACTTCCCTTCCTCCTTCTGGGAAGTCAGGGAGGCTCAGAGGATGAGCGGAACATGGAGCAGAAGCAGCCCCCACTGCAGCCCCATCTGCTGCCACTCCACAGGGGAGAACCTGCAGAGGAAGGGCAGCGTGGGGCACTGCTCTCAGGGGTTTGGCAGGGACCCCACGGGCCCCCCATGAGCCCCCAGCCCCATCCCAGAGCTGGGCAATGCAGTGTGAGCCAGCAGCACTGACGTAGCAAGGAAGGTGCGCACCGTGCTCCAGCACTGCCACCTCAAGCACCGATGTGGCAGCGATGGGACGGGGCCCCCAGGCAGCCCCACATCCGTGGGCTCCACGCAGCCCATCCGCTCCTACAGCGGTTTCCAGGCCAGCCGCTCACAGGACGCGTGTCACATCTGCTTGGGAGCGAGAACGCCTTGCAGAGGGCTGAGAAGCTGCATGGAAACGAGAGATCGTTACCACCATCTCCTTGGAAACGTCCCATCAGAGCAAGTTTGTCTTCCTCCTCCTTCTCTCTCCCTCCCTTCCCATGCGCACGGTTCTGGCACCCCGCGCATCCCTTGGCTGTGCCTCAGCTCTGCGGGTCCAAAACGCAGGCGTCGGATTTCTAAAGCCATTGTGTCGGATGTGCTATTGAGCCACAAAACATGGACGGTTTGGGATGGAAAACAGGCATCGCCGCTGCACAGAAAGGAGCTGGCAGCCGGGATTCGATTTCCCTTTGAAGCTTTAGAGAACCTAAACCAAACAAAATTTGCTTTATTCCCACAAAGGGAACAAGAATCTTAGCAACAAAACAAATCAACACCTCTGCCCCCGAGCACCACGAGGAGCGGAGCAGCACCGGGGGCTCTGCAGGCGAACGCTGCAGGGGGGAACGTGGGGCAGCTCCACACGCGTCCTTCTGAATCGGAGCTGTGGGTCGGGGTCCCTTCATCAGCACACTGCTGTGCCTCGTGCACGAGCCCATGCTCCCCCTCCCCACGCACGCCGCTCTCCCTGCAGCCCCACAACACCCCCTGCTCATCCCCCACGCTGTGCTATGAGCGGGGCCACCCCCTCCCCTTGCAGGAACCGGCCACATGTTCTCCATCTGGGAACGGAGACCCACGAGCCAATAATCTCGACTTGGAAAACTCCCTGAAAATAGCACAGCGTTTCTGAGCGCTCCGCAGAGCGCGGCCGAAAGACGATGGATGGATCTGCAGCACACCAGGACACTGCCTGGCACAGCACAGCAGAAGCACAGCTCCGAGGGCCCAGGGAAATGAGGAGGAGATGGCAGGAGGTGCTGCTGGCCGTCTGCTTTCCTCCAACAGATGCTCCTGCCCTGAAGGAAGGAGGGTTTGCTCTGCTGGTGAACCGGTCCCCAGCTGCCGCGCTCAGCCTGCAGGACAGAAGGACGCAGGATCTGTGCTTCCTGCAGCCCCAAACCCAGCCTGGGGAAGTGCCAGTCCCTAATGCTGAAACCAAGAGATGCTGTAGGTATTTTGGGGCGTTGCTGCACCCCATCGGGTCCAGGTGCCATTGGCATCAACCACAGTGCTACAGAAACTGATGCATCCGGCCTCAAATCACATGGGGTGAGCCATCAAAGTGGAATTTGCCAGAGACAAAAGAGCCGATGTGATCCGCCAGGCCCCAGCTACACACAGCCCCTGCTCCGACCCAAACACGGGCATCTCCACACCTCCCTGTGCCACCGATCCCACCGCACGCTCCCCGTGCACAGCAGGATGCTCCGCCTGCACCATCCATGAGCGCCTCCATGGTGACAAATCACTGCCACCAGGAGCCAAAGCCACCTCCAGGTCCGGCACACCGGCACCTCCACACCCAGACCCACAGCCTCACACAGCACAGCACAGCTGCGCCCAGGAGGGCGGTGATGCGCGGGCAGCAGGCGTGTGATATGGAGAGGAGTCTGATCAGGAGTTATTCTCAGCTTCTGCCGTGCTGAGAGCTCACACGCCTATAAATAGCCAGCAACGGAGCTGTACCTGAGCTGCAGCTTTGAACGTGACCTGGTGCTGCTCTGGGGCTGAGCCACACTGCTCGGCATTGGGCTGGGACAGCACTGCCAGCAGGGATGCTGCGGTCCCACGGGTGGAAGCTCAGCGTTAGCTGGGCTGGGCTTCCCATAAAGCCCATCAGGGCTGGGCAGGACACACACTTCAGGAGCTCCCTGTTGAAGAAGCTCACCCAGATGCCCCACTGCAGGGTCCCGCTGCTGGCTGCCACAGCTGGGGACACGACCTGGCACAACACAGAGCGCAGAGGAGGGAATGGAGCGAGCAAAGATCCCAACCCGTGGGGCAGCGCTCAACAGGGCTGCACGTGGCACAGGGCTGGGGCAGATGTGACCCCACAGCCCAACCCTCGAGGAACCACAGCCACCAAACCCAACCTCCCAGCCACCTCCTGCCGCCCCTCCACCACCACCACAACCTCCACCTGCTCACACTGCTGCCAGCACAGATACGGTGTGGGGACACACGGTGACAGAGCAGCCCTTCAGCTGCTCATTCCCTCCACTGTGATTGCAGGGATGCCTCAGGCCAGACCGCCAGGCTCCGACAGCTTCTTCCAAAAAGAAAAGAGCCTCAGCATTTCTGAATTAAAAAGAAACACCCAGCTGCCTCCATCAGACCAGGCAAACAGCAGCGTAAGGAATGAAAGAAACGCTTGAGCGAAACAAAACGTGGAAGAAAGAGATGAGAGGAAGGATGAGAGGATCTGAGGGCACGCCGGGCGCCGCTCACAGCATCACAGCCACTCCGACATCTCCATTTGCACAGCTCTAATCTCAGCCCTGCAATGCAGCATCCCCTGCCTTCCCAGCTCCGCTCCCGGCTGGGAGCTGCAATGCAGCAGCACTGGGGAAGCCCTGCTCCCCATCTCCCTCCTGGCAGCAGCACTGTGCCCCCAGACCCACAGCTCCGCTGCCCCAGAGCGCCCCAAAGGAGCGACTGCTGCAGATCCCATTCCCACCTCTGCGCTCTCCCAGGAGGGCGTTTGCACACCAGAGGAGGACGTGACTTTGCAGCAGGACTGAGCCCCATCTCACCTCCCACACCTCTGAGCCTCACTCCCGAGACCCAAACCTGGGATCAACCACCCCGACAGACAGAGCCACCCCCACTGCACGCAGGCAGCTGCACCTCCATCTGAGGCCACACCTGAGCACATCCTGGGGACACCACTGCCACACACATCACCCAGCACCACCCGCACAGTGGCACAATGAGGCTCAGGATGGGAAACATCACCGGGCACCACAGAGCCACGTGAGCAGAGCTCACAGTCCTGCAGAACCCTGCCAGGATCCCGCAGAACCACGGCTGTGCCTTCGGCTGTCCCTGGGTGCTGGCATTGCTCAGGGGTGACACAGTGCCAGGGGCACAGGCTGTAGCTCCGTGCTGGCCTGGCACCAATCCCCCTCCCTGAGCAGCGGGCGCAGCCCCAGCCAAGGCAGGGGAAGGACCAGGAAAGGGGGTGGGGGGATGGGGGATGCCGCTCTCTGGCACTGCGGGGTGCGAAGCTGTGCAGGACGGCACCGAGCTGGGAACTCCCGGGGCAGGGCAGCAGCGAGGGCACAGTGCTGGTGGCACTCGAGGGCAGTGGCACAGAGCTGGGGCTGCAGGACTCTGCAAAAGGCACAGAGCTGGCAGAGCTCCTGCGAGTGCCACCAACAGGAGCATCCCCACACCTGGCAGCACGCAGCGCCAGCAGCACGGCCTGGGGGGTCACAACCTGCGTGCACAGCACAGACACAGCCCTGGGGGTGGGCAGCCTGCTGGTGCCAGGCAGCTGTTGGTTCCCCCCCAAAATGAGCCATTTTGCATTCAGCCACGTTGTTTTGGTGGGCGAGTGTTGGATCTGGGGGAAAAACGCAGCCAGGCCCTGGGAAAGCTCCATGTGAAACAACAATTTTCGAGCTCTCTGGGGGGAAGAATTTATTCCACCAACCCATCTCAGAGTAGTTTTGCCTTCAGATGTTTGTTCTGCTGCTTTTCCACAGGAAACCTTAAAAAGCAGCATGGATTTCTCAGCACCACCATTACCACACAACAGCATGGATCAGCCCTTTCTCCCCATCCTATTTCTAAATGCTGGAGCTCCCTTCTGCTGCCAGAAGGAAATAAATTCCCACCCCGACAACCTCAGCACCGCACACGGGTGCACTGAGGGAGGAATAACGTTCACATCAGAGCGGCCTCGAACAGCCGCGCTGCTTGGAGAGGCAATAACCACACCTGGGGATGGAAGAGCTGTGCAGGCTTTGAGCCAACAGCGAGCAGAGCTGCACGGCACTGCCATGCACTCCAAGGCTGTGCTGCAAACACTGCGGGGAGCACCGCTTCCCCAGGCACTCTGAGCACCCCGGCACTTCTGTCCATTAGCAGCCACTACAGGGGCACGGTGGACATCAAGAGGTGGCCGTGGAAATGGCTGCTCCAGGGACCTGCAGCGAGCACACGGGGCCACGCTGCCTCTGTGCCTTTCATCCTGAACCACCAGCACGCCCGGCTTTGATGAGGACGCTCAGCCTGCGCTTGATGTGCAACGTGTAATTTGGATGTTAGAAATAGCCTCTACAAAGCACATGTGGTTGCTGTGCTCTGGTGACCTCTCCCAGCTTACGCAGGCCGCCCTGCTTTAAGTGCGGGGCCACCTCTGCCAGCCCTACAAAGGCTGCGGTGCCATCAAACGTGACATTTGCAGAGAGGTAACATTTGGCCACCACTACACAAACCGTAGCTTTGGCCGACGCTGCTCTTCAGCAGAGGCTGGGGAGCATTTCTGGCAGCACGGAATGGAGATGGGAGCTCAGGTGCGGAGATCAGGGATGCAGAGTGCACCCGCGAGCCACCGCCCTCCACGGCCATGGGCACAGCTCACACTGTGAGATCTGCAGAGGAGCTGCCATCCCTGCAGGGGGTTCATCCACCCGCACAGCAGCAGATCAGTGAGGGGTCACCACCAGGAGCTCAGCACGTGCCCAACTGCGGCGGATGGAGCAGCCTCCACCACGCTGCTGTCATCCCACTCCCCCGAGCATCTCTGAGCTCCACAGGCTGTCAAGGACACGCCAGGTCGTTGGTGGCTCAGTTAACGAAGCGGCTGCGATTCAACAGCACAGCTCCCCCTGAATGCAAGCACACAGCCAGAGCTGCACATGAGGAGAACAGCACAGCAGCACGGTGACAAACTGAGCTGCCAGCAGGGAACCGGCGCTTCCCACCTCGGGAAGCCCAGCAATGCTCATGGGCTGAAAGAACGACCAACTTCGGGAAGCACAGAGCAGAGAGTTCACAAACCCAACGTGGCAGCACTGGGCCAACCCAGCCTGGCCAAGGGCAACCGAAGCACAGCCTGGAGGGATGCTCCACCCCAGCGGAGAACCACCCCAAAACCTCCATCAGCTGTAGAGCAATTTGTGCACGAGGGTTTGTTCCTACTGGGCCAGTCCTGCACCCACAGGGAAGGGCAAGGGCTCTTCTTGAGGGCGCTGAGGAACCCCCAAAAGCAGGATTACAGGGGCACACCAAAACCTTCGGAGCACAGGTACCAATGATGAACATCCATTAGGAACAGACCTTCCTGTAACACTGCCACGCACCCAGCAGGACCTGGGGAACGGGGATCCCACAGCAGTAGAGCCACCAAAAAGCCCCAAGCAGCGAAGGCAACCTCACACACACAGCACCTCGGCCCCACTCTGGGCTCACCCTGTGGCTTCCCACAGCACAGCGGCCACGGGACACTGCAGACCCACGAGGCACAGCCCTGCAGCTCAGCGGGGTCCGTGCCAGCCCGCGGCCCCCAGCTGCCGCTCTCGCACCGAACGCTCCGAGCAGCCTCGCCATGGCTGCCTTGAGATCGCTTGCCATCTTCTCGCGAGCTGCGAGCCCCCGGGGCTGCGGGCACAGGGGAACGCAGCGCTGCTTTCCTGGAGATCGGCGCACATCCACGCATTTTGGGCACAGGGAGCGGAAGGCGAGGGCCGGGCACGGCGCTCAGCCACGAAGCACCGACGAGACCCGAGCGCGCAGAGCCGCTCCCCGCCGCAGCATCGCACGCGGCCGCGGGTGAGAGCGGCTCGCACGCACCGCGCAGCGGCCCCGAGGGGGGCACGGAGCCCCGAGCGGCCCCCCCCCGCTGCGCTCCCACCGAGCTCCGCGTGCCGAGGGCAGCCCTCGGGACGGAGCACCGCTGCGCCTTCGGATCCCGTTCGGAAACCAGCCGCGGCCGACAGCCCGCACGGGGCCGGGGCAGCCCCGCTCCGCACGGCCTCGCACGTGGCCTCGCCCCCGGGCCAAGCAGCAGGGAGATCCCAGAGCCTCCCGGGATCTCCTGGATTTCCTCATCCCGCAACAGCTGCCGCCGGAACGCTCGCCCACGAACCGAACCCCCTCGGCTCCGCCTACGCGCCGCACCGACCCCGCGGGCGGACCGGGGGCTGCGAGCGGGGAGAGGGGCGGCACTCACCCAACATCTGGCTGAAGAGCAGCTGCTCCAGGTCGCCCAGCACCGTCACCACCAGCTCGGGGTCCACCTTCAGGTACGCCTTCTCCTCGGCCCCCGCCGCCGCCGGCCCCTTGCCTCCCAGCAGCTCGTCGTCGCACTTGCCGCCCCCTCCTCCTCCGCCTCCGCCCGCCTCGGGGGCTTTGCTGAGCGGCTTCACCTCGGCGTAGGGCCCGCGGGGGATGCGGCTCGGCTTCCCGGCGGCGGGCGGCGGCTTCTGGGGCCCGGCGGGGCGCGGCGGCAGCAGGGAGTGCTCGGAGCGGGATAGACTGCGCGACATGGCGGGCGCCTCGCGGCCACGGGGACCGCCGCCCCCGCCCCGTCCCCCCGCCGCCACCGCGGTGGTCGCCGTCCCTTTGGCCATGTCGTCGCTCCAGCGCGGCTCGTAGAGCTGCCGCTTCTTCTCGGCGTCGGTGAGGAAGGCCAGGTTGGTGAGCGACTTCTGCTTGCGCAGGTTGGAGCCGGCCGGCAGCCGCCCCTCCGCGCTGCTCGCCTTGAACACCCGCAGCTCCGCGCCCCGCGGCCCCCCCGCCGCCGCCGCCGCCGCCTTCGCCCGTTTGGGCATCACCGCGCCGCCGCCGTCGGGGCCCCGCCGAAAGCCGCGCAGCTCCGCCGCGCCCTCCTCGCCCAGCTCCACGTCGGGAAGGCTCTTGAGGTTGCTCCCCAGCATCCCCGCGCTGCAATCATTTAACCCGCCGGGGGCTGCTGCGGCACCGAGGGCGCGCCGGGAAAAAAGCAGGCAGAGAGGAAGAGGGAGAGAGAAAAGAGCGGCGTCAGCGCCCGCCCCACCGGCGGGGAGCGGGGGATCGCGGCGGGGGGAGCGGAGCGGAGCGGCCCCACCTCACTGCTCCGCCGCCGGCGGGACACTGCGAACCAGCGGAATGTCACGGGCAAACAAAAAGGGCCCGCCCTCCTCGGGCGCGGGCAGGGGGCGGGGCGCCGGGCGCGCTCCCGCCGAGGGGGGTGTGGCCGAGCGGGGGCGCGCTCGTGGGGGGAGGATCGCGCAGCGCTGAGCGCCGCGGGGACGCGCGGGGAACTGCGGGTCTGCGGGTGCTGAGCGCTCCGCTGCGGGGGGTGGCAAAGCAGCGCGGTGCTGGCAAAGCGCCCGCGTCCCCGGGGAGGGGGGAAACTTCCCCGGTTCACCCCGACGGGGGCGGGAGGGGCCCTACAGGCGCCCCCGAGCGACGCCACGGCCCCCAACCCCGGCACGGCCCGGGGGAAGGAAGGGGGCGAAAAGCGGGGCAGCGGGATCTGGTTATCATCGTTTTTCATTAATTATCCGTCCCTCGGGAGGGGTGAATTAAGTCTATTTGGTGACCTCACGCAGGCTGCCATGGCAACCGCCGGGAAATATTGCATTAGAGCACATCGCCGCTGCGGAGATAAGGAGCGGGAGGGCGGGGGGCAGCGCCAGAGCCGGCCCCAACCGGCCCCCCCCCCTTCCGGAGATTTGGGGTTCAGCCCCACAACGCTGAGCGGCCCCGACACCACCGGGAGGGAAAGCAAAGCGCGCCCCAATGGGAGCTCTGCACCCAAAGGAGCTGTTGGGTCCCCGCGCTGCGCCCCAGAGCCTCCCCGCTTTGAGAGCCTTCACCAAGCCATGCAGCTGCTGCTTAAGCACAGGGCCGGGGGGGGGGGGGGGGGGGGGCTCGGGTCATTTGGGATTGGCCTCCCCCTGCCCCCCGCCCCTCCAGCGAGGCCCATCTGCCCCCAAAGCGATGCCCCACGCGGAGGGTCCGGGCAGGGGGACGGCACGGCACTACGAACCCAACCCCGAACCTCCCCGAGCCGTTTTCAGAGCCGCCCGTCCCCCATTCGGTGCCGACACCCGGGACCCCCAGGCTGAGCCCCGCTGCCGGCAGTCCCGGGAGCGGCTCTGACCGACTTCTGTCCGCTCTCATCAGCCGCAGCCGCTCCCGCAGCGCCTCGCCCTCAGCTCCAGCCCTCCGCGGAGCACCCGCCATCCTCCGCTCGCTGCCCTGGCAACCGCCGCCCCAGCATCCTTGCGAGCAGCAGCACCCCCGCCCCCCAAAAAACCCACCCCAAAGCAAGCAGTGCAGAGCGGCGGGCTGATGCTGGTACCCGGTGCGCGATGGAGACCCCACGTCTGGGTTCAGCGGCCCCCCGGAAAATAAAGGGTTCCCTGCTGCCCCGCTTGCCCAGCAAAGCGCGAGCAGTGCTGGTGAATGGTTCATTGAAAAATGCCGTCGTGAGCGCGGAGCCGACCACGCAACGAGGGAGGGGAGGGGGGGCGGTGGGGGGTTCGTCCCCCGCACCTCTCAAGGCGCTGCCACACGCGGGAGGGTCGGGAAGAACGCGCGGCTGCTCGGCGCCCGCCCGGGTGCGCAGCGCTGCCGGTGGGGCTGCGGGCGCGGGGAGCTGCCGGTGCCAGGGCCCGGCTGTGAGCTGGCTGCCGGCCGCCTCCTCGGAAATGGGTCATTCCTGGAGCTGCTGGAAAACTAGAAAGAGGAGGAAAGGGAGCCAAGCGGCGGCCGGGCGTCGTGGGGGGCGGCGGGGGTGAACCTGGGCTGCCGGGCACCGGGAGCGCCCGCCCCACGGCAGCCCCACGCGGCAGGAAGGGTCCCCCATCCCTTCCTCGTGCCCTCATTGCGCTTTCTGACCTCACAGGATCGCCCTGCATGTGCAGCCAGCATCGTCCTCGCCCCAAATCAGGGCCGTCCTCACTCCCCCGATTCTGCTTCCCCCTCCCCATCCTTCTCCTGCTCGCTACGTGCTGCGCTTTGGGGATGGATGCTCCCATGCTCTGCACAGCCTCAGCCCCACAGCTGCTCGTGCATCGCGTCCAGCCCCGCTCCCAGCTGCCTCCAGCTGCTCTGGGAGGCCCTGCACGAGGCACTACCAACACAGCCAGCAGCTCCCGCAGCCCCCAGTGCCTCCTCCCCACAGTGCCTGGGCTCTGGTCAGAGCCCACCAGGGGTCGAGGGGCACCCGGAGAGCCACAGCTCACCCAAGGACTGCCCAGTGTCTTCTGGCACCCCATTGTTGCTGTTTGATGGCATTTGGCCCCAGGGGACTCACATTGCCCACCCGCAGCCCCCCAGCAGCACCAAGCTGGCAGCAAGCAAAGCCAAGCACCCACACAAGCATTGCCCAGTGCAGTGCTGACCCCTATTTCTTTTTTTTTGGGGGGGGAACCCCAGCACAGCCCTGGAATGGGGCAGGATGAGCTGTGGGCACGGGGCAGCACTCCCACACAGCCCACATGCGGCCCCCAAGCAGGGGATGCACAGAATGCCCCCCGCACACCCCGTGCACATGCAGAAAACCCCACACACTTACTCATGGCTCTGGATTTGGGGTCGGGCACCTCAGCAGGAGCGATGTCACACAGGGATGTGGCATTCTGCTCTCCATCCTCCTGCAGCCTGAGGGCAGAGCGGGGCTGTGAGCGGGGGCTGCAGCTGGTCAGGGACACCCAGAGATGGGGACCCCCAGAAATTGGGACGTGGTGCCTGAGCCTCGCTGTGGACTCTGAGAACACCATTCCCGTGGGGTGGGGGTATCCGAGGTGTCACATCTCCTTCAGCTTTGCCCCTGCCCCACGCCAAACTCCCATGGGTGCCCCCAGACACCCAGCTGGGGCATCCCCAGCCCCGATTCCTACAGCCCCACTGTTCCAGTGATGCAACCCACGCCATCCCCACCGGCCTCCCCATCCCCACACTCTCCACCACATCCCCCATCACTCACCGGTAGTGGAACGGGGCAACAGTGGCTGTCACAGGGCGGCTCTGCGGGGAGGCTGAGGAGAAGCTGATGGTCCCCGACCCAAACATGGGGCTTCTGCTCATAGGGCTGGCATCGGGTCCATCCTCCACTGCCATCCCAAGGGGACGGTGGGCCCCAGGCCCCCTTGGGCTGTACTCCACCCGGCTTCCCCCCACCCCCTTCCCGGGGAGCAGTGGGGCTCTCTGCCCCCCATGGGGGGTTACACCTGGGCTCTCGGTTGCCTCACGACCTGAAGCTCTGGGCCTGGGTTTGAGGCTTTTGGGGCCGGGGGGTGCTGCCGGCCGTGGGGATGTGGCCCGGTGGGAGGCAGGGGGGCCTGAGGTGCTGTGCCGGGCCAGGGGGGCTGCAGAAGGCAGTTTGTTGGGGGTTGTGGATCGTGGCACCGGGATGGCGGAGGTGAAGTGGCCACGGGCGGTCGGGGCCAAGTTGGCCGTTCCATTCATCCTGGTGAGGCAGCTCCAGGAAGGCACTGTGGAGGGAGAGGAGAGTGAAGGAGCTGAACTGGGGCACGGTGATGTCCCTCCTCCAGGGCCCCAACTGCAGCCACAAGGGCAGCTCTGTCCCTGTGTCCCCATGTCTCCGCACAGGCAGAGACCCAAAGTAGCAGGGACCCCTCTTGGCCACCAACACCATCCCCTGGGCCCCAAAACCACCCCCAGCCCACTTCTCAGTCCTCTAAGACCATCCAGGCTGCAGCTCTCCAAGGAAAAAAAAAAAATCCCAAACTGAAATAAATGAACAAATCTGCAGGGACAAGAGGGGACACAGCTGGACATATGGGGACATGCTGGGGAGGGCACCCAGGTGCTGCTCTACCCCACAGAGGCTTCGCCTGGAGCTGGAGCAGTGAGAACAGGCACAGCTTTGTGCTGACGGTCGGCTCTGGGGCACACACAGCCCGCTCTGTTCGTGGCCTGGCCGCAGCCTGACGACTCTCAGGGCACTCAGCACTGGGGCTGTGATGCATCTCTATGGATTTTTTTGACCTATTCGGTCAGGTTGGATTCCCTCCCGTGGGCACAGCACATCCCCCAGGGAGCAGTCCCTGTGCTCAGCCAAGTGTGGTCCTGCCCCATGATGTCACACCGTGGGACCCTCAGATGGGGACAGGGATGCTCATGGGTCCAGGGATGCCATGTGAGCACCGAGCACCAAGCCAGACTCAGGAGAGCCTCCCACTCTAAGCAGCCTACCGCTAATCACCCATTATTTTATTAGTGAGCACAAATTAAAGTCATCCCTAGGAGATCCTGCACTTTCCCACTCTGAGCAAGCCATTAACTTGCCACCAACTTAATTCCTGCCCGCAGGCAGAGCTGCTCGGGGTGCAGAGGGTCCCCCCTGTGCCACATCACCGCGCTGTCGCCACGCAGGTTACAGCCTGACCTACATAGAGGCTCTCCCCGATGCCGTGGCTCCTTTGCAATCAGCTCCAAAGGGAAGCGATTTTCTCCTCATGAAAATGAGATGCTGGCTCTGCAGGCTCAGCTCGGTGGCGGAGCACCAAAGCGTGGGGTGGGCTCGGGGTGCTGTTCCTGGGGGTGCTCCCCCCACTGCTGTGGGTCTGGAGCTCTGAGCTCCACATTGCCCCGAAGCACAGAGCACTGAACCCAGGGACAGGGCAGCCGTCGATGGTTCGGGTGAGGGGGTCCGTAGGGGTGGATGTCTGCACCAAAGCGAAACAAAGCAGCCTTGGCTGAGCCGTGTCCTTCATCCCAGGACAAATGCAAACCGCAGCCCCGGAGGCACGTCTCTTTCAAAGAGGCATCTGTTGTGCTCGGGGCTGCAGCAACTCGCTTGGAATAGAGTCAAAACTCACCTCACACCTGTGGTTTCGGCAAGCAGAAAGGAACACTCGAACCTGGAGGCTGAGCCCCGGGTTGAGTCCCCATGGCAGAGCTTGGGGGGCACCACAGCTCAGCCCTGCAGCAGGACTCTGAGCACAGGCACACTGAGATGCAAAAAAGCACGGACTTCCACCTCTGATGGTGCTTCTCTACCTCTCTGTGTCTCAGTTTCCCCACCCCGAGCGAACCCACAGCTCTGGATGTCCCCATGATGTCCTGTGGGATCACAGGCGATGGCAGCCTTCAGCACTCTCCAACCGACGGGAAGCAGTGGCAGTGCAGATTGCACACCATCACCCCAAATCCCCCGAATCCTCCCAGGAGGGTGAGGAGAATCCTCCCACACCGACATTTGCAGCCTGGCTCAGACGGGTTGGGCACAGATCCCCCAAAGCCCCTCCATGCAGGATCCGACCCCGTGCTGCCTTTGGGGCTGGCGCTGCTGCAATGCAACCTCCTGCCCGGCACGCTCAGGAAGGATGACAAAGAAAAGGCTCCTTGTGACACAAGGGACATGAAACTCTCCTAAGAGAAACAGAGGGCAGCAAGGAGAGAAAGGAGCCTTCAGAGGGGAACAAACCACCGATTCAGCCTCCAGCCCTCGCGCTGCAGCCGGGACCTGGCCTGCCCCCAGCTGGGTGTCACCGCTGGGCGCTGCACTGCTGTAGGGCTCGGTGCTACAGAGTGGGGTTTGGGGCTCAAAGCACGGCTGAGATGGGAGCAATGAGCACTGAGCGGTGTGAGTCCGCGACACAGAACACTGAACCCTGCAGAGCTGCAGACACGCACGCAACGCAATGCCAGCGGGGCGCCCAGCAGCAAGCTTTTGGGGGCAGCTTCAGTGCCCGTGGAGCTGCTGGGTGAAGGGCTGCGGGCCGACGGAACAGGCGGGTGTCGGAGCAGCGATGGTTGCAGAGCCACAGCACTAATCCCTGCTTCAGCCACTCCACGGCAATCCCATTAGGCACTAAGCCCACTTTAATAACACCGTGCTATTAGCAAAGCTCGGCGCTCAGCTGGACTGGCTCCAGCACCAAATCCTGGGGTCCGGCGGCAGAACCTCCTCTGCCACAGCCGGGCCGGGTGAGAGCCCTGCAGGTCAGCCCGGTACCGGGCACGTGTCGGCCGCCCCTCCCCGAGGCCGCTCCGCGCGATGCCGTCCCCGGCCAGGTTCGCAGCGCTCTCGATGCCTGAGATGCGAGTCGTGACCCGAGGAGCTCCGCGCGTCCCCGCGGCCGTTCAGGAGCCGCCGCCGCTGGACAGCTCCCCGGTACCGGTGCCGCCCACGCGCGTCCCGGGCTCCTCCGTGACGGGGCGGAGCGCGGCCGGAAGCCAAGCGCTGCAGGCGGGACGGGGACCGGAGGAGCCGGGGAGCTCGGAGGCCTCCCGAGCTCGAGCGGATGGCGCGGCTCCGCCCTGCGCTCACCGGCACGACGCGGCCGGACGGAAGCGGCCCCTCTGGCCTCGGCCCCAAAACCGGGAGTTCCGGCGCTGTCCGTGCGGAGAGGCGCGGGAGGACGCAGCTGTGCAGAGCGCATTAAGCGGGCGGATGCGACGCTTTGGACGCGAGCGGTGGGACGGCTGCGATCGCTCGTCCCGGCGCTGCGCGGCCCTCGGCTCCGCGGAACGGGCCGACAAAAGGTGTTTTTTTGCCCCTTCAGAGCTGCTGAGGATTTGGGAAGTGCTGCACGGTAACGGCAGTGGGTTCGGCAGCACGAGCCCCAAAGCAGCCGCGGTAGCCGGGCGCGCAGCACAGGATCTCCCACCGCGATCTCCCACACCATGAACGCGCAGCTCTTGCAGCAAAAAAACTGCCCGAGACCCCCACGTGTGCCGAGGTCCCTCTGAAGGGAGCTCAGCCATCACCGAACTCCTCCTCATCCCCGGTTCTTAGCTCCCCGGGATGGGCGTCTGCAGCTGGAAGCAAAAGCCATGAGGAGTCTTTAATGGGATGAGTGGATTTTCCAGCGAGCTGCAAAGCTGCAGTGCCTGCGAGTGCCACGCAAACGCCTCGTTATGCCGGTATTAATGAGGAGTTTGCAGCGTTTGCTGTGTGCAGTGCAAGCAGCCAGACTGCCGGCCCGGCTTCAGACTGATCGCCGCAACGCAGCCGGGTGGGAGCAGCATCTCTGGGCTCCATTAGCATCCCCACAGGGCAGTGATCTGCACGTGGCTGTAATGGAAGAAGCTCCCCCAGCCCCGCGCTGCCCCATCCCTGCACCCTCACATCCAAAATTAATCCTTCATGCTCAAAGGAAAGCAGCTGATAGAGCAATCGCGGGTCCATCGCACCAGGAGGAGTTTCAGCTTTCCTGGAAGAGTCTGAGCATCCCCCGAGCACCCACACGGAGGAGGGCAGTTCTCCAGCTTTCCGCCCTTTCCCCTCCCCGTGGCATAGAAATCTCTTCTGGAAAGGGTCCAGAGAGGGCGCGGGGAAAGCAAAGCGAGGAAAACCGGAGGGTGGAGATGGGGCTGGGAGGGGAGGAGAAGCCGGGAGTCATCGCACAGCGCCGAGCCGGGGGAGCTTCCGCCGCCCGCTGCCCCGCTTTGCTGCCGGAGGTGACGCGGAGCGGCCGCATCCGCACCGAACCTCCAATGTCCGCGGGAGCCGAGGATGAGGACGGAGATGATCGCAGCCCCGTAAGGGCGGCGGCGCCCCGGGACACCACGAGCCCGAAAGCCAACCCTGCAACGCTCCCGGGGCCGCAGCCGCAGAGCAGGGTCAGAACGCGGCCGCCGTGGCGGTGCGGGGAAAAACTGGCGTGGCGATGGGGGAACGGCAGCCGGGGCCGGGGAAGGCAGGGAGCCGGAGCGCCGTCCTGCAGAGCCTTTCTCCTCTGAGCATCCCCGAACCCAGGGTTCAACTCGGCTGTGCCCACACGGCCGTGGCACCACCCTGAGCCCGTGCTGCGGCCCCCAAAGCCTTTGCTCAGTCACATAAAGCTCATTAGAGGCCACCTGTTAATGAGTAAGGCTTGGGGCCCTCCCTCAGCCTCCGGGAACAGTCGGAGAGGCTGGGACAGGCTCATGTCCAACCTGGGAGTGTACAAAGACTCTCGGGCTGTGGCAAGGACCAAGGGACAAGGGCCAGCTCAGTGTCCCAGCACCGGCTCTTGGGCCCACGGGAAGATATGCCACCATTCTGGCAGCCTCTGCCAGCTCCATGTAGGATCATCGCTCCACCCGGTGCCGGGGCTGCTCCCCACTGTGCTGGGTGGGAGCCGGGGGGCACCTGGCCTCGGTCCCGCTTGTCCCCTGCAGGGCCAGCCCCGCTCCAGCCCAGAGCCGGAAACACCTTTTTCCTGTCCCTGGGCTGCAGCGTGGGGCTCTCGGCAGGAAAAGCCTCCCCATGGCTATTAATAACCTGCCAGACCCCCAACCCCATCCTCACTTCCATCCCCACTCCAATCCCTGCCCCCTGCCCAAAGCCCAGGACTCACCTGGGAGCCCCCCAGCACAGGAGGAGGTCCAGATCCTGGGGACTTCATCCCCCCCCCCAATCTCAAATTGCTTTTGGGGTGCAGCCCCAACAAAACTCACTCACCCACAACCCCCAGCCTGACCCCACAGGCCTGCCCAGTGCCGGCGGCAGCCCGGAGCCGCCCTACGCCCCCCGGGCATCCTCGAGCCGCGTCAGATGGAGAGCGATGCCCACAAAGCACAGAGGGAAACTGAGGCAGGGGCACGGAGGGCGGTGAGCCCGGGGCTGCGTCTCTCCCGGGACATCCCAGTCGCTGGGAACCGGGACAAACAATGGGGACAGCAGGCGGAATCCCGCCCCGCTGCTGGCAATGTGTGCCCACGTCCCACGCCGCTGCCCAGCGGAGCCCCCCCGCAGCCGCAGCGGCACACCCAGCCTGGCGCGGGCTGCTGGCTTCTCTCCCGTCTGGATTTTTCCGAGGTGAGACCCGGGAGATCGGCGGCACCGCTGCACGCCCTCCTGGGCTCTGCGCTGCGCAGCCCGGCACGGGAGCGCGTTCCGGAGGCGTGGAGCCGCACAAGGGTCCCCCCAAAAACTCCCCCGAGCTCCCTGGTGCCCAGCGGTCCGCGCAGAGTCCTGCGGGGATCCCGGAGCCACCGACCGCAGCGCGGATGGAGACGGTCGGGCCCGACTCGGCACCGCCACGAAGTCCCCCCGCACCCTCACCGTCCTCAGCCCGGCGGGACGCGTCCGGGAGCAGCGGCCGTCACCGCGCCGTCCGTCGCCACGAAGCTCTGCGGGGCATCTTCTCGAGCGCGGGTCGGGCGTGAGAACCCCGAGCTGCTCGCCCCGCTACGGCGTCCCACCGCGGGCAGCCCCGGGCCTCAGTTTCCCCACCGCTTCGCGCAGCCCACGGACAGGAGATCCCCGAGATGAGGCCGGGAGACACCGCGGTCGGCACCTCTCCCGCAGCACCGTCCCGGCCGCGCTGCCCACGCTGCGGGACGCGCGTGGTGGCGCACGGGGAGGCAGCTCCGAGTTCCCAGCGGGATGTTCCACTCCCCTTCCCCCCCCCCACCCCGCTCACCTCCGCTCTGCTCCGCTCAGCACCGCGGCCGCATCCCGGCACCGCCGCTCCCGGTGCCGCTTCCACAATGGCAGCGGCGAATTGAAGCGGGCGCCGGGCTCCGGGGAGCGGGGCGGAGTCGCGCAGAAGCCCGGCCCCCCCCGCGCCCCCCCAACCCGCCCCCCGCAGTGCCGAAGTGCCGCGAACGCGCGTGGAGCGGGGAAAGGGGGGGAGGGGGGGCGGAAAATCCCACGGGACCCCCGGCGCGCCCCCGCCCCGCGATACCCGCAATCCCCGCCCCCTCCCCGCCCCCTCGGGCGGTCCCCGCTGGCGGCTCCGACCGGCAATGGCGGCGCTGGGGGCGGCCCGGGACGCGGCCACGGCCACGGGTGGCGGCGCGGCGCCGTTCGCGTTGCGGCATCTGCACCTATCGCTGCGCGTGGGCTTCGCGGCCGCGGGTGCGGGGCGGCTGCGCGGGGCCGCGCGGTTGGAGCTGCGCTGCGTGCGCGCCGGGTGCCGGGAGCTGGTGTTGGACGCGCACCCCGCGCTGTCCGTGCTCGGAGCGCGGCTGCTGCCGCCCGGCGGGGCCGTGGAAGGGGAAGGAGAAGGGGAAGGGCGGGAGCTGTGCTTCGAGAGCCGCCCGTTCGCCAGCTATGGCACCGCGCTGCACCTCGCGCTGCCCGAAGAGCCGCGGCCCGGGGAGCTGCTGGTCGTGCGGATCGACTACGAGACGGGAGAGGGGCCCGGGGTGAGCGGCGGGGGGGCGGGGGGACACGGGGACACCGGGATACGCGGAGCCGGGGACATGGGAGGGTGAGGACGCCGGGACGTGAGGACACCGGGAAGTGGGGACTTGTGGACGCGAGGACGAGAGGACGTGGGGCGGCGGGGACCCCGCGCCATCTTTCACCCGGACCGCGTGCCGTCCAGAGTCCACGCGGCCGGCGCCGTGCCTCGGCTCTGGGCTGGGCTCGCCGCGGGCTGCTCACAGCCCCACATCCCTCTGGCAGAGGGGACCGAGCGGTGGGGACAGCAATGGAACCCTCGCCTCACCGCCTGTTGTTCCGCCTGTGCCGCAGGTGTCCTGGCTGGACTCCTCCCAAACGGCCCAGAAGGAGAAACCTTTCCTCTATACCTCTGGCTTCCCTGTGCTCAACAGATCCTTCTTCCCCGGCTTCCACACCCCTGCCACGAAGAGCACCTACACGGCCCGGCTCCAGGTAACGCCGCTCACTGCGCTGTCTCTTCTCTCGCCAGGTGTGCTGGCTCAGCCCCGAGCAGACTGCGGGGAAGCAGAAGCCCTATCTGTACACTCAAGGCCAGGCCGTCCTGAATAGATCCTTTTTCCCTGGCTTTGACACTCCAGCAGTTAAATGCACATACTCAGCCACAGTGCAGGTAAGCGGCACCGCAGGAGGGACGAGGGGTGCAAACCCCAGAAACCTTCCCGGAGCTTTTGTAGGGCGCAGCTCTGCTCTGTAAGTGCTGGAGAGGAGGGGCAGAAGGCTGCCATCCTCACAGGGTGCCCTCAAAGCTGGAGCAGAGCTCCCAGAGGGTGAAACCCCACGGATCAGCGCCAGGGGAAGCAGGGCTTCCCTGGGTCTGACTTGAGGAGGATGAGTGGCTGTATAGGATGGGGAGGAGCAGCAGTTCTGCAGGGTTGGCACCCACCCCTCCTCCCTGCCCACCCGGTGCCCCGCTGTGCCCATGAGCTGTGATGTGCTCTCAGAGAGCCTTGGTCGCGTTGTCCCCAGTGTGGGAGGGATGGCTGTGAGCAGCCTGAGCTCAGCTCAGGGGATTCATTGCGGTGTCCCCATCAGGTTGGCTGAAACCCCACTGTGTGCCACGCAGATCTGATGGGCGTTTTGGTGACGTTTGCAGGTTCCCGAGGGTTTCACGGCCGTGATGAGCGCCACAACCTGGGAGAAGCAGAAAGATAATACCTTTGTCTTCAAGATGGAGCACCCCATCCCCTCGTACCTGATTGCCCTGGCTGTGGGGGACATTGTGTCTGCTGAGGTTGGCCCGAGGTGAGTGCCCACAGATGGGACCCAATGTTAAGGCACAGCTGTGAGCTACCACTCTGCCGGGGGTCTCTGCTTGCTTCTGCCCCAAGCACGTCCCCAAAGGTCCCTTTCCCCCCTGGTACAGCAACGACACAAAAGCCCTTTGGCACTCAGGTTGGGAAGGAGGCTGCAGCAGTTGGACTCTCCTTAGCTTTATTGCCAGGCTTTCATGTCGCAGCATAAAGACGTGCGGTCGCTGCCTGGTGAAGCAATAGGTGAAAGTCTACTGGTGGTTAAACCTTCCTCTGCTCTGCTCCAGGCCGAGCACACGAGCTGCAGGTCTGTCCCTTGTGTGACGTTTGCCCAACAGGGGCTGTCCCCATCACGCTGTCACTGTGCTGCTCCACAAGGCCATATGTCACAGCCAATGCCCCACGCTTGCTCTGAGCTCTCCTGGTCTCTGCAGGAGCCGAGTCTGGGCCGAGCCCTGCCTGATCGAGGCTGCCAAGAAGGAGTACGATGGGGTGATCGAGGAGTTCCTGGCTGTGGGCGAGAAGCTCTTCGGGCCCTATGTGTGGGGCAGGTAGGACGAGCCCCATTCCTTGGGGCTGGGAAGGGAGCGCCTGCAGCCCTGGGCCACGGCTGCAGGAAGAGGTGAGTCTGTGCCGAGCTGCCGCCCCTCCCCAGGTACGACGTGCTGTTCATGCCGCCCTCCTTCCCCTTCGGTGGGATGGAGAACCCCTGCATCACCTTCGTCACGCCCTGCCTGCTGGCCGGGGATCGCTCCCTGGTGGACGTCATCATCCACGAGATCTCCCACAGCTGGTTTGGCAACCTGGTCACCAACGCCACCTGGGGCGAGTTCTGGCTGAACGAGGGCTTCACCATGTACGCCCAGAGGCGGATTTCCACCGAGGTCTACGGTGCGTGGCCGCACGCGGGGCTCTGCGGTCCCCATTCTCAACCAGCCTCGTCCCGAGGTGCAGATGGAGCTGCCACATCCGCTTCAGGGACACACGGCCCTGCACAGCAGCTCTCCCTGCTCTGTTCCTTTGCCCTTCCAGCTCTGGGCAGCGCGTGCTCTCACCAGCCCATTGCCGTGCCTCTCACCCTTCACCCGCACCCCATCATCCAGCTATGGGGCAAAATGCCATGCCCCCCCCCACGTTGTGCTTTCCTCACCCCACGTGTGGGTCATGGCTCCAAACACTCCTCCTCCACGCCAGGTTCAGCCTACACCTGCCTGGAGGCTGCGACGGGCCGGGCTCTGCTGCGCCAGCACATGGACACGACTGGGGAGGAGCACCCACTGAACAAACTGCGGGTGGTGATTGAGCCAGGTCTGGGGGGCTGGGCTGCTGGGATCCGGGCTGCTTTGTGGTGGGGGGCTGCATGGCACAGGGGTGGCAGCAATGAATCTGAGCACAGCGCTCGCTTTGCAGAACAAGGGATGATTTCCTTTGTGCTGTTTCCTTTCTGCCCTGCTAGGTGTCAACCCGGATGACACGTACAACGAGACTCCCTATGAGAAGGGGTTCTGCTTCGTCAGCTACCTGGCACACCTGGTGGGGGACCAGGGCAAGTTTGACACCTTCCTGCAGGTCAGGGCAGCGCTGTGCTGGGGGTGGGGGTGCAGTGGGGCAGTGCTGCGTGTGGCAGCAGGCAGTGATTGCACAGCACGGTCACCCTGTCCATCCCCACAGGCCTACGTGGAGCAGTTCAAGTTCCAGAGCATCACTGCAGACGATGCCCTCAATTTCTTCCTGGAGTTCTTCCCCGACCTGAAGAAGCAAGGCGTGGAGTCTCGCCCAGGTCAGCGCAGGGTGCAGCACCTCGGGGGCTCACAGCCATCTTCCATTCGAACACGGCGAGCTGCTGGGCTTCCCGGCACAGTGAGAGCTTGGCTTCATGGCTCCCAGCTCCTGGGCTTCCGTCCCGGCGCTGGTCTTATTGCAGACCCATCTGTGTGCTGGAGTTGGGGCTCAGCTCTGCTCAGCGCTCCCAGCAGGAGCTTTTTGTGCCTGGCTGCAAACCCAGCCCTGGGCAGCAGCTGGGGCTGTGCTGGGAGCTGTGGGACAGCAGGAGCCTCACATGTGGGCTCGGAGTCCCCCCAGCACTCCTCCCCACACCTCTGCAGGTCTGGAGTTCGATCGCTGGCTCAACACGCCGGGCTGGCCGCCCTTCCTGCCCGACCTTTCCCCGGGGCAGCAGCTGATGAAGCCGGCAGATGAACTGGCAGAGCTGTGGGCATCTGATGGCCTGAACGTGGAGGAGATTGAAGCCGTGGACATCTCAGCCTGGAAGACGTACCAGCTGGTCTACTTCCTGGATCGGATCCTGCAGAAGTCGCCCCTGCCTGATGGTGAGGCCAAGGCCACCTCCAGGGCTTCGATGAGCCGCAGGGATTGTGGTTGGGAAGGGCAGCTGAGATCCTGCAGTGCCCAGCTCACTGCCACCGCCCTGCAATCCTCTGCTGTCCTCACTGCCATCGCCCTGTGCTTCTGAGCACGGTGCCCCCTCTGCTCCCATTCCCCACCCCAACCCTGCGCAGTATGAGGCCGTCACCTTCCGTCCCATTGCTGTTACCCGGAGCAGAGCCTGACTCTCCCCCTCCCCTCCAAACTTCCTCTCCGGAGCTGCAGGCAATGGCAAGGTCTCCCCTGAGCCCATCTGCTGCGCTGGCCCACGCCGGGTCCCCTCGCCGTAGGACCCCACTGTGCTCCGGACCCCCACAGCTCCATTGCCCCTCTCTGCACAGCTCCAGTGCTCAGTGTCCTTCTTGTTGCCCTGGGGGGGTGGGGGGCCTTGCCTTGTGGTCCCATGGGAGCGGAGGCGATGGCTCTCTCTCCCAGGCAACGTGGAGAGGCTGAGCGCCACGTACCCAAAGATCTCCAAGGCTCAGAACGCGGAGCTGCGGCTGCGCTGGTGCCAAATCGTCCTCAGGAACAACCACGAGGCCGAGTACAGCAAGGTGAAGGCGTTCCTGCACAGCCAGGTGTGTGCTGGGGGGCATCCCTGCACCTCCTGCCCCGTGCTGGGAGTGCAGGGCTGTGCCCCAACCGCCGCTGTGCCCGGCAGGGGAAGCAGAAGTACACGCTGCCGCTGTACCGCGCCATGTGGGGCGGCTCGGAGGCTGCCCGAGCGTTGGCCATGGAGACCTTCTCAGCCACAGCCCCCCAGCTGCACATCAACGTCCGCAACTACGTCAAGAAGATCCTGGGCTTGGAGGGGAGCGACTGACTTCGCCCGCAGCCCCATCCCTGCCCTCCTCCTGCAGGCTGCTGAGCTCTTACTGCACGTTTCCTTATTAAACTCAGCTGTTTTTACCACTGTGTGCTCCTGCTCTTCTCGGCGAGCTTCAGTGCGAAGCCCCGATGCTCCTGGGGCCTGGTGGTGCCTGCACCACAGTGGGGAGGGAGAGGCAACGCTGGGCTCACAGCTCCGACCTGCACCCACCTGGGGCTGGATGCGCCCTGCAGGACCCCCAGCACAGCAGGGATGGGAGCTGGAGCACTGGGACGGGTCCTGGCTTCATCCCCCCCAGGCACTGCAAGGGACGAGGCGGGGATCCTCTTCCTGCAGGGCTCGGGGTGGCACAGCTGAACCCTGAGTCTGCATGGCTTTGTCCACCTGCACCTCACCACGGCCGGGGCTCTGGGCTTCTGTTTGGGGCTGGGGAGGCACCCTGTGCCCTGAGTGGGGCAGGGCCGTTCAGCAGAGCAAGCCCCACAGATGCAGGGCTCAGGGATGGAGCAGCAGCAGAACAGCTCCTAAACCTGGCGCTTAATGCCATCAGAATGGCTATAAGACGTTTCTGAGCAGTGCTGTAATGGAAGCAGGGCTCCGTCCCATCCGCAGCCTAATGGGCTTTTAGAGAGAAGCGTTCAGCAGGATGAAAACCTGCTCTGGTGAGCAGCCAGGCACTACCAGCAAACCGCACAGCGAGGGGCAGCAAACACACACTGGCACAGACAGGAGCCCACCGAGGATGGAGAAGGATGCAAGTCAAACATGACCGGAGGGCTGCAAAGAGCCAGCGTGGCCTACATACGGGGGAGGAGAGGGAGAAGACAAGAGGCAAAGCAGGCAGCCATGCTGTTAATTGGTCCTCATCAAGGGCAAGGAAAAGAGCAAGTTCCCCAATGCCAAAATGCAGCACAAAGCTGCCCACGTTGGCACCACGACCCCGGGCCCAGGACTGAGCCAAAGCCACCTCTGACACAGAGAGCTGCACAGCCAGCACCAAGCGTGCAGAGACCACCCGTGCCATCACTGCTCAGAAGGCATTCCAAATTCCACACAGTCACAGCAAACACAGTCAGTCGGGCTGTTACTGCACGGATGAGGTCAGCCTGCTCTTCCTTCCCAGGCTGTGCACGTTTGGAAAACTGGTGTCCTCTAGTGGATTCAGCATGGCTGAAAGTAACTGCTGGAATTATCACAGGCTGCAGCTTAGAACCTCTCCCTGTGGGCACTTTGTGTGCTTTCCCAGCACAATGTGGATGGTTGGGGCAATGAACACAACCCCTGGCTGGGACTTCATTACCTCTGAACCACCTGGAACCAATCCCCCGTGCTGAGGAGTGCTTGGCCCTCATTTATCTGCCACCTGTGGTTGGATTCACACCAGCAAAGCCAGCAGCTGAGACCAGTGGCCACCAGTGCCTGCGTGCCTCAGCACAGCTCACACAACAGGGAGCTGCTGCCCATTCAGGACTGGGACTGACTGGGAACAGAGCTCTGCCTCCGGCCACCTTCCTGCATGGCAGCAGCCAACCAGGACATAGAGCTTAAAATGGGAAACAAGACGCAGCACAGATACTTATTTTTAACAAAGCGACCTTCATCCAGCCAAGAGTTCTTTTTGCTTCATTTTTTCCAAAATGAATGCCAAGTCAATCATGTAATGCAGGCAGGAGTCGTTAGCTCTTTATTAACGTATGGATGTAGGAAGGCTTAGTGAGATAGGATTCATGGATTGGATGGTCAGAAAGGACCGTAAGCTTCTAGTTTAGCCTGAAGCACAGCACAGGCCTGCAATTCCTGCAGCCCACCAGTCAAGGTTGCAACAGGGCTTCACCTTTAATCCTTGCCACGGGGAGTCCCAAAAAAGTCCCTCCATCCTGGTCCAATATCAGCATCCCAGCTGAAACCGCGCTCTGCTTCCACCTCTGTTACGCCTGACTTCCACTTGCAGCCCATGGCCGTTTCAGGTGAAGTTTGTTTAACGCTGTTTGTTTCAAATACTTCTTCAACACAGGGACGACTCTTTCACACTATAAAAGCCACAGTATTGGGAAAGGCTCAGAACCGCCTGGGCCGGATTCATTTCCTCAATGGCTGCAGCGTTACATCTGTGCAGCAGAGACCAAACCCTTCTCCACGAAGGTACAAACCGAGCACATCCACATCTGCCTGCTCCACTGCGAGCAGCTCAGCACGGAGTGGGAAGGGAGCGAAAGCAGCCCCAGAATGGTGCAGAGGAAGGAACGGGCAGCGCCGTTATCGCAGCGCGTCAAATGTCTGCGCCCAGCTCCGCGCACTGCTTGTCTGAGATGTGGTTAGCTAGCGACTCTATGATGTCAAGGAGGAGTGGCTGGCTCAGGGAGCGGAGGTTTGGCAACTTGGAGACCTTCAAGGAAAAGAAAAACAGAACAGAAAAACACCAAGAAATGAAAACCCTCCCCAAATGGCAGCTGATTGCTGCTGCTTTACCCCCCTGCTCAGGTCAATGCGAAGTGCGAAATCGCAGCTGGGTGCAGGACCTGGCCCTCACCACTTCCCATAAGTGCACAGTGCTGCACGGAGGGGAAGGGAGGGGAGCACAGCAGAAATGCTGATCCCAGCACAAGAGAACAGTAATTACTACTCATGATGACAATTCTGCTGTTACCGGATGCAAACGAAGCGCTCTCTTAACGCAGCGCCAGGCACGGCGCAGCACGGAGCTCTGAAGTCTGCTTGTCTCCTTCAGGTCGTCAGAACTGACAGAGGATGGGATCTCAGCACACCCAGGTGCTGCTCTGGAGCTGTGGAACCTCAGAGCAGAGCCACGTGGGCTCTGCTTTAATGCCTCCTGCAGCCCAAGCAGGGCAATGGAGCAGCAGCCAGCAAAACCTGTGCCACATCAGAGGCGTATGACTCCAGCAATCCGTGTGCTCTGGGGCTGCTCGAAGCTCAGATGCACAACAGCCCTGCCTTCTCTCCTCCATGCCAGCAATCCCTGCTCCTGTGTTATCAGCACCACGTCCTGCCCTGCCTGCATTGCTGACACCATCCATCGCCTCAGCTGAGCACACCTCCAGAGAGCACAGAGCAGTGCTGCCCGAGGGCACGCAGCCAGGACTGGGAGCAAACAGACACCCGAAGCACTGGTGGGAATCGGGCCCTGCAGTGGTAGGAGCAGATCGGGGCTGGTGTCAGAGCACAGACAGACACTTCAGAGCAGCACTTTTATTGGGGCTTCAGCACAGAACCGACACACAAACGCCTGCACAGCCATTGCCCCAATGAGCGAACCTCTGGGAACAGCTCTTCCGTTGGGGCTCTCGAAGTGGGGAAACTCTTTTGTGCTCTAAATCGAGAACAGCACGAACCAAGGTGGGGAAGGGGAGCCCACAGCAGCCTGTCTGAGCCCCACTGCCCTGCTGGGCTCACACAGAGGGAACAAATCACCTTTCAGAGACTGCAGCGTGCAAAGGAGCGGAGCAGCAGGCGTTCCTGCCCAGCCACGCACAGTCACACAGTGCTGGGCCAAAAATCACACACCAAAGCTCCTCAGGCCAAACACAAACATTGCATGATTACCATTTCTTGCACATCTGCTTGACAGCCTTCCAGCCACATGTTGATGAATGCTGTTCTAACAGGCAACAGTTTGAATGTAAAACATTTCCACATATTCTGACTGGTGCCGATGAGCACAGCTGAGCAACACCCCGCAGTTCAGGTTGTTTTTCCTGATGTGCTGCAATATTTGTCTCCCTCAGCACATTCTGGTGAGCATCGCTCCAACCTGCCTGCCTTCCTCTGGCCTCCACAGGAAGCAGACACCCCAGCATTTCAGCTCTCAGGGATTACAGAGCGTTGCCCCAAAGCCAAGAAGCCACCCCAGCCCTTGGGCTACGTGCAGCGGGAGCCACACTGAGCTGAGCCCCTCTGCAGGACTGGGGGACCAGAAGAAAACACAGCACAGGGCTGCAGCCTCGTGCTGAGGTCCCTCGAGCAGCCTGGGGACTCCTGGATGCTCCCTCCACTCTCAAAGCTTTTTGTGCACTCCAAATGATTACAGATGTGCAGTGCACTGAGCTTCGGCTGAATACCCCCTCTGAATGTCCTTTAGATGCCACCTGGACACAGCAGTGCTTTCCAAACTTCAGGCATCAACAGGACTGTGAGATTGAACACACAGAAGACAGACCCCTACCTGAACACCATCCACGGCATCAGCAGGTATGGAGCACCCAGAAATCCCAGTTCAGTCTCTATGATTTACCCACAAATTTCAGCAATGCTAACAGTGTGCAGTGAACTCATGGAGGGATCCTCTCTCATCTGAACAACACCATGACAATCCCCTCATTCTCCCCAGTGAGGATGGGAACATCAGCACGTCAGACTCGTGACTGTTCTATCAGCCCCGTATCCAGACGTGGAAACCACAACAAGCCCAGCCAGGCCACGCTCAGCTGCCTTCTGAGCACAGCATTTCTGCATTCCCACCAATGGCAGGGAGAATGCCTCAGCAGAACTGTGCCCAGCACTCGTAGCTACCAGTGGAAGAGAAAAGTGCACTCAGTCCATGCCACGCCAAGCTTATCTTGTTGTATGCACAAAAACCCAACAACTGCATGCCACAAAATTAACAGCTGGAACAAGCGGAAATGGAAGCAATTCTGTTTTAGAAGGTCTTTGCATTTCCAGACTAGGATATTCTGGTCTTTTATTTATTGTTCATGTGAGAAGCGTGCCTGGCAGACTTGTCAGCAAGCGCCAAGGACAGGCAGCCATGTCTCAGCTGTCTCACATGAGGAAGAATGGAACGGATTCCTATGTTAGTGTGTCTTTAACCAACGCAGCCACAGAGGACAGCAGCTCTCAAAAGCCCCAGAAAAGATGCAACCAACCTTGGTGAACTGGTGAACAATGATGTGCAGGCAGTGCCTCTTCATGTCCAGGGCCTGGGTCTTGTCAGCTGCCTCCAAAATCTACAGCAAAAGCAAAGGTAAGATCTTCCTTCTGCGTTGCTCAGACATACAAGCACACAAACACTGCTCTGACTCATAGGAGAGAATTCCTCCGAGCTGCGGAAACATCGATGGTTTTCATTACCAAACCTTTTCTAAACTAATCAGAAGTAAACCTTGCATCTAAGATGTGTGGAGCCTTCATGAGAGGAAACTGCAGATCAGTTTCAGAGCCGGGTTCCCTGGGGTGCTGCAGTGAAACTGCTGTGGGCAGCAGCCAGGAGCAGTCTGTGCAGGATTGGATTCTGCTCACGTTGCTCAGGGCTCTGCTTCCTACGCAGATGGCTTTGCTATCACAGAGTACTTCTGTTGCCTTAAACTTTGCTGCCAGATCAGCACTGATGTTAAAACAAGAGCAGCGTCACCTGCACACCACTGCTTCGGTTACTACTGAAAGCAAGATTTGCAGATGAGGCTGAGCATGCTGCGTAAAGCCCTATGGAAAGCCTGCTCCCACTGCGGGATGAGGAGCTCAACACGAGCATCCTGCTGGCCAAACCTCCTCAACACTTCCACACAGGAGCACCAACGGCAGAAAGAGCAGAAAAGGACGCGGGGCTGCTGGACGAGGCTGTGCTCAGGCTGTGCTGTGCTCCAGGGTCTGCACAGCTCTGCGCCCAGCACTGCAGTGCCACTCAGCCCACGAGATGGGACTAAGCCAGCAGACACAGGGCAGCACTGCTTGATGGAGGAAAAGCAAAGCCCACGTCCCCTGCATCAGACTCTTAGGCTTTCCTGTATCCAAGTGAAGCAGCTAATTAAAGCTCCTGAGGGCAATTACCTGGAGCACGTTCTCCACCGTAACATTCATCTCCAGATTCTGCTTGCAGTACGCTTGCAGTCTGTTGTTGGAGAAGCCATAATAGTAAGGTGCAGCAAAGAGGTAGCTGTAATCTCATTAAGGGAAAGACACACAGCCAAGGACGGGCGCCGCAGCACACAGATGCAGCAGCAGAGGCTGAAATGCAGCTCCTGTTGTCAGTGCAGCCTTGACCATCCCCAGCCTGCAGCCAGCAAACCAGAGCTGAGTCACTGCACGTGCACCTCACACAGAGAGCCCGGATTTAAGGATACAGGGAGTCTTCAGGAGGCATGTTTACTTCTCCATAATAAATATATCTAAGCATAGATTCAAACGCTTGCTTGCTGGGAACCATTTCACCTATAGAAATATTCACTTGCCCGTCTTCAGGCATGAAGGAACGGAACATGGCTTCAAAGTAACTAGAAAGAAAGGAATTAAGAGTAACATAAAGCATTCTGCACACGGATGGTTTAACTCGGTGCTGTTCAGAAGCAGCTCCCTAAAGCAGGAGGTAACCTGGGCAAAAACAGGGCTGAGCTGTACTTCCTGTGTCTGCCTGTTAGTACTCCAGTCATAACCCCCAGCTTCCATCAGCACTACCTGAACTTTGTCTCCCTTTCCTGAAAATTGGGACACACACTGCTTAGATTTTCATCTAATCTGCATAAAACCCAGCAGAAAGCAGAAAGCATGATGAATCTCCTCGCTATGCACAGCCTGTGACTGCCAGCCACACGGGGCTTCTTCTACAGAGCTGTGGTAAAATAGTGCAGTAATAATACTGAATACCATGACTGGGACTGCAAAACACTGAGACAGAACTGCTGTGTGGATGCTCAACGTCACACAGGCACAAAGGTGCAGATACACAGAGCACACAGCAGGGACAAACCCGCTCAGCTCAGATGTAGTGGAGGGAGAACTTCACTGCAGGCTGAACACCTCGCCTCTGGGAACTGAGCTGATGGGAACAATCTGCTCCCTGTTCTGCACCAGCTTTTTCTATGCTCATTCATATCAGCAGGTGAGAAAGAGACTCGGGTTTCACAGGATTTGAGGTGGATGCTCAGTGGATGTTTGCTGCTCCCCACCTCACCAGAATGGCCTTATGCTCAGCACATTTCCTTCTTGTGATTTTACAGATCCCTTCTCTTGTAGTGCAGCTTCTATGCTCACAAACCCTCCAAAGAGTCTCTACCATTTTAATTTCCTCCCCTCTTCCCCTGCTGGGTATCAAATTGAAAAATATTTCCTCGTTGTGGCTTAAAGGCTTATTACACTTACAGAGCAGAGCTGCAACTTCCACCGTATGTGGGTACAGAGCTCCTCCCTGTCCTCTACAAAAGCTGCCCCAGCAGCTGCACAGCGTTTTGCACGTGCAGTAATGAGCAGAGACTCACCTGGAGCGGGCTGCAAGGATGGCCTTGTGTGCTGGCCGTGGGTGGCCGTCCAAGAGCAGGATGATATCACAGAATTCAGTCCCAGCTCCTTCCAGGTAAGCCTTCATGTCCTGAATTAAAGATGTTCCTGAAAGTCAACACAGAAACAGTTGGACGCTGCAGTTCCAGCTGTGCAGGTGCCAGGCCCCCCTTCCATGCTCTCCTTCCTTTGGGACCCTGGGGTGAGCAGCAAGCAGGCCCTTCTGCCTCATCCTGGAGCGAAAGGAGCTTCATCCTTCCCTGTCACGTTGCTGCCCATCACACACACCCACAGCTCTGCCTGGGGACAGCACTGAAAGGTGCATTCTACAGCTCCTTTCCGTTCCTACACTTCATTTTTTCCTCCCAACCCCCCCTGCCAAAGGAGGTGAAAACCTACAGCTTGGTTACCTTCTACTCCACTTAAACTGAAGACCTACTGCCTTCTCTTCTAACCTTCTTCTTTCTTTAATATATCTTTCCATTCCTTCTGCCTCCGATCAGAACCAGGATATTTCACCACAAGAACATGGAAACATCTGACATCCATGTGCTGCAGTGGGGACAACACTCTGACTGAAGCTCAGGGGGAGGAACTGCGCCGCTCTGCCTTCGCCTGGGACGCAGCCTGCAGCCATTCTACCAGATGCAGAACTGCAGCTCTGCAGCAATCTCCTCTCAGGCCGCCCCCCAGCCTTTGCAAAGCCCTGCAGCCAAAGCCCTGCAGCCAAAGCCCTGCAGCCAAAG
>NW_024885426.1:42613-75827 GCF_019232065.1 Centrocercus urophasianus
CAAAGCCCTGCAGCCAAAGCCCTGCAGCCAAAGCCCTGCAGCCAAAGCCCTGCAGCCAAAGCCCTGCAGCTGATCTCAGTGAGGCACAACAGCTACCGATGTCGAGCGGCTGGTCGGAGTGCGTCCGAACCGGGGGCTGCTGCTTCCTCCGGACAATCTCCACTATGAGGGACGACGAAAGATGCTCAAACTCCTTCATCATTATGACCTGATTAAAATGTGATTCTTTCACCACGAAGTTCAGGCAGTGCTCCTTTGAACAAAAGAGGAATAATAACAATAGTTACTGTTTCTTGCATGAAGCCATCCTGCAGCACATCGGTGTCACACTGGTGACAGCCAGCCTTCTCTGAGCCTCTGCCCGTGGATCCCAGCACTGGAACTGCCAGAGCTTTTCCTTACAAAGCCACTTCACCTCCCACCTGAACAGGAGACACAGGACAGTTCCAAATATTAAGAAAAACCAGACTAAGAAATAATGAGGAAAAGATAAACTGATTCCACCCAGCTGCTCTGATGATTTCTGAAATAGGAACCTCAGGAGATGAAGCAAACTGAGACCAGTTGCTCATAATATATGATTAGAACCCGATATTTAATCAGAAGGGTGAAGAGATCTTAGCTCTTCACTACTACCCAGTAATGCTACAAGAAGCTCGAAGGATTTCTTCGAGGAACTGGTGGAGATTTTGCCTGATCTTTTCTGACAAGGTTGCAAACAGCCTGAAGGAGATCTTGCAGGCTCTCGTAAGCCAAATTTAGAAAAATCAACACAGTAGGAAGGTAACAAATGGACCAGACCTAATGCTCAACAGTGAAAGGAACAACAAAAAAAGCAGCCCATTTGGCAGCGCAAACCAGGGCTTTCCCTCAGGATATTTAAATAAGCAAAAAATGCAATCTATAGCAGCTCACCATAAGGTGAGTACAAAAATCAGGCCAAGGAATAATTACTGATTTCCATTTCCTGCCACAGTGAGTTCAGCTGCCACCTACAGGGATCTGCCCAGACCCAGCGGAAACAACGCTTAAATAACGCCTGGGATGCCAGGAAGAGCAGCCTTGTGCGCAGGGCACGGAGCCACCAGGAGCCACCAGGAGCCACCGGGCGCTGAGAACCAGGCTGCCAACCCGGGAGGATGGGTGTGCAAGAGCCCTGCAGCCTGCTGACCTGCTGCTGCTGGCACTGCATCCACCAGCGCCGGGATGCTGCGCACCGAGGGCTGTGCCAGCATGTGTGTAACTGCTGCTGACTGCTGCTGTGCTCCTGGACGCCTCTCCTTCGCCCACATGCAGAGCACGGTGCCCAAGGAAATGCCTCTGCACACTGGTTTGCATTGCCCCACTCTGGCTGTAAGCATCAGCCCTGTGGGCCATGTTCTGCACAGCTGTTCCATCAGCACCGTCTGCCCTTGCACCAATTGCTGGGCTTGCTGGAGAGCTGCTTCTCTGCAGCTGGAAGCAGAATCGGCTCTGGCCACTCCTGGTGGGAGCAGTGCAGCACGAGAACGGTCTGAAGCCGTGGGTATCAGCTCTGCACCTCGAGTGCAAGTGCCTCACAGTCCCACCACACAGAGCTGCCAACGCTCATCTTCAGATCAAAGGTCTAAGAGCCGAGTTTAATTTTCCATCACATCAGGTGAAAGAATCCATGCACAGGCTCAGCATTAAACCCTGCAACCAGAAAATGCGCTGCTGCCACCTCACTGCAGTGAGAGTCAACTGGGGAAGAGCAAAGTCACTCTGCCCTTTATATCCTCCAGGACAGACATGCAAAGATATCACTCACTGAAAAAGCCTCCATAATATTCATGAGCTCCTGCAGCACAACCCACAGCAACACACAGCCAGGCAGCCATAATTACAGGGGAGAACCGAATTTGCAAAGCTGACAGCTTTTGCAAAACATTAATTACACCAAAATTTTCTTTAATTTCTTATCAGTTACTTTGTATGCAAAATGTGATTACCTTTAGCTGATCCAGCTGAAGCTTGTTAGCATTTTCACACACAATGAGCACATTCTGCAGATCCACAGATGCTTCAATGTACTGAAGGCAGAGCTGTTCCAGGCGAGAGAGCTTGAAGTTTAAGGCCAGTTTGTACACATCCATAATGAGCAACACATCCTGCACATGGCCTGAAATCACGAGAGAGAAAAGCCCCTCCATGGCACCAGAGTTCACCGAACAAAAGGAGAAACTTTCTCAAAGCATTTCTTCTGACTCAACCCCAGCATTCAGAGCAGCACAGCGGGCAGCAATTGGAAGAGCACCTCTATGACAAGTTCCTCTGCTGCTCAGATTAAACCAAGAATGGGTACTGAAAAAAAGAAATGGATGATCTCTCAAAACAGGTGTGAAAGAGCCACCCCGAATGAGTTTTTGGGCAAAGGTTTTGTGACAGTTTTTCAAGCACAGACAGACAATTGTGGGGCACACAGACCAGAGGTCGGCCTGGAAGCCTGGGCTACGCAGTGCAGAGGGGCTGTGGGGCTCAGGGTGACCACTGCAATGGGGCCACCGAGACGCTGCCTCCAGGAATAACCCTGCAGCCTTTGCTTTCCTCACAGGGGATCTCTGACCATCTGCTGTAACTACTTTTTGACAGAGAAAAGCCTTCTTGCATGTTATTTGGCTTCCCAGTGTCTAATAAGGAAAATCCCCCTTGATAGGCGTGCCAGGTGCCATTAGCTGAGCACAGAGGATCCCCAGGGCAATGCCCTCTGAGCCCAGAGCAGCCAGGAATACACAAAGTCAGGGTGGGAGCACAGGAGGATCCCAGCAGACCCGAAATGCTGCAGAGAGGGAAGCACTGGGGAGACCTGGGAGGCCAGGGAGGAGGGCAACCCTCTGCAACAAAGGGAGAAGCTGGGTGTGATAATCCTCCTTTGGTCTGTCCTGCATTAAACACACTGAGGATTAGGGCAACAGCTGAGAGCTGGGTCTGGCAACATCAGCAGAAGCCAGTGAGGAGGTTCCCTCATCCTCATAATTAGACTTTGCAGGGAAAGCTTTGGAACAACTGCTTACGAAGTCACATTTTACTGAGGATGATCTTTTCTAGAATAGAAAGATCTGAGTCTGAATCTGAAGCCAAGATTCCAGTGTGAGAGCTGATGCACCTTCACTTAAACTCCTGCGCTGTGCAGCCTCAGCTCCTTTCCTCCTCCAGCTGGAGTTCTAATGGCTTTCCCACAGCCAACCCCACAGCCCAACAGCCCTCAGCACTGCACCAGGGCCAGGAGTCAGATCTGGAGCTGAGAGACGTCTGGCAATTACCTCCCAGCCCCCAACTGCTCAGTAACTCAGGGATCCTCAATGAAAGCACCTAATGACTTCTCGAGGCAAGCCCTCACGGCGGCACTCTGAAGAGATGATGGCATGGCTCTGCAATGGGCCAAACAGCAGAAAATCCTCTGCTGTCAGCACTCAGCGCTCGTCCTGCTGCCCTACCTTTGCGAGGGTATTTTATTTTATCCGTGTACAGAAACTGCATGAGCACCTCGAAGGGCTGAGCCTCAGCCTCTCGGATGGGCACTTCCAGCAGCGGCTGCAGGCGGCACAGCTTCACATTCCCACCAGTGCCGTCCTTCTGACACCCCGCGTGCCCCTCATCTTCAATATCTTGCTTTGATTTCTGGTGAGACAGAAAAACCACTCCAGCATGGCACCGAGGCTGCATTCGCACACACACATCCCTACTGAACCAAAGGGCCTTCCATCACCCCACAGTTATCAAGACCCTGCTGTCTTCAAGATTATGTGCTGCCACGTGCAGAAGGACAACAGCCAGTTTTTGGTGAGGAGCTGTGAGCAGAGCTGACAGTCGATGCTCCGTGCTCCAGAAAAATCGTGCAATACTGAGGTAAAAGGCAGCCAGCATCAAACCCTGAATCCTGCCTTCCCTCTAATCTGTCTCAGCTCGCTGGCCATCCCCAACAGCACACAGCATTTGTCCTCTGCAGAGTGAGGAGGGTGTGCTCCAGAGATTAGAACTGAGCCAGGAGAGCCCCAGGAACCACAGCCAAATCCAGCTCACCCATCAGCTTTGGCTCCCCCACGTTCTGCCCCGGCCTGCCCTGATGCCCACCCAGCAGTCCCTGTTAATACTAATTATCCTCTTTATTTTACAGGCCCAGGAGCATCTTAGCATCAGATACTGCTTTGCCCCTGCATCTGTCTCACCACGTACTGTTTGCTTCCCAACAACCTGAGCTCCCAGTCAGGGCACACTGAGCTCAATCACCTCCCCACGCCGACCCCTCCACAGCTCTCACCTGTTTCAGCCTCTCCCTCGCCTGCATGATTTTCTTTTTCAGCCACTTGCAGCGGGCTGTCACAATTGCCGTGTGCCCTCGGACCCGTTCCTCCTTCTGCCAAAGGAAGGGGCAGAACAGCCATCAGACATTAATTCCCAGACAGCACAGAGGTGGCAGATGGCAGCAGCAGCAGCAACCCGGGCTGTTCTCCAGATCACCAAACATTCACTGCAAGTTCGAATGAAAGGCAGCCCTGCATCTGCGCCTCGCATCCAGGTGAAATTCAACACCAGTTTTCCCCACGGGCCGAGCAATGGCAAACACCATGTGGGGAAGCCTTTGTGAGGTCGCTGAGCAGAAGCTGCTGCACAGGTCCTGCTTTGGGCCGTGCGTCTCAGCGCTGCATCTGATTTCACTCTGAATGGTAGTTCTCAGAATAACACTCTGCTTGTTTGCTGCTGCCCCTCATGATTTATTTATTCTGTTCTGGTTCATAATCTGTTCTGCTCTTGAAAGCATCATCTGATCTCTGTGAAGTCCTTAGCAACATTTTTAGCAAAACAAAAATTTCTCAGTTGAAATTTCTCAGGTTTTCCATTGAAAACATTATTTTTATCTCTCTGTGCTGCTTTTCCTCACTCTATGTCAGTAATCAAGAAGTGGCTCTGGAGGTGATATGGGGATCTGCAGAGCACTGAGCTGCTCCTCCAGGAACCATTTGGGACCTCAGGGCTCAGTGGTTCGAATCACCTTCACACTGCACACTCACAGAGCTCCTTCTCCTTTTATAAAGCTATCAGATTAGTGCAGCTTAGGGAACCAGGGCGCCCGCAGCAGTGATGCTGCTGCTCAGGTACATTCCCTGGGCACAGTTTGCTTTTTGCACGTGCTGTACAGGCAGTCACAGCCCTGTTGGGACCCTCTGCCCATCAAATCCAATACAGCTCTCACTAAAACCACTCACCTCTCCCAGAACAAACTCCAAATCACTGAACTGCCTGTTTTCCCACAGCCTTCCATAATCTTCGTGCAGAGTGCATTTTGGGTAACAGGAAAACTGCAAGAAAGATAAAATCCCACATCAGACATTTCCGTTCACTTCGGTCACCCACACCCAGAAGCATTTCTCCCGTCTGCCCAGCCAGCAGCTCTCAGCTTCTGTTCCATCAGCATTTGACACCCGAGTCTGAAACACAGAGGAACACAGAGCAGGCAGGAGCCTCTGAGCAGAGCTGGGCTGGAGGCAGGCACAGAATGGAGCAGGAGTGGAGCTCACCTGGAATCTGTACATCTCCCCGCTGCGGATGTTGTTGTCCACCGTGCCACCAAAGATGTACATGGCATCCGAGATGACGGCTGCAGCGTGGAAGAGCCGCCCGCTGGGCAACTGGGGGAAGAAACGGACAAAGGGGAGCGAATAAATGCAACCAGCTCCTCTCTGCTTTGGGAAAAGTCGCCTGCAGGAGATGAACGGTCAGAAGCATAAAGCATTTTGTGCACCCCAAGTGACGCCTGCAGAATTCCAGGGTCGTTTCCTTGGGCACAGCCGCCCTCTGCACCTCATCCAGCCCTGTGAGCACGCAGGGCTCAGCACAGCCCACACCAACCAAAACCTGCAGCCCCAGCGTGGTGCCACAAAGCAAACACGGCCCTGCGGGAGCTGCTGGGTCAGGCTGCGCTCCTGTGCAGACCCACTTCTGTGGCACAGCCCACATTTCACCCAATGGCAAAGGCCTCCCAGAGCAGCACACCTCCATGCAGCACACGGCCTTCATGCAGTGACAGTGACTTTCTCCTGGTTCCACCGGGCTGCTGCTCTGGGCTGTGCACTGCAATGGGCTCAACCATCTCCCTGCTTTTTTTTATTAGTTTAAGAATGTGAGACTTCAGCTTCGTTCTTAATTCAAACGCTTCCCTCACCCTGAAGGATTTGCAGTTCAGAAAACAGCTTTCTCATTTAGAAAACAGTTTTGTTTGTCTTCCAACCGTAGCGTTTTCACAATCATTGCCAGAAAGGAAACATGAATCACTGGAATACGAAATTGAGTCACACTGTGCTTTGCCACCATGGCCCATCCACCTCCTGCACTCAGTAAGGATCCCTACAGCAATGGAGTTTCATCGGCAATGGTTGGTAGCAGAGCCCTGTGGCAGCACCCTGCCATTTACTGATCGACTTCAGCAACCAACACGAGTCTTTCTGAACAGCCATCCTGCATCTTGGAACTTTGTATGAAGAGAAACGTAAATATTGAAGGATAACCCAGAAAAAGAAACAAAACAGGAAGGCCGTGCACAGTTCATCCAAACATTCTGCAGCTGAAGGCTTCAGGAATCGGAGCAGAACTTGGCCAGCACGGAGCTCCCACTGCAACCACAGCTCACAGAGCTCTGCAGCCCCACAGCTCCACTGCAGCTCTGCACAGCAATGCAGCAAGGAGACACTCAGAGCCAAAAACAGAATAAAAGCAGAAAGGTTTGTAGAGTGCAGGAGTGTAAACAGCTGCAGAGAGGCTGCACAGCCAGGCTCTGTGCTCCCCAGCCCACCAATGCCAGATGCCAGAAAGTCCCACTCTGTCTTGAATTCTTTGCTGAGAGCCCAGGCCCACAAACCAGCTGTCAGAACGTGCAAGCCAAGCACAGTTTGTATGGAGCAGCTATGCAATGATGTGTGTCCTGCTAGGCCAGCAGTCCTGGGGACTCTGCAGAGGGAAAAGGTGACCAAGAATTTACCAAGCTGAAATGGAGCCACAAAAGCTGCCAGCTGTGTGCAGCACCAGCACAGCAGCACGGGGTGCTGCAGCTCCACGCTCCCCAATGGCAGACGCAGACACAGCCCTCTGCTCCCCACCTGTGCACAGCAGTGAGGCCGAGGGCTGGGCTGCAGCTGGAACTGCACAGGGCTGACCGGAAGGATGGAACCTGAGCTCCTTTTCTGGGTGAGATTTTTTACACGTGTTTGAAACCAGCCCAGTCTCACCCACACAGCAGCACACACAGCCCTGTTTTGGGAAAGGAAGCCCAGGAAACAGCCATCCTCGCTCTCACAGCACAAACGGGACCGCAAGAAGCCCCAGACTGAGACGCACTGCCCCCAGATGGACACAGCACCTCCAGAGCCCATTCTTATCCCCCAATTATCGTCATCTCCTTACTTCATTAGCAGTGCTGACAGAAAGAATTCCCTCCTCAGCCCTGACAGCTCTGCTCACAGCACACCGACCTGCTTCATCTGCTGAAGTGCTTTCCCTGTTTTAGGCTAACGAGATTTGCAAGCTCAAGATGGAATCTTCACTTTCAACAGCAGAACCCATCAGCCAGCCCTCCTTCCTCCTTCCTCCCCACGCTGCTGCCATGGCTCACACCACATTTCAGCACTCACTCCTCTGCATTTCTTGCACCCAAACCCATCTCAGCACCCACTGCAGACGGCACAAACTGAGATCTCACCCTGTGCTGCTCCTCGGGGCTCTGATCTGACTCACAAAGCTGTGCCTTAGTTTTGCTCCTCTGTGCTGCAGCCCAGCAATCATTCAAATAGATGAGATCCGAGCCCTGAGCACCAACTTGGGGCTGATTCCACCCACATCAACATTGATTTAATTAAACCTGTGCAAACCCCCACGTAAACTCATTGGTTTCAGTGTTAGCCTCACTAGGAATACACTCAGCTCTACTCAAAGTCCTCAGCAAATCAAGGTGAATCACTGCAAAAGCAGCAGTCACCAAATGAACAGTTCTCACCCAGGGGTTGGGAGCAGCTCCCAATGCAGCTCAGAGCTCACACAGAGCCACAGCTTCAAGGCTCCCCGGGCTGCAGTTTAGGCAAGAAGGCTCTCAGACTGGAAGCACAACATCAACTACAGGACCAGCAGGGAGTCACTGCCAGCAGTGCTGCAGCATGAGATGCAGAGCACCTACAGGAGGTGGCCCATGGGAGCTGATCTAAGGAACATAGGGGCAACGTATTTATGTCACCAAATGATGCTGTGCCATGTCAGCTCACACAGCCAAAAATACCACCAGCACTTCCAGGCTCTTTCCATTACAGGGAGCTTTTCTCAGCTACCCACAGTGACTAAAGCTTGTAACTCACTGTTTCCAAGGGTAACCTTAAGGGCAGCCGTTAAGCAGAACCACATTCCCTGCTCCTAGATGTGTTACTCTGCATATATGCTGAAAGACCATTTGCCTGGGCCCACCTCAACGAGAAATCCAAATCACTGAGGATTTAATTAAGACTGCAGGCAATCAGGAGATATCAGGGGAAAGCTGCGACTTCCTGTTTTCTTTCAAGGCCATTGACAAAAGTTTTGAACAATGCAAAGCAAATGAATGCTCCCCAAAGGACCGAAGCAGAGCAACCCCTCCTCACTGAGATCCCATTTCCTGCCTTATCAAACCTTACATCTGCTTCATGTGAGTCATGGCAGCGCTGCACAGATGCAGCACCTCAGAGCAACACAGACACAAATGCCCCCGGCCCATCACTCACACGAGCCTGAACTTCTCTTTTTTGGGGAGAATTCCATAATAAACGTCACTGAGAAATGATATGAGCGCATTTGACAGAGAGGAACCGAGGTGTGGCACAACCCAAACCACAGCCATTGCCCTTTCTGTAACCTTTTTCTTTAATAAATCTCACGTTCTCCGAGACGCCTCTCTGGTTTGCTGAGCACAAACTTGGGAAGCTCACAGCTGTGATGAGCTGGAATTTGAAAAGCTGTTTTCTACAAGGATGCAACTCTGAGCACGGCGCTTCCTTTCCAACCACAAAACCACCTGTGAGAGCTGAACTGCATCTCCTCCAGCAGAACGGGGCACCCAGCAGCTCCAAGAGCCACACCTGCAGGCCGTGAGCTCTGGTCAGGGCCTCACTGCTGGAATTTGGGGTTCTGCTCCATAGTAACACCTCCTGTGCCTGAAGACACCCCAGTGTGTGTAACCACCCTGCGCAGGGAGGCTGTGGCACGGTGTGACGAGTTGATGCATCCGCAGAGCACATCACAGCCACCACCCCCAGCACCGTGCCCCAAAGCACAGCCAGAGCAGGGCACCAACGTGCTGAGCTCTCTGCTTGCTTATTCACAAAAGAAAAGAAGAAAAAGTTTGGAGCTTTCAGTGTCAGAAGCTCTCGCTGCTCTTGGCTTCACAAGGCCAATGAGGTGCTGAGCTCAGAGCCATTCTCAGGTTCTGCAGACTCTGCCCACTGAACGCTGCAAGTTGGGTAACAATGGGCTCAAAACTCGAATTACAAATTTCTATAGAGCCTTTATGGTTAAAAACACATCGGCAGCAAAAGACGGGTCAAGAAAGATGGAGAGCAGAAGGCAGAGAGGAAAGCTGAGTTTTACCTCGCTGTCGGGGCTGGGCTGGATGACCTCCCACGTCTGCGAGTCCACATCATAGCAGTGCAGCTCGTTGGGCAGGGTGTTGTCTGCTGCTCCACCGAAGACGTAGAGGTGCCGGTCAAAGGCCACCATGGTGTGACCATAGCGGCGCTGCGGGGGGGGCGGGGAGCCCCGCAGGAGGTGCTCAGTGGGGATCCGTGTCCATCTGAGACAGCAAACAGGTGAGGGAGAGCAGCATTGCAAAGGGGGTCCCAGAGCCCACCCAGCCCCGCCGCGTTCTGCTGTAGGAGGCGAAGCAACGCGTTCCCCCTCACAACCTCAACTCAGTGACTTTGCGCTGCATCTCTGCCTGCACTCACATTTTTTCCTTGAATTCAAACTGAAAGAGATTGTTGGTGATCTTCGCCCCGCTCTGCCCCGAGAAGACAAACATCTTGTCTTTGCACACAGCCACAGGGAAATTGCAGCACGAAGGAGGGATCTCACCGCTCTGTTCAATCTGGAAGACAAGGATGCTCAACCAGAAACGTGGCGGCACAACGCCACGCACTGCAGGACCTGCAGGCAGAGCAGTGGCAGTGCTCCATCCATTTCAAATGAAATCTTACCTCTTCCCAACACGTTAGCTCTCTATCCTGGAGCCCAATTGTCCACATATCATTTAACCTGTGTTATAAGACACAAAAGTCCAATCGGAAACTGATTTTTGCCAGAGTTAATTCATGGAGTTTAAAGAACAGAGACTGTATGCTCTCAGCATGCACAGAGTCCCAGAACTGTAGGGCTGGGAGGGACCTCAGGAGATCACCAGTGCAACCCTGTCCAAAAGCAGCTCCCCTCAACATTCCTTCCTCAGAAGAAAAGAATCTCCACTGGTAGAAAAAAACAAATCCTATCAGAATCTTTCTGTCCCACGTTGGTGTTACACCACCACCTCAAACCCACTCAGCACCCTTCCAGCAACCTGCACACAACAGCTGCACACAGCAGCTGTGCCTGGAACTAAACCAGAAAATCCAGGCTTTGCTCTGTGAGAGTTTTCAGCACCATCAGAAGGCCTGCAGACCTTCGAAACGTTCATCTGCCAGATTTCAAAGATCGTTCAGCATCTTTGCAACCACGCTGAGCGCCTGGCTGCTCCTCACAGCCGTTCTGCAGCAGAACTTCCTTGGTTTTAAACACACGTCTTCGAATGTCAGCCAGCAAACTGCAGTGCTCAGCAGCAGCGATGCTCTGCAGAGATGCAGGGGGTGCTGCAGCGCCTCAGTGCTCGCCGTAGAGCTGAGATGGCAGCGCTGGGCAGGGAGCCGGCAGCCCGCACACACAAACGCACCGCGCGTTGCCGTCGTATCCCGCGAAGATCCACAGCTTCTCGCTGTACACCGTCGCGCCGTGAGCCGACCTCGCCACCGGCAGCCTGCAATGGAGGAGAACATTCCTTCACCACCCACAGCACTGCCCTAAGGAGGATCTGCACGAGGTGCAGCCAGCACCAGGAGTGCCTTCACACAGCCCCGAGCACGGAGCGGCCCTGCGAAGGGCGCGTGTCAGATGCCAGACCCTGCCTCCACCGCTGAGCTCCTTACCGTCCTTCAGTCTTCCACTCTGTCCACTGTCCGGTTGCAAACTTGTATTCAAAGAGATCGTTTTTGTTCTTCAGATTGGAATTGGAATAAATGTCCCCAGTGTAACCACCTGAGCAACAACAGCTTTGTTAGACAGCACACAGCACGAATCCTCACACTCAGTGTATTAAAGTGCAGGCCCCACAGAGAGAGGCTGCACGGCTCCTGATGACTACAAATGGGAGACTTCTCTACTCTTCCCTGCATCAGCACTACGGCAATGAGCTTCAAGATTCCACCTCTCCAAACAAAACAGCAACAGTGCTTCAAAGCTAAAGCTGGAACCACAGCCAGCCATGGAAAAGGACTGGATTTGTTACTGAATGCAATCCTTTTATTTTTAAATAAAAAAGCACCAGCACAGCTACCGTTCCAAACACAGAGAGCTGCAACCATTGCCTTACCGAACACAAACATGCTGCTCCCATAGACCACAGCCGAGTGGTGATACCGCGGTGCAGGCGGGGTCCCCGTGGTAAAAGCCCTGCAGGACATTTAGAACAGCAGCAATCAAACGTCCCTGCTGTGCTTCAGGCACTCCAAGCCGTGATGCACACCCAGCATAACTGCTGTAAGTGATCTGCTGTCACTCAGGATTTTGTGAAGCACTGCAAGAGCTGATGGAGCACAAACGCAGCAGTGCTGAAATCTGTTTGGTGGAGATTCCAAACGAGGTGCAGTGAGACAGCATGGCCTGCAATGCCCGGAATGGGGGAGCAGAGCCCAGCTTTGCTGGCCCCCAGGGCTGCAGCAGCCCGGCACACTGCCCACTCCCTGCACAGCGCCATGCACTGCTATGCTGCCCAGCTGGAGCCATGCCCCGCAGCAGTCCCACTGGGTTGCAGAAACCCACGGCAGCCCTCGGGCGGGGCGATGCGTTCCCTCCTTCCCCCTCTTTTACAGCGGGGCCGTAGAGGAGAGCAGCTCTGCCGCCCACCTGCACCACGAGCAATCCTTCACGTCGAAGCGCAGCAGGTCGTTCAGCATCGTCTTCCTGCGGGGAGGAAACAGACAGGAACTGCGGCGGCCGCAGATCTGCAGGGCCGGGAGCCCTCAGCCCCCCTGTCCCCCCCCGCCGCCCGTTCCCGGATCCCCCCCAGCCCCGGCCCTCTCCGCTCAGCTCCCCCCGCCGCCCCGGCTCCCCGTTCCCCTCGGGCCTCCCCCCCCGCTCTCGCTCCGCATCCCGCCGGGCCCTCACCCGTTGTCCCCGCCGAACACGTAGATGGCGTCCCGGTACGCAACCACGGTGTGTTTGCTGCGCCTGCGGGCGGCACACAGCGGCGCTCAGCAGCGCTCGCGGCCGCCGCCGCCCCCCCTCCCCTCCGCTCCACCGCCCCGCCGCTCACCGGGCGCCCACGAATTCGTCGCAGGGCGGGAGGCGGCGCCAGCGGTGCACCGTCTCGAAGGGCCCAAAGTTGAGAGTGAGGTACTCGACGCTGTCCGAGCAGCTGTGGTCGAAGTCCACGCTCGGAGCCACCTTCGAGCGCCCCGCGCCGCCCGCGGGGGTCCCGGCCGCCGCCATGGCGCCGCCAGCCCGGCCGGACTACGGCTCCCGGCGTGCACCGCGACCGCGGCTCCCGGACTGCGGCTCCCGGCGTGCACCGCGACCGCGGCTCCCGGACTGCGGCTCCCGGCGTGCACCGCGCGGGGTCGACCCGGCGGCAGCGGAGGGCGCCGCGGGGTCGCAAGTTCGAGGCCCCACAGCGCCTTTCTGCCCCGGACCGCGGCACGAAGGGGCGACCCCGGCCCCGCCCGCTCCCTGTGAAAAGAAAAGCGAGGCGGTTTCGTCCGTTAAAAGCTCTTATTCGTTGATACAAAAAAAACGCACAAAAACAAACAAACCAAGGCAAAGAAAAGTAGAACAGCCCTCGTGAGTACGCATGACGTCCCCTCGCAGTCACAATCCGGCCCGGTACCCAGCAGCTGCGCTGAGCAGACAAACGCCGCCCACCCGGCGCCGCTTTACCCAAACACCGCCCGGCCCGCGCTGCTGTGCCCGCGCACCCCGCACCCAACGCACCGCGCTGCCGCACGTGGCGCTGCGGGCTTCGCCCCTCCCTGCCCGCACGTGGCGCTGTGACCCGCGGCCCCACCGGGGGCGGGAGGAGAACGCGAGGAAGGCGGAAGGGCGGCCGGGAGCTGCAGCGGGCAGCGCGCAAAGCGCCGCTCAGCATTTGGGACTGCGGGCACAAAGAGCCTTGGGTTCCTTGCTGCGGACAGGGGATGGGATCGGCAGCACCGCGCCGCTCCCGTCTGTCATCCCGCTTAACGTGCCCAAAGGACGGCTGGAGCACAGCCGGCAGCGTCCCAACGCACGGAGCCCCAGCGCAGCTCCGCTCCGCCCTCAACCAGACCCAGGGAAAGATGTGGCAGGGAAAGATGCCACAAATCAACGGCATGGAAACTTCTGGTCAGAACTTTCACCTCACCTGATAACAGTGAATGCAGACAGAGCCACACACAAATCAGTCCCTCAGGTTCTGCTCCTCGCAGAGCTGTTGGTACAGAAGCACTGAGGGCTCACACTGCTGCAGCACCGCAGGGCCGCCAGCTCTGCCTGCTCTCCTTCATAGCACTGCAGCACGGAACTATTTCCCAAAGGCACCCAACACGCTGTGCCATCTTTGTCTGGTAAGGAGTTAATCTGTCACCCCCTCCTGGTAAAAACCTGGAAAGCTGCACTCTAAATCAGACCAGCAGGATACACGATTACTCCTTGGAGGTTTTCAGATACAACTCAAAGCGTGTCATTCCACAAAGGAACAGCAATACCTTTCTTAAGAAAGGAACCTCTACAGTGGGTCAGCCTTTTCCTTTTAAGCAGATGCATCCGTTACAGGACTCCTTTTCAGTTTGGATGACTCCTGTAACATGCTCGCATCCTCAGGCAGCACACAGGGAAGGTTTCCTAGGGAGAAATACATCTGAAAAAGTGACTCTGGGAAACGAGTGCCATTTCCTTTTATGTCTGCTTTACAAGAAGGATACTGGTGTACATTTCAATAGTTTTATTTTCATCTTCCCCAAGGGGGAACCAAAGGCAGAGAGGTGTTGTGAGATACATCACGCCGTTCTTACGGGTAAATCAATTTGCAAACGTTATTTTACCACCCTATAAAAATACACACAGGAGTGTGAAGGAAGCAAAGCAGTTCAGAGTGGCTGTCATGGAGCACAGCTGTTCAATACAATCGGTTTTCTTCCCCCAAAATGGTGGCTCTTTGTGCTCCGTAAATCCGACGCCTCCGGCAGCCACGTGGCACAGGAACAGAACAGAGGCAGCTCCCCTCAGCATGTGCACACCAAGGCATTGGTACAGAACTGCTCCTGTGGGACCAGGCAGTAAACGTGAGCAACAGAGCCTCGTCCACAACAGGAAAGAAGATATGCTCTGGTTTATTGTCTCAGCTTCCCATCCAGACTCCTGCAAACAGGTTCTATAGCGCTCAGGCATCTCTGATAAGAGTCCATGGTTCTATAAAAAGATGGAGATATTTACCCTGTGTGCTACACCAAGAGGAACCACCTTCCGAATGTCTGGAGATACGTCCAGGCGATGTGTGAGTGACCAATGCCCTGCTCAGTCCGGCTGTGCTGTGTGGAGCTCAGTTAAGTGCCTCTTCACAGGCAGAGACAGTTTGCTTTTAAAAATATTAAGGACACATTTTGCTTTTTTTTTTTTTTTTTTTTTTTTTTTTTTTTAAGAACTTCCTGGAAAGTTACTGTGGAAAATGAAAGTGCTCCCATGGTGAGACCAATGTGCAAAGCTCAACAGACTTCCGTCTTTGCTGCTTTCTGAGTATTCCTTCCCTTAGCAGATTTGTTAAGATGAGGCTCCATACGTCGCCACGAGGCCGTCATCCACCTCTAACACGCAGGTGGGCACCAGAGAATGTTTTATGTTTAGTCATAAAACACGGAATAAGCCAAGAAACATGGTTCAGATATGATCAGTGTGCTCTCTTGGGGGGGGCTTATATGCCAATGGCCTGCAGCACTCGCTTTTCATTCTCATTGAGATGGTCTGAAAACATGGCATAGCAGGGCTGCTGTGCAAACTGACACAGGAAGTCAGTGAGATACGCCTGCAAGGGAGACAGAGAGCAGCAGTCAGCATCACCTCCTGGGAAAGCCTGCTTCTATCCTGCATCAAGACATGAACGTGAGCACACAGCAAGGAACAGAGGGGGCACAGAGGGGAAGGGCTGAGGGGGAGCTCACAAGGAGGAACAGAGGATGGCACAGGCAGCAGCAGGGAATTACGTGAGCTCCCATCTCCACCCTGCTCTGACTTCAGCAAAAAGCTGCGGAGCTCACGGATAAAAGTCTCACCTCCCTCTGCTTGAGAAAGTTCTGTTCATTCACAAGTTACAGACAGAGTAAGGAAAAACAGCTCAGGCATCATTTGATTAACATGAAAAAACCTCATTGCAGGGCATCACCTGGAGATCTATCTGGTAAAGAGGGTCCTTTAACGCATCTGGGTCATCCTCTTCATCATCTTCATAGTAGTCCTCATCTGTCAGAGGCAAGGCAGCACGTTTTAACAACAAACAGAGCAGAACACCTCAGGGAGTGTTCTACTGGACTCTTGTTGAAACACAGCAACCCACACGTAGCTTCAGTGCTGCTGTGCAGGCAGTTCTGTACCCAGCACTGCTCCTGAACTTCTGTGGCTGGAAATAAAACTGCACCCTGGTACAGAGGGGTCAAAGCCAGGGAACACAGGGCTGAGCTGAGCACACGTGGGATGCTGGGAGAGCAAGTCTGTAGGGTGCACTGTAAGGTGCACTGTATCTCAGTCCTGATCTTAGGTCAGGGCGCCACACTTCCAGTTCTGTGCTCAGCAAGCAGCCTCCTTACCGTGTCAGCCTGCAAGGTTCTCTTTCCTAAGACTGTATGCAAACTGGAGAGGGAAGCAGGAATATCATACGTGCTCCATTTCTTTATGCAGCACTTCTGTTTCAAGACTGCTCCACAAGCAAGTTCAGCCACTGCTGTGACGCTGCCATTCCCAGGTCACACCTACACCTCCGACACCAACTTTCCCTCAGCAGGAACTCCTGCCTGTACCTCACAGCAGCACGAAGCCTGCAGAGCATTCAAACCCTCCTGTCTGAAACAAAACCCCACTGTGACACTTCTTCCCTCTGCCTCTCATCTCTGTTGCACTGCTGTCAAAGAAAGAGAACTCAGACAAGAATGTCGTCCACTCTGTTTCATCCCCAAGGAAGCAGTAAAAAGCTGTGACTTACCATACTTGTTTGTGGAAAGAATATCTGATAAGAACTGTCCTGCTAAGCCTTCATCTTCATCCTCATCCTCTTCCTGGTCCTCCCACATATCGTTGGAATCATCTGTTCAGAAAACAAACATTCCCAGACATAAACAACACCTGACAACAACAGCTGACAGCTGTGCAGAAAGCCTTGCTCTGCAGGGGCAAAGGGAGACCTGCAGCCATCACTGTCCCTCAGGAGGAAGAAACCAGACACCAAAGCAAGGGCAATTCCCTGCTGTAGTCAGATCCTGACTTCCAGACACAACTCCACGTGTGAGGCCACCATTTCCCAATAATTTCCAGGTACAAGAAGACACCAAAGTGACTCATCCTCTGAATTACTACTTAAGCCTTTGTTTAACTACATACACCAGTTCACTGCAGGGGAGTCTAGACTCGACTACAAGCCATTTAAGTATCCCTTCCAACTCCAAAGATTCTATGGTACTAATTACAGGTGTAATAGTTATTACTGTCAGTTTCTTATTACTATAAATGCTTCTGAAGAGATTACAGAGTAGATCTGAGCCATTAAAGAGGAAAAATCAATCCCAGCTTTTCACCTTGACTCCAATCTGCAGTGGTCTGTCGAGATGCGTTCGCTTCCATTGCATTTGAGAGTTCATTTATTATTAATTTCAGGATTTTTACTAACAAAGGAATGTTTGTCCAGCGTTCAGGATCTGTAAGAGAATAAGAAATACGTTCATGCTGCTCCTCATGAGAAGTTGTTTGTGCCTAATTACAGACAGAAAGACCCTATCAAGAGCTGGGAGCACTAATTTAGGTGCTCAAAAGTTAGCAACTGGACCAGGCAGCATCTGAGCTGCTCTGTACCAACACCGATGCGTGGATTTGTTTTAACAAACCAACCTGCACCTCCTCTGGGAAATCCCTCCCACAGCTCTGTGTGACCTGGTGAGACCCCTCACAGCCCCACTAACAGAACAAAAAGGCAGGGCAGCAAAATCACGACTTACTTTTGGCCGATTTCGATCGTGTCCGTATTCCCTCATCCATATTAAATATTTCCTCTCCCTTCACCCTGATGTCCTGAAGCCGTTTGTCATCCGTGTTGATGCCGTACTGCAGCAGTTTGCACAGAGCAACTGAGCTGGGGAGCAGAGGTTGGGACAATTAGGGATGGGGATCCCCTGCACCGCCCGGCCCACCCAGCAGGAGGGACGTGGGAAGGTCCCCAGGCAGCCACCAGGTGCCCCTTCTGATCCCTGCCACCAAGAACAAGCGCTGCAGCTCTCCAGTTTCTCCTGTTTTACATTAAGATGTGGAACAGCCGCTTCTTCAACCCACCATCCACAGGACAGGGACTGAGGAACACAGAGGGGTAATTTGGTGTAAGTCCCTCAGTTCACTCAGTGGGAGCCATTCGTTTTCCTTTTAGTAACTGCCATTTCCCCAGGTCTGAACAGCAGGCTCTTCTGCAAAGGCTTCTCTTCCTTACTCAGAAAACATCCAGCAACTCCTAATGCATCGTGAGCTCCTCTGCTGTAAATAACCCCAAATGGGGGCCTAGAACAGAGCACAGCACTGCCAAATCACCTGCACACAAACCACTGCCGTGCTGGATGACACACAGAGCTGTACAACAGACTTCACAATTCTGTCACCTGCAGCGCTGTGCCCCCACGGCCTCAGAGCACCCTGCACAGCTCTCAGCTCGCCCAGAATGGGAGGAATCACTGCTGAGCAACACAACAGAGCAAGCACGACTGCCAACAGTGCTGAGCATCCATCGACCGCCTCCATCGTTCTGACATTCATCTCTTTGACGTGCTGCCTCTCATTTACTTCGCTGACTCGTTAAATCAATGAGAAATCATCAAATTCTCTTAGGAAACCCTTCTACAGTGCCCCGACCTTCCACTGCAGCTTTTAATGAGAATTTCACGTCCAGAAACAATTCTCATCCTGCTCACACAACTGTAGTGTCACAACCAGCCCCCTGCTCACTTGAGGCACCCCTTCCCACCTGGGCGCCCCTCTTCCAGCACAGAACACGGGGCAGCAATAGGAGCACTGAGGAACATCAGGGATTGCTCCAATTACCACAGCTCTCCTGAGCTGAACTGACAGCACAGGAAAATAATTCCTTTTGCCCAATGGAGGCGTAGCACTGCGAGTGTGAACCAGCTCCCCCTTCCCTCACACACAGCGTGTTTAATTGCAAGAGGATGATCAGCCAGCTGCCATTAAGGCACGGGTGCAGCAGAACATCCTACCTGACTTTGCCTTCATACTGCCCATAGAACAGGTGCTGCCTGCTCATCCATTCAGCCATCACAAACTCCAGGGCAGGCTTGCCTGTTGGTCCAGGGAGGCTGCACAGGAACTCAAGGAGTGGTTCCAGTTGTGAGTGAACCAGATGAGCAAACACCATAATCAAGGACTGCCAGGGAAAAAAAAGGAAACATGAGCTGTACATTATTTAGGAGCTGAAAATGTTTTATCAAATATTCAAGAAATGGAGTGCCCTGCAGGAATGGAGATGGTGCTTACCAACCCCAGGAGGAAAAGAAAGTAAAACCATCTGCAAGATACAGTGTGCTACAAAAGCAGGAAAGGATACTGCTACCATCAGAAGTGATATCTGACCCACAAAAAGCAGGTCAGGAGTCCAATCAGGAGTCCATCTGCTCACACCCACGCCTCAAATCAGCAAAGCTTCCTAATGCAGAGATGAAAAAAACATTGGGGAAAAAAAAAAAAAAGGAGAGGCTGCAGTGGCTTCTGACCACCAAAAACATCCCATGGCAAAGGCAGGCAGTGCAGGTACCCAACTCTGCTGGTCCAATGCTGTACACACAGCCCTGTGCACGGAGCTCGGAATGCTCACCATGCTAAGGCACAGAAGTTGCTTGTCCACAGCCATTTTCTCCACCCCAGAGTATTCCATCACCAGCATGCCTCCCAGCCATCACACCATAATGCAGCAGCACTTCTGCTCTGAATCTCAAACTGCAAGCTTTAGGAACGTATTTACAAGACAGATTTACAGTCCTGCCCCTGCAGACCAGGACCAAACGTCAGCCCCTAAGCTGAGGGCATCTGCAGGGGCTCCTTCAGGGGAAAGCTGTCCTACTGCAGACTCCCATCTCAGGCTAAGACAGAGAAGAAATCCAACATCACTGGCCGCTTGTTGTCTTCCACAGCTGCAGGGGCTTCACATGACTAGTTCAGATTAAAGCTTCTGCATCTTTTAAATCCCAAAATAGCCAAAGCAAGAGCCATTTTGCATGGCTATGAATGAACAGTGTTTCCAAGGGGGAAAAACTGAAAAAAATCAAGGCCTGCAGATGAACTCTGTGCTGATGTTGATGTTTCACTGTGAACTGGTTTGAAAAAATGCACCATTCAAATCAGAGCTACCCAAGATAAAAGGCTCAGAACAGATGAGTCTCAGCCAGGTTCTTCACCGAGGGCAGAGGAGGGTCCTGGCAGCAATGCCTTCCCACAGCTGCTGCTCAGGAAACAGGGCATCAGCAGACGCTGAACTTTAAGGCACATACGAGAAAGAGAATTAACACTACTGGGATAAAATTATTCTGTAAACCATGCCACTAAAAGGAGACCAAGGCCAGAGCAGACTGATACTCTCACCTGACCTCTGTCCTGATGCAGGCCAACTGCACCCCCCATCTCCTAACGCTCACCTGCTCTCAGCTCCAAGCTGTTCACACACACTCAGAAGCTGCCCTGCCACCACAGCCCTACTGAAGGTGCTCTCTGAAGGTTCAGTCCTTGCAAGCAAAAGGTCATGAGACTATTTAAGGTGCATGAAAGCTTACCAACAAGAGCCTGGCTTACCTGGTAATCCACACAATGCTGGATGAGCAGAGCCGGCCATTTCCTGACACCTCACAGGGTATGCAGAACCCATGAACAATCAGGCACACACTTTTATTTTCAATCTGACAGTTTCTTTTCCCAGCACTTCCTCTCACCCTCCTGGGCTGCTCACCTGCATTACACTGAGTGTCTCTGCTTGTTGCATTTTGCTCAGGATGGCTCTCAGAATCTGGTCCAAGTTCTCTCCCAGCTCACTCCCTGCTTTGGAAATTAAAGTGGAGACCAGCCTGCCCACAAAGGCAGCAGTGAACTCTGAGGTCCTCGGATCCAGAAGCTGGCTGACCACCTGCATCACGTACCACAGCCCGTTGTGGCCCTGCTCATCGTGCCACTGTGCAATCTGCTCCAAAGCCACGGAGACGTACGCACGCAGACACTCGCCACCATTCTGTAAGAGAAAGGCACCCTGTTAGAATTTCCCTTTCCAAAGCCATCAGCAGGTAACAGCAAAACTGCTACCAAGCACAGCTCAGATCAGCACTGCCCCTGTGAGCTGAATCCTTGCTCTCCCTCCATTCAGTACATGAACCAACCAAAAGTTTATCTTCCCCTTCCCACTTAAATGTGCACACGAGAAGACGGCACGAAGCAAGATGCAGGGGCTCTGCTCCTCATGCCTGAGAGCATTCCTTGCTGCCAGCCTCTGCCATCCCTAGATGTCATGAGCATTATCATGGGGGAAGAAAAGCAGTGAGGTTTTACGTGCTCCAGAGCACTAACAGAAAAAAAACCAAACAGGGCAAGGCTGCCAGCCTGTTCACTCTGATCCTCCACATTACAGAATGATCTCAGCAGAAGTCACCGCAGGTCCCTGAACAGCAGTGCTCTAATGACAGACTGGGCAGCAGAGCCTCCCAGGAGCTGATGATACAACTACTGGCAAACAAGGCCTGGGCTCCCTCGAAGGCTTTGCCACCTGTCTCATTTGGTCACTTCCCTCAAACTCTCCTGTCCCTGCAGCTCTTACCACTCCCTGCAGTGTTACCTGCATGGTAGCATTGTCGTCTGTGTTCAGGCTGCACTGAGCCACTGCAGGGAATGCTTGGCAGATCAGGAGCTGGGACAGAGGAGGTTTGGTGTTCCTCACAACTGTGGTTAATATATCAATAGAAGTCTGAAAGGAAACCACAAACAAAAGCACTGTTACAACAGCAGCCACAGCACACAAAGTCAGCATTGCAAGCACTGCAGTCACGAGCAGGAGGGATGCGACCCAGCGCTGCCATCACACCCTGATGTCACACACAGCAATACTTCAGTTATTTTAAAAGCCACGCACCCAGAGCCTCTGAAATTGCCATGGACACACGGTGCTGTGTGCTGTGAAGTTCCCAGGGCAGTTTAAACACTAAGAGTGGTGTAAAACCACTCAGTGTGGCAAACAGCTCCACAGGGATGTACGTGATCCCGACAGTGATCAGTGCAGCCAGAGAATCCTCCTTGCTGATTTGTTCCAGTTTATCTTGATCTGCATTTATTTTAATCACCTACTCGTGATTGCTACAGCAATACTGATCAATATGCAGGTTATAAACATTTTTATTAAGATATTTATGGGCTTAATTTCATACAATCATTCTATGGAGTCAATGCTCAATCTTTTCTAAGTGGACTTCTTAAAGAAACAACAAATGTTACAGTTTATCTCCAGCAATTTATACATGTGACATTTAAATCAGAAAAAAACTGAGGGGAAACCACAAGGAACAGTTGTGTATTCTGCTGGAGAATGCAACACCATTCAGGAGTGACTGTCACTGGTGAAACTTGACTACGTCACAGCAGAACAGCTGGGGACAAACTGCAGGGAGTGAGGAAGCCCACAGAGCACATTATTTTGGAAACATCTCCCCCCAGCTGCATTTTGCTTCTCTCCATAAAGACAAATCTACCAAACACTGAAGTCATTGTTCAAAGGCATTTTCAAGCAATTTTCTACTCACTGCAGAGCAGCCATCCGTTATGTTAAAGAACAGGGAATCGGTCCCAGCTCAGACCAGGTACCACCACAGCACTTACTGCACAAAGCCCTGCTGGGATCTTGTCAGCAGGGGCCTGCATGATGCTGACAAGAGTTGGTATTAGCCTCATCTGCATTGGACCCTGGCAGGCTTCTATCTGAGCCAGCTCCTTAAAGATATCTTGGGCAAGAGAAGCAACAACTGGATCTGGAGAGAGAAAGCACCATTTACTCAAACAAACCACCAAACACCTCAGTTTTTGCTACTGCTATTTCAAACTGGCACAGCAGCTCTTTCCCTTCTAGCTTTACAGCAAGGATCAACGTTCATTCAATTCTGACTTATTACACGTTCAGCACAGCCATAATCCTGATCAGGATCCATGAGCAAAGCCAACCACAGGAACTGAGCACCCACCATTGCTGTACTTCAGAAAGATGGCGATGGTGAAGGGGCAGATCTTGTTCTCCACACTTGCTGTAAATGCTGGGTCCACGGTGCAGACAATGCACAACGTTTCCATCACCAGGTTGAGCACCTCTGAGCTGAACTGCGTTGCCAAATGGATCAGACCATCAAGGATGCTGGGAAGGAAAGGCTGCAACACGTGGGTGCTCTCAGAGATCTTCAGCTGGTCACAGTAGCTAGACATGATACAGAAATGCACACAGAAGGCATGAAGTGTTTTATATACGTATCACTGGGTTAATCATAGATGGGTATTTCATCCCCCTGTTCTGTAAATTGGCTCCTCTAGCACTTCTCCCCACCAGTACACTTCTTCCTTCATCTCTCAACTTTGTTATTGCCCTGATCTGTCCCACAAGGACACATTCTGTTAGTCATACCTGCGTCTGCACAGCAATAACCATGGTTTCATTTCCATGCTTGTCACCAGCATCCATTTCTGCTTCTAGGTGGGACTGTGTCTATTATAACACTGTGCTGTACATAACCTTGAACCTCAACTTCTTATTCCTCATCAGAGTTACTCTGCTTCGAACCTGCTCACTTAAACTTCTTACACTGATACTTCATTCATTCCATGCCATCACAGTCCACAGTCTGTACAGGAATTTTATATTTTGATGAGCAAGCTTTAAAAATGTGATTTCTAACACAGATCCCTGAGGTTTGGAGTATCTTTGCTTACCCCCAGATAGCTCTGACTGCAGAGATTCGGACAGAAGGTGGCTGGGTTTCATGCAGACCACTGACTGTGGCTTGCAGGAACTGCTGGATGAGCTCTGGGGACATGGCCACTGTGAAACGGCTGGCGGCCCAGAGGGCCCGGCCCAGGAGAAAGGGGGACACTGAAACAAAGCAGGACAGAGAGTTCCATGAATGTGAAGTCAGAGCTGCTTCCATCCGTCAGCCAAAGTTCTGCCATCCCAGCAGGAAAGTCGTTAAACGATAAACAGTTTCTCAAAGTTCAATTATTTGCAAGGACTTTTGTCAACTTCTCCGACCTCCCTGCACGCTGAGGGAGCACCATCCAGGAAGCAGAAGCGCACAGAGCTCCCAGTCACGGGATCCTCCTCCCCATGAGCATCAGCCTCAGCTTACAGAAAACGTGGAGCTGGCTCTGCACAGCACACACACACACACACACACACACACACACACACACCTGCACTCATACGAAGTTTCCAAGCTCTGGCACTCAGCTGCATCGTGGCCAACGGCCAGGGCTGGCATACCTGAAAGGTTGAGGTCTGCCAGAACAACGTTGGTCAGGAAGCCATGCATATCAAAATGGATTCGGCCGTTCTTCACGCTGTCTGTAATAATGGACTTCACTGAGCCCAGGGCCAGCATACAAGCTTCGTGTATTTTCCACCTGTAGAAGAAAATCCAGATGCTTTTAGGCTTTTCTGCCCACCATCACCCCGAGAAATAAATCAAGAATTTGAAGGAAAACCATTCAGATCTTTTTCTCTAAGCTGACACAATTACCTACTTGATCCCAAAGCAGAAACAAATGAACATTCACAAAACTCTGCAGTGTGGGGACTCGGAATCTCAGCCAGCACAGGCAGCATTCCCAGTCCCTTTTCACAATTTGGGCTAAAAAAATGCTGCTGCTTGTACCACTTTCCCCCTCCAGAATAAATAAATAAACAAAGACTTTGTTCTGAAGGATTAAAGGACTTGTTCTGCAGCCTCCAACTCATCTCAGTTGATTATTCCATGTGCAGAAGCACCGAGAGATGCCTGAAATTCTGAGCCCACTTCACTGAGCAGAAAGAGAAGGTTCTGCTCCCTGGACACAACGAGCAACACTTCACAACCACGTGCTTTAAGGAACTGTGAGGGCAGGGAAGGAGGAGCCTGGGACAGACACCCGGTGAAGGGTTTGCACAGGAAGGTTTCTGCATCTGGCCTGAGAAATCCCCTGCTCTCTTTTTTCTTCTCCTGATCAGTTCTCAGATTTCATCCTTGCCCATCAGCAGCAGTGCCACAAACACTTGACTGCCCTCAGGACTACAGAACCCACTGCTGCAACTCCTTGCTGTCCCATCTCCTCACCAGTGCTCAGCACCGCTGTTCTTGGCCTGCTCAGCTTCCTGTAAGTGCCTCGTAGCTGCTGCAGCCAAAGCACTTGCACTCTCATTCTGGAAATCAGCAGCCACAGCCTGTGCAGAGGAAACAATCACATTTAGTTGTAGACTTTTAAAGGCAGGCTTTCCTCCAAACACTCAAAATGAAGCTAAATGTATCGCTCTCATTCTTTGGTTGCTTCTAAGCATGGAATGTTTTTCATACCAGCAACAGATCCTGAGCAGCAATCCTCACTGTATAGGAAAAAGTGTCATCATCTTCATCCTCCACAAACTGCTGGGGATTTGCAGTCCAAACCTTTATCTGAAACACAAGGACAAGAACAGGGAGGATAACAACAATGATTCTTACATGCTGTTGCAATAATCTTTGAAAAGAAGAGGCCCTCTCTGTTCTCAGCCCATCTTGCTCCTCTGCCCCTCATCTGAAATCAGTTTCACAAACTCACGACTGAGCTGAGATCAGTGCTACACAGCTTTATTTACAGATGAGAAATGGGAGAAGCAGATGAAGCTTTAACAGATGCCTGTTTTTATGCATGCCTACCTAAACAAGACCAACAGAAGATGGCTTTCAGGCTTGGGAGACCTGGAAGCACAAAGAATAGCCATGAAAACTATGTCACACCACTTGCCCAATGCTTTCCCTATCGCTGTGGTGTGGCTCTCCATTTCAGTGTGGTAACCTCCATGTTCACAGCACATTCCTCCACTGCTGCACACGAGGTGCTACTGACAGGAACTCCTGGATGCTGACAAATTGATGGAACAGCACAAAACCACGAAGGCTGGAAACGACCTTTAAGATCATCCAGCCCAAGCACCCACCTACCAACAAAGCTGTCCACTAAACCACATCCCTGAGTAACCATGTTAGCTTACAGCAGCTTCCATGCACTGAACACTTCCTAGGACACTAATTGGTTTAAATCTCTTATCTCATTTGCTTCCTACACAAGACAAACTTGCTCACCTGCTCCTCTGTGATCTGCATGTAAAGAAGGATGTAGTAGATCAGCTCTGGCAAAGCCTTCTTCACTGTGCTCTTAAATTTGTTGTTTTCCAACAAGGCATGAACAAACTCAAATATGCTGAACACCAGATTTTCAAATCCCAACACTTCACCTGAACAAAGAAAGGAAAAAAAGGACCATGACTCCAAATGCTAACATGCACAGAAGTATAAACTTGGTGTCAAATACAGTTACAGACTTCCAGGCTGTCTGATGGGGTAATGGCTGTTCTTGCTCCTGGACCAGCAAGGGCAGCAGCAGCCCTGGGAGGACTCTGACTCGATCACCTTCTGCTCTCTTCCCACATCACTGCACACCCCTCACTAAAATTTATCAAGCCCAAAATAAAACCTGTTTGGTTTTCTTTTGTCCCATCAGTTTTACCTCAAAACTGCTGCAAAACTCACTCCTGGAGTCGTTAGAAACCTTAAGTTATGCAGCTTCACTGATCACAGCCACATGAAACTTAGAACAGCGTCCATCACTTCCTTCCAACACTGTAAATGTACATTAAGCATGAACTCCCGAGGTGTTTCTGCAACTGCTTTGACAACAGTCATATTTAGGTGAGTCCACTCCTCTTCGAAAGGGGACTCAGGAGTGCAGTTCAACAAGTTCTTACCATCGGAATCCACAGGATCCTCCACCTCTTCTGTATAATTTACTTCTGTTCTCACATAAGTAGATGAAGTTAAGTAAACAAGTATGTTTCTAAGATGCATCTGGGAATTAAAAATCCTAATAATGACTATGCCTTCTTTCTTAGGAACGTGGGTTACACACAGTGCTGTGTTTCGAGCAGAAGATGAGCCCTGGGATCTCCTGCCCAGCTGCAGAAGCCACCCGACAGCAGCCCTGGGCGACTCCATTCGCACACTCCAAATCCTCCATGGAAACCCAAAGGTTCCCCCACACTACAGCTCTGCCACACTGAATCCACTCAGACTCGGCCCACCAGGGCACAAGGAGCTCATTCTGCACCTCCGTGCTCCCAGTGGTGAGGAGCCACAGCAGCACAAACCTGGGGCGGACGTGGAAGATCTGCCCTGACAGTTTGCACGTAGCACGAAAACCCCAGAACATCTCTTTAACATTGCAGGCTGCCCAGCAAAGTAATGACTGATAACATTTAAAAGGCAAATTCAGCTTCAGCAGCAAACGTAACCAGTCATTACTGCTGCAGCAAGGGATAAAGCAGGTTCTCCTCTGAAGTCTCACTATGAGGCATTGTTTGAAGAAGGCAATTTTCACTGAAGAGCACCAGAGAGAATGCAGAGGTTGGCCACAGTTCTGCAGCCAGCATGATGTGGGTGCTCCCATGGTTCATTGTAACTGACTCAGGCCAAAGGAACCTCATGGAGCCCAACTGAAATACCCACAGGATCTCCACAGCAGATTCCTGCATTGCTGGTCATGGTCTCACACTCCTCAGCCACATTCAATCCTTACTGGGCACAAGATATTTGTCTTGTCCTACTCCAGTTAAAAGCATTCAGTGCAAAGGATATAAGGCAGCACTTTCTGTAAGGGTGTTCCACACGATGGGCAGGATCTGCTGCATTGAGGACACCATGTGCTTCGGGTAGTTCTTCACCAGCGCCGTCACAGCCTGGAAGCACAAAGAGCAGCGATCAGAAGGGAAACCAGGGAACACCACCAAAACCAGCTCATGGGCTGCACTTCCACCATCAGTGGAAATAATCCCAAGTCCTGCTGGGACTGCTCTCGAGAGATAGGGAAGAAAAAAAGGCACCTTTCTGTTGTTTACTTCTCAGTACTTTGCTGAGAGGAAAAAAAAAAAAAAGGATCTTGCAGCTGGTTGAAAATGCATTACCTGCATTACCAAAAACGTCTCCATTCTTTCTCCTGCTGCCCCTGCACTTCAGGAGCTCCAGCAATCATCTTATCTGCTTAACCAATCCCTTGAGTTTTCTCATTTCTGCATTACAATGACTACAAAATGCACTTTCCTGGAAGGAAAGGCAATTTATAGGTCTTATACCTGAATTCCTTTTGCCTTAGAAAATTGCTGTCATTAGTTTAAAAGCCGTAAGCGACAAACCCACAGGTTGCCCTGAGCACCCAGCCAGAACACTGCTCCCCTCACAGAGCTGCTGCCATCCATCAGTGGCTGCTGCAGCACTGCTCCCCTCCCTGAGGAGAGGCACAGCAGGGGCAGCCATGGATGCAGTGCCACAGTGCTGCTGCCTTGAACAGGACCACAAAAGCCAACCTAACAGCTGCCCTCTGAACACCACACCAGCACCCTCCTGCACCTTCCTGCATTTAATTTCTTGGCTCAGGAGCAAAGCTAATCGTTATGACAGACTGTATGCTTGTTTACAGTAACTGCAGTATGATTTTGTTCAAGGAACACAGCTGTCCACCTTCACCCAAAACCTGCAGCCCAATAATGCACCACCACACCCCTATGCAGCTCCCCACACGTCTTCAGTGTAGGCACAATTCTGTGTTTCAAAACTGCGTGGCACTGGGAGCCAGAAAGCTTCACAACACACAGCACTCGGCCCTCTCTCCTTCCCAGCACACCTGGCAGTGCTTACTGCCATTCGTGTCATTTCCTATCAGTATTAACCAACTTACTTTCAGGACTTCCATCTTAAATCCACTGTCTGATGTGGGTCCGTCAGGCATCTGCAGGGCCTGAACAAAAGCCTCTGTGAACTGCTGCACCACGGGGAATATCAGGACTTTGGCTGCACCCTGGTTAAAAATCAGTGCAAGCAGAGGTGAGTTCCAGGCAACAGATCTCTGTGTCTGACAGGAAAGCAAAGGGCCCAGCAAACAAGTGCTCCCCCTGGCACCGGAGGCTCCTCCAGGGATTCCCAAGCAAAGTTCTGGGCCTCGTCTCCTCCCCAGGCTGATCCCCTCCCTCCAAGCTGTCCCTGCACGTCTGTTAAACTCAGTTATGGAAACCAAGCACAGCACCAAAACGTGCACAGAAAGCAGGGAGCTGGCCGCTCTGCGAGCAGGAAATGACCCCCACTCCTCCAGATTACACCTGGCACCATGGAATTCTCCTATCTTTCATTTCCAGGTTACGATTTAGAGCCTCACTTCATTTCCATTCAATATGTGTTGCAGGATAGGTGAAATCTTGCCTTTTCCAGTTCCTCCATGTTACAGATCATATGGGCACACGTGGTAAATATCTCCACTGCACGTGACCTCGTGCGAATACCATACACCTGTAAAACAGCAGACAGGGAACAGCAGATGTTTTTAAGTGATTTTTTTTTCCTGCTTTATTTGATTCCCTTTTATTTCATTATTGGCTTCAACATTTCAGCTGAAACGTTAGCTGTCACGAATGAGCACAGCACAGAGGAAACACTTTAAGTCTTACCACGGTACAGCTCAACCTCCACATCTGCTGTTTCTTTGCTCCAAGAAACATTCCCACCAATGCAACTCAGTACCCATTTAAGAGTGAAGATGTACCTCAGCCATTGTGAAGATTTTGTACATCTCTGGGAGAATAACAGGAGCAACGTGTGGCATCTGTGTGTCCGTCACTTCCCGCGTAAACTCTGCAGAACAGAAAGCAAGGGGACTTAGAAGAAAACAAACCCAAAACAACAACACAGAGACTGCTGGGAAACGAATTGCTTCGTGCTCGCCTACAGCAGCGCCGGCTGTCCTACCCACAGCAATCCCTGAGGGACAGCAGAAACGTCATGCTGAAAGTGGCAGCCAGCTGAGAGCAGGGAGTTACAAAGCTCCCGTGGGGCTGCAGCCCGCAGCACAGAGCCTGACGCTGCGCTTCCTCAGCTCCCAGCAGCAGCCAGCAGGCACCGAGCCCTGCGGAGCAGCAGCAGCAAGTTCTAGCTCCATTTGCAGTACAAAGGGACAGAATGCTGTGGTAAGGAAAAGCCTGCAGCACCTCCTCGGGGCGCCCTGCTGCGTGCACGTACCTGTCAGCACTCTCATGGCTCCATGCACCGCGTTCACATCTCCACTAACCAGCATCTCCATCAGGAGGTTGAAGAGCTCGGGCCAGGCTTCGGGCCAGTCCCAGTGTGCCACTGCTGACACTGCGTAGGCAACACTGGAGCGCACTTTGCTGATGGATTCTCTCAGCCCGTTGGGCAGGAGCTCTCTAATAGCAACTTTTGCCTGTAGAGAAGCACAGCGTTTAGCAGAACATCCCCGGTCACAGGACAAGCTGCTCAAAACCAAGTCATGGCACCTGACCGTATCCTGGTACAGCTTCACTGTCAGGTTTACAAAACAAATGCTCAGCAGAGGACTAAACCTGGTAGACTGCATTCTGTGTTTCTGTGTAGGGAAGGCTGCTGGGTGTGCTGCAAGGCAGTTCTCTCCTCAGGCAAAGCCCTCAGGCAGGCACACAGCAACTGCCTTCCCCAGCTCAGAGCTGCATGAGGTGGGATGCAGACACGGATGAAGGACACCCTGGGCTCATTGACACAAACGCTGGTTCCAATGTCAGGGCCTGCGTTTGCTTTCTTTGTAAGGTTTGGGTGGAGGAGAACCAGGCACCCAGCCCCAAAGGGACAGAAGGAAAAAGGGCAGCGCTTCTGGGGCACCAGTCCCAAGACCTGTTTCAGGGAACCAGGTAATATTCTTGACAGATAAAGCATCTCAAATCAGGAATCAAGAAGCAAAGCCTTACCCTCTCTGTGGTCTCTGGAGGTCTAAACTTTTCTGACTGAGAACACCAGTGAGTTTCCACATACTGCTTCAAAATGACAGATGCTAGCTGCATTAGAAGAGAGGTCACAAATTAGGAACAAATCTCACAACCACAGCACACTGCTTTTACCAGAATGCAAGTCTTTGCCAAACTGCTGGAAAAGCCACAGCAGTAAAAAGCTGAACTGATGGCCACTCCTTGCACAGCGACAGCCTACACAGCACTGACACAAGAAGGCTGCTATTTCTCACCTCTACAACAGCACGAGGTATGGGCCACATTGCAACCACAGAAACACAGAACCTAAACCTCCTTTTCAAGGAGGAAAACACCAGCAGGAAAAGCTGTGGCAGACAGAAGAGGATTTCTGCTGCTGGTGCCCACTGCACACAGCCAGCACCACGCAGCCCAGCAGCAGGCTGAGCGGCCCCAAAAGCGCTGCTTCCAGGAAAGGAAAGGTCAGCACACCTGGATATGCTGAAGGAACGAGTGACAAAGCCACAGATACCCAAGGGAAAATGCAGGGACAAAGGCAAACCACCTCTGGCTCCCCCAGGACACAGCAGGACGCCCCACAAACTGCAGCGCTGCCCTGGCTGTGAGCTCACCTGACGGATGGCCAGCGCTCCCTGCGGGTCCACAGTCAGCTCTGCCAAATGGACACCAAACTCTGCAACACAAAATAAATGTGTCAGAACTTTCATTCCCACACAGAGAAACTCACCAAGATTTTTGGAGGAAGCCACAATACCAATGGTGTGACTCATCCGTGGGAAGGAGAAGACAATTCCAGTGCAGAGCTTCTCAAATGAATCACTGAGCATTCATTCTCCCCTGTGCTCCCTGCACAAACTTTGTTTGTTGTCTCAGCATCTCACTTCTTTCTCTCACAGGTAAAAACGTTGCAACTCAGGTTACCAACAAGTACACTCTGAGATGCACTCGGCTTTAACTCCCCTTAACTGCAGCTGGAACTGTTCCTCCCTGGGCCAGGGCAGGGCTGTGAGCACTGCTGGGGCTGGGGGTGTCCCTGTGCACGGCAGGGAGTGGGACCAGATGGCCTTCAAGGGTCAGGGTTAGAACTCAAACCGTTCTGCAACTCCATGAATCTAATGGCTGCACTGCCCTTGTTTTTACTGTCAGTGTTGTATCTTTAAAACATGCTTAATGACAGCCGTATTTCTGGTTTCTTTACAGCACTTTAAAGCACTCCTGATTCACGTGATCTATGTTTCTCTCCCACAACAACACAGAGCTGGCAAACACAATGCTGCTCTTGCTCCTCCTCTTGGCATCTGCAAAGAGGATACAGCTCGCTCCTCCGTGCTCCTTGACTCCCAACAGCACAAAGTAATGCAGATGAAGGGATCCCAGCCTGGCAGTCCTCACCAAGGTCAGCAGCCCCAACCCACACAGCCTAAATCTCTCCCATCCCCTCCAGTTTGGTGCCACGTGCAGCTCCATGGGAGCAGCCTGCGGAGCTTTCCCCAGGTGAAGGAGTTAAAGCACCCACAGCAGAGCTGCAATGTGCTGGGGAGGTCAGCAGCAAAGCACTGAGAGACCCCAGGATATCTGTAACGCAGTGATAAAGTGAACGTGTAGATGACAGGGTTTGGACTCAGTGATGCTCTCAGATTCCTCCCAACTCGTTTTATTCTGACTTCATTCCTCATCCTCTGGATCTCCTTTACCCACAAAGCACAGTCCTGCTGCGTTCCTGCACATCCTACAGCACTGCCAGACCTGCACAGCTGCACCAGCACCATTACCTGCCCAACAGCCGTGGTGGCAACAAACTCATCTCCGTGTGCGGCACCACAAACGGCTCAACGGGAGCATCGCACACAGATCGCAGCAGGGAACCTTCCTGCCACACCGCCTGCCTTCCCCTCATCGCCTCGCGTCCATTGGGAGCAATCACCGCACAACCCCTGGGCAGACCCAGCCTCACATCTTCCTTGTCTTTACCACAAGGCTCCTCTGAGCTCAAGTTCAGGAGCACAGAGACCTTCTGGCACCACAAAGAACCCTTCAGAGTAGGAAAATCCTCCGAGAGGAGCGGAGAAGCGCCGGGAGTGCCTGCAGGACACGGAGTGCAGCTCCATGCACAGCACTGCGGCTGCACGAACCAGCACGGAACCTTCAGGGCTGAGGAGGCCGTGCAGACCCCGCGGTGCCGACAGCACTCTGTACAGCACAGCATAGCGCAGTACAGGGCAGCACAGCACAGCACAGCACAACACAGCGCAGCGCTGCCCCACGTGCAGACTCCCGCTGAGGCCCCGAGGGCTCCGGTGCGGCGGCTCCACCCCCGCGGCCCTGCCGGCTGCCCGCCACCCTCCCGGCCGCGCGGCCCGGCCCCGACGCTCCCCGCGTTCGCCGGCGGCCCGCAGCTCGGCCGCCCTCCCGGCCCGGCGCGCACTCACCCTCCGTCACCTCCAGCACCTTCACCTGCTCCTCGGCGGCGGCGCGCACCGCCTGCACCGGGCACAGGATCCCCGTCAGCGTCTCCACCAGCGCCTCCTTCAGGCCCTGCGCCACCGGCCCCGGCCCGCCGCCCCCCGGCCCTCCCGCCGCCGCCGCTCCCGCCATCGCCCCCTCGCGCTCCACTCCGCC
>NW_024885427.1:0-3190 GCF_019232065.1 Centrocercus urophasianus
AAGGAAAGGAAAGGAAAGGAAAGGAAAGGAAAGGAAAGGAAAGGAAAAAAACACGAACGTGGAGCACTTGCTTGCTCTCCCTACAGTCCTCTCCACGGTAGCGGACGTGCGTGAGGAAGATGTGCTTTGTTCCGGCTATAGGAACACCTCGGGGTTCAGCATTTTACTCTCTACTAGCCCCGAAAGCCCCTCTGCACCCTTCCCCTCGGGTGGCTGTGGGAAGAGACGCAGGAGGGATGTGGCAGTCCGGGCAAAGGCGCATCATCTGCCAAGGGCGCGGTGCAGACCTGCGGCCGGCTGCGAGGAGACACAGCCGGGAGGGAGACTGTCACGTAACTTCGGCATTGTATTGGCACTCACGTACGGACACAAACCGGTTACGTGCAGCGAGAGAGGCTCCTGGAAGCGACACGCTCGGGCGTCCCTCCCTCCCTCCCCTCAGCTCTCCCGCGCCCTGCTCAATAAAAGGAGCATTACGAGAAAAACGGCTTTTTGGTTTATTTCACTTAGATTTCACAAGGATTCGCGCTGGCACCGCCAGTCCTGCACGCTCCAGTGAAGTCACACACGGGCAGGGAGCGTGGCCGAGGCCGGGTATGGGGACGCGAACGGGCCCGGGACGAAGCTAGGGCTCCTGTGCCAAGCAAGAGCCTCGCTCAGCCCGGGGAGATCCTTTGACTGCTGCTGCACGGGAAGAGCCGACGGCGACCAGGCAGAAAGTTCCCTCGGAGTGAGGACACGATCAGCAGGCGGCTCGGGTCACTCACTCCGGGGTATGATTGCAGCGAAAGAGCCCTTTCGCCCACACCAAAAAGCTCCTCGCCCGGTCGTTTCGTTCCCTCGCAAGGCTCTACAACCGGCCTCGCCCCGCGCCGTAGCTTTCGGGATCTGCTCCCTTTCCTAACATGTTCAGGAAGATTTTTCCTTCTCGAAAGTTAAAAGAGGTTCCACAGCATTCGGGGCCAGATGTCACCAATTTGCCACCGCTCTGCTGCGCGGCGTGGGGAAGGGGCGGCCCTGCTCTACCCGGCCTGCGGGACGTGCGGGAGCGATGCCGGAGGCGCAGCCCGAACCTGCAGCGCCTGCGAAGTGGTTGGTATAGGGTCCGTACTCACGTGTAGGAAGCTAAGAAGAGACATTCTCAGCTCTATATCCATGCAACAGGTTTTGCCAGCTCCTTTCTAGCTAGGGCGAACAGCTGCTCCCGTTGAGATTCAAGTGCTGTGGTTACGGAATGGAAGGAGAGGAAGCAGAGTCAGGTATACCCCCTATACACGCGCAGCGACAGAGCACAGCGTAGTGGGGGGGGCAGCCCGGGCCCCTCTTTTGTCTTTTGCCACGGTCCCGGTCGCGGGACGGAGCCGCGTTCTCCTTCCCGAATTGCTCCTAATGAGAGCGTAGGGGTCGGGCTAGGAGCTCCCCTCGCAATGCTTACTCGGGGGAGCGCTCAGAGAGAGTCTATTCTTCCGCCCCGCGAGAGTCTCTGCGGCCGCAGCTGCGAGCAATTCTCGGTCGGGTGGGGAGCGCGGAGCTCAGGTCGCGTTCGCTAACGAACGAGCGCAGTTTAAGCCCTGCTGAAGTCGGCCGGCGCCGAGACCCGGACTGCTTTTTCTCTGTGGGGTGCGGAGGGAAACCCGTGAGAGAGGGCAATGCTGAGCAGACACTGACACTCCCGAATTCGTTTGAAACGATTTTGCACTGCGTCTCCCCGTGCTCTGCAGAGGCAACCTCCCTCAGCTCCGCTTCCCGGGCCGAGACTTACACAGTTTTGCACAGCAATCCCCGGGAGCGTCTCGGGCAGGTAGGCGGGCGTGCGGCTTCCAAAGCGGAGCTCACCCAAGAGAACCCAGCCACACAGCGTCCCGGATGCGGTGGGGCTGGAGGAGCTCGACTTGCTCCCCCTCCCCTTTCCTCCTCTCTCCCCCCCGCCGCCCTTCACACTGGCGCGGCTCCGGGCCGGCAGCCGGCAGGAGCGTCCGGGCCGCGCCGCCGCCGCCCGCCCTCGTCTCCCCGGGGGAGCAGCTGTGCCCGGCCCGGCTCCTGCCGGGGGGTCTGGCTGTGGGGATGGGAGCCTGCTGCCTCGTCAGCCCGTAGAGCTCAGGGGTGCAGCTGGGCGGTGTCAAAAAGATTTCGCGTCGGGAACCCACAGCTGCAGACAGCTTCCAGTTGGGGTTGTAAATGGCATAGAGCTTGGTTTCGTTATTCTTGTTCTTTCTCCACAATCGAAGCATTAAGGAGCGTGAGAAGCGTCCTACTTCTGGGGCCGAGGGGTTCCTCTCGAGTGCCCGAAGCCGGGACTTCCAGTTCCTGTCCGACCGAGAAGTCCGCAGACACCTGGGGGACCCTTGCCTGGCCGCTCCGCTCCCATTCGGCCCGCATAAGCACATCCGCGTTCGTTGCGTGTCCCGAGGTCTACTGGAAGAGGCAAAGGTCCTCCCCTCACCGCACAGGCACTGATCTAAAATTGCCGTGCGTAGGGCACACGTGGACGATGCGGGACAGCTTCACCACGGGAAGCGCCTTTAACTTTTCTCCGTGCCCCTGGGTGAAAACACCCCGGCACGCTGCTAAAACCGAAGCAGAAATAAATGCTCTGCTGCCGAAAAGTCTCATCTAGCGGGGCTGCAGTCATCTAGGCTGTGCTCAGCCACGGCCATGCCTGACTGGGGCCCGGAGGGCAGGTAGTGCTGGCCTGTGACGGTACTCCGGTGGTGAACAGGGTCCCTATTGTACCCTAGAGGTCCCTTCCCTATAAAGCCTATTGCGACAGGGTGTTAAGTGCATTTAGAAAGAAACTTTCAGCGAGGGCCCGCCCGGTTATTCCCTGCGCAGCCGCAGGGGCCGAGCAGAGCCCGGGCTGCGGAGCCCCGACGGCGGCTCAGCACTCCCCACTGCCCGCTCCCGACGGGCGCCCTCAGCGCCAATCCCGGCGGCAGTTTCTCCCTCTCCAGCCAATATCTCAGCTCGCGGGGCCGCCTCGGAGTGGATCTGAGCAATCTGTCAACCCAGCCGGGGAGCCACCTCAAAACAGATCGGGTTACCCCTGATTGACAGCGTCACCATGGCAAATAATTTGACTAAAACTATTGTCTTCTCCTGGCAGTCCCCGGGTCAGATAACTGGACCAATCACAGCGCGGATAATCACTTTTCATGCCAGCTTAGAATAATATTATTTAAAAAAAAAAAGG
>NW_024885428.1:0-23694 GCF_019232065.1 Centrocercus urophasianus
ATATATATATAATTATATTATATATATAAAATATATATATATATATATATATATATAACGGTACGTTTTTCATGTTTTTCTTGTGTTTCTCATTGCTGAAATTCAGAAAGTTTTTTGTTTTTTTTTTAAAGTTCTGGTTTAATTGGAAGATTATTTTAATTTAAGTAATTATTTTTGTATGGAACACTCATTTGGTGAGTGACCTGCATGTCATTTTTTTTAATGCTGTCATACCACATTTCTGCAAGTTATTCTCAGCAGCCACTTCAGAAATTGGACTGCCAAGATCATAAGATATAGTATTAATATGGCTGTGCAGGCAGTGGCTGTCATCTTCTTGCCCAGAAATCCCAGTAATTGGAAAAGGAGGTGGAAAGGTTTACCTTTAATCTGTGATTAATTGGAATTTAGGTAGACATTTGCTTTAAAATCTTACAGAGGTTGTGATGTGTCAAGGAATTTATAAACTGCACTGGATATACTCCACTAATTAGGGTAAGTTGGCGGAAGTTACTCCTACTGTATTTAACTCAACTCTTTTTCAAATCTACTGCAGTTGTAATCTCAAGGTCCTTTTTATCCTCATTCCTCTGCCACAATTCGCAGTTTTATATCATCTATTGACACTGCAGAAACAGAAGGATATGAAGGCGTAATGTTGCCAAAACAGCTGGGAATCACTTTTTTTCCTGTCAAAATGTGTTATTCTGCCCTAGGTTCTTCCTAAAATGCTGTTTTTTCCTTTCAGGAAGGCGTGGAAAGAGATGTGGTGCCTGCTGTATGCTGGGGAAGAGGTGGTTAGCTGGTAGGAGTGGCAGAGCTTCATGCTGAAAGCAGGCTTCTCCCCTGCAGTGCTCTGCACGTTCCTCGGAAGCATTCATTTCGGAGCGTGCGTGGCAGTATAAGGAGGCCCCCCAGTCAGTCTGAGTTGATACAGTGGTTTTTGGTGCTTGTGCACCATGTAAGTAAATAGGCCCTTGTTTCAGTGCTGCTTTACCGTAGTTGTCACTGTTTGTGCTGCTTGAATAATATGAGCTACCGGAATGTTACAGTCTGATTGCAGCATTTGACAGTGCTTTTTAGAAGCCCTGTTACCTGTTTTGCTATAGCCAGCCAGGCAGGCCAAGGGAAGTTTTCGCCTCTGCACTTGAATACAGTTCTGTCAGTGTCTCTGTCTTCCTTTTAGCACTCTGAAGTACTGGCAGAAACATTTCTTAAGAACTGAAGCGTTGGAGTACCTGCATAAATACGTGGCATCTAATGAGCATTATTGGAGATTCCTTCTCTTTGATGTATGCTTAGAAAAGAATCTAAAACTACGTGTGGTTTTAAATTGCCACATCAAATGGTTTAACTTTAGAGTCTCATCATTGTGATGGATGGTGACTCATTTCTCATCACAGGCTAAAATCTCTAACAACCGCTCTTTAAATATCACTCATACCTCTTTATCTTGCACCAAATAGTTCTATTTCTATTCACAGTTAAGAGCAAAACAAGTCCAAATTATCTTTTTTTTTTTAAGTTCTGTGAGCTGGCAATAAAGCCCATGTAGATCCCACGTTCTTCCTTTGCTGGAGAGATGAATGCTCTAGAAAGGAGTTCTATAGGACAAATCCCTCATGGAGTTGGGGAGAGCTGTCTGTGAGGCTTGAAGTGAGCTGACAGATGCAGAAATCATTGATTTAATTAGTATGAGCTAGAAATAAACAATGGAAGGGATTTTGCCATTCTTAAAACAAGTATCTCCTACTAGGGTCCAGGGTTTTGCTTTTTTTTTTTCCCCCTTGATGCTGCCTTGCTTTTTTCCGAGTTATTTGCTTTTCCCATATCTACTGAAAGTCAGATGGTTACAGTGAATGTTTGGAGTGTTGTGGACACTGGACAACTCTCACTGAAAATGGTCTGCAAATGTTGTGAATCCTATAGAGAGCTGACATGCTGGAGCTCTTAATAAATAACCTGTAAGCAAGCAGTGCCTTTTAGTTTTGGGTTTGATGTTGGGTTTCTTGAGCAACTCTTCTGAAATACTGTAAGGGAAGTGTCTTAAAATGAGGTTGAGGTTTTATGTAACTTGCAATGGAACTATATTGAGCTAACAGTAAACTTCTGAAAGTCATTTTTATGTAAGTTGGTGTTGAGCTCTTAGAGCGTTGTGTGCCTAGGTGATGGCCGGTCCTGATGGAGGCAGCCAGTCAGCTCTGTGGTGAGCAGGAAGCAACGAAAATACAACAGGAGAGGGAATCCCAGCCTTCACACAGCGGGGAGGAGCACCCCTGCTTGGAGGAATTCCTTTCCCAGTGAAACTGCATGGGATTGGATGTGTGCAGCTTCCGAGGGTGCAAGAGCTGAGTCAGCCCTGTTGGAATTTGAACTTTTGTGCTGGGGCGCTCAGAGAAGTCTGAGCTTTTTATACCCATCTCTCCTAACAGTGCTGGAGAGCTTTGTTAGCACCTTGTAGCTTTATCTGCAATCTGTTGATGCAATGTGAAGGCTGAAGTCTTCAGATTGCCTGATTTAAATTCTGAATTTGAAACAACAACGTGAAAAACACCACCACACCTGCTTCTGCTTTGAAAATCCAGTTTGAAGGACACCCTGCGTGTTTGAAGCCTGTGCTGTATATGATTTCGGTAAAAAGAAGGGAAAAATTAACCAAACCATTGCTTTTCAGATGCTAAAATAAAAGTTCCTGGACATGTGTCTCAGATGGTTGCATGCCAAACAGCGTGTCTTTAGGCACCACTGTAAGTGTGAGTAAAACATGAGACAATGTGGCTGTATCTCAAGAAGTACAGCAGATCTTCAGGGCAGGTGGAGTAGAATAAATCAACCTCTGAAGCTCAGGCACCGAGGTGCAAAGGACCATCCAACAGCCCTGCAACAGGGAAGTCTTGGCCATGGTGCATCTTCCTAAGCAGCACTCATCTTCTGCAGAGCATCATTTTCTCCTGACAGTCCCCCTGAGGGACACATGCCTGCATATCAGCCGCTGTACCTCTCTCTGGCAAGAGGGTTCCTGTTGCTTAACTTGCACCCTTCTTTAAGTAACATTAGGAAGAGTACGATAGTGTTGAGACTTCAGTTATTCAGCAAGTCCTGTGTCACAAGAGATGGCGTGCGCTCAGCCTCTATCACATTTGATACCAAGCTTTATCTTTTAATAGAGATCACATGAGATAGCTGATATGGATGGCAGATTTGCAGACTTGTCACGCTTGTACCACTATTCCTTCTTGTCACTGGTGACTGATATTGTAGGTTTATTGGTGCCTCATATCTTCTGCTGTTATCAGCTAAAGAGCAAGGGTCACAGATTACATTTCTGATTTAAATCCTTTTTATGATGTTTGCCTGCTAAGCTGCCAATGTTAATAAGCTACTTTACTCCTAAGCTTTATCAGTTTGCTACTGTCGTTAAATCTCAGTGAGGTAAAATTTGAGCTTGTCATGGTGATTTAAAAGAAATAAATGAGAGAACTGGCACGTATGTTGTGGAAAGGATGAGTCTCCTTTTATTCCAAGCTGTAGCTGTATAGAACTTACTGTACTTAGGCAGCTATTTTCAGAATAACAAAAATCATTTCCTTTTCTATAAAAAATAATCCATGCCCAGTTCCTCACATAATTAAATCACTTATACTGAAAGAGAATGCTTTAGGAAAGGGCTCTGAGGTGCCTTCTGGCTGCTGGTTCTGCAGGCTGTGGAAGAGCAAATAGAGGCTGCACATCCATCGGCTTCTCCTGAGGGAAAGGACATAAAAGCACCATTTCTCAAGCCAGGACACTTTCCTTTCTGCTCTGGGAGCTGCAAAGTTGTATCCTAGGACAAACAAAAGCATTTGGTATGTTGGTAAATTTTCACCCAGCAATTTATATTCTGCAAAGCTCATTCAGAAACATTCTCCTGTGCATCTTCTGATGTCACAGCAGCTGTGAAGCAGTGGGACACCTCCACTGGTGCAGGTTTTTATGAATTCAGCATGCAGGCTCTTGTTCATCTCTGCCAAGAACGCGTAACTCATGATGGTGACTGTTGAAAAATAGTGGTTAGTAGTTGAGAATTTGCTCTATCAAACAGTGTTATCATGCTCTTTGTATCTGTTATATTTTCCATGGAAACAAATAGGAGGCATTACTTTCAGAGCAACTCCACATAGTTATATGATGACTCAGTCTAAGAATGCAGAGAAAGTCATTGCTCTGCTTTCTAGTTAAGCTGACTGGAAGACTTCAGATTGAGCATCCTGTGTCCAACTGATAACAATCTAGGTTAGGAATTCAATTCTGGAGAAGATCACATGACTTCATTTTCCAAGGGATGGCAGTGGTTTTGTGCAGTCCTTGCTGGGTCTATCATGTTCTTTTTCTTTGTGAGATGTCATCATTGGAACTCTCCACTGCCTTCAGCCTTGTAACTTCTTCCATTAGTAGCAACTTTCCTGCAGCTTGCGTTTGTGTAAAATAACCAGTCATCCAGATACCTGCTGCATACATTTTTAATGATAGGACAAGGGGGAATGGTTTTAAACTAAGACAGGGGAGATTTAGGTTAGATATTAGGAGGAAGTTCTTCATACAGAGGGTGTTGATGCACTGGAACAGGTTGCCCAAGGAGGTTGTGGATGCCCCATCCCTGGAGGCATTCAAGGCCAGGCTGGATGTGGCTCTGGGCAGCCTGGTCTGGTGGTTGGCGACCCTGCACACAGCAGGGGGTTGGAACTGGATGATCATTGTGGTCCTTTTCAACTCGGGCGATTCTGTGATTCTAATATGTGTTCTTTAGTTTGGCACAAAGAATGATTATTGTCTGTGAAATTCATGCATTGAAGAGCATTTTGGAAAACGAGAGGGTGAGGAGTCAAAAGTCAAGTATTTGCAGTTAAATTAGAATCTGTTAAAGAACGTTAATCATCAATTTATGTCACTTTTAGGACTGAGCTTTAATTGAACAATTCATTCTTTCAAGAGATGAAATATCTTCCTGATGTCCCACTCTTACTCCCTTTTAAGTTTTTCCTCAGAAGGTGTTTGTGTTAGATCCTCGTCAAGAAGTGATGCAAGTGCATTTGATTTGATTTGCAGGAATTTGCATGGAATTAGTTGAAACAAAGTAACAGCAAGACCCAATTCTTTGTTTTTTTTTTTTTTTATAAATGTATTTTTTATAAAAGACCTTGACAAAATTTCAAGAGAGGCCATTTACCTTTCACCTACTTTCTGCCAAATATCAGTATTGATTTTCAAGCTAGCTGCATTGTTGCATCACAGTGTTCCTCACATTCAGCGCTGTCTCCCATTCTCCAGCCCTGGAGGTGCTGTTTGATTTCAGGGATGTGCTGTGCCTACCGTGTTGCTCCCCCACTCCTATGCATGCAGCTGCCTTTGGTCACTGTTGGAGAGCACAGCTCTGGGCAGGGCCATACTCTTACACTACTCAGCCTAATTTTGAGCTCCTTCTAACGTTTTGTCTTGTGATAAACTATTCTCAAACAGTTTCACCTCTCTGTGTGTAACTAGCTTACTTAGACACACGCATGAAGAGAAAGATGATCCTCTCCTCTGCTGAACAGAATGCTGTTGTGCCAGCACCCGGTAGGTGCTATCTGCATGTCTGCAATGTTTAAACACATGGCAGAGTTTGCAGGCATTCTCATGGGGTTTGATTTCCCATACCTACAGCCTTTGCAAGGCCATCTCTCTTCCCAAGTTCTTGCTGAATGTTACCTATTTCTGACGACTGCTACTGCTAAAGGGCAAAGGAGGAGTACAAATTCATTGTTTCCCTGAGTTGTGCAGTCAGAATCATGGAATCACAGAATCACAGAATGGCCGGGGTTGAAAAGGACCACAATGGTCACCAAGTTGCTATGTGCAGGGACACCAACCACCAGACCAGGCTGCCCAGAGCCACATCCAGCCTGGCCTTGAATGCCTCCAGGGATGGGGCATCCACAACCTCCTTGGGCAACCTGTTCCAGTGCCTCACCACCCTCTGTGTGAAAAATTTCATCTAATATCTAACCTAAACCTCCCCTGTCTTCAGTTATAAACTATTCCCCCTTGGCCTATCACTATCTGCCCTCATAAACAGCCATTCACACTCCTGTTTATACACTCCTTCAAGGCCACAATGAGGTCTCCCTGGAGCCTTCTCTTCTCCAAGCTAAACAAGCCCAGTTGCCTCAACCTTTTTTTGTAGGAGAGGTGTTTCAGCCCTCTGATCATCTTAGAAGAGACATCAAAGCTTGCTTCTGGAAAGAGACCAGCCTTCTTAGCAACCAATAAACTGAGGTAAAATGAACAAAGTAAATGTATACAGGCAGCATTTGTAATTAAAGGAAGAGAAACTGAATTACATGCTCTACTAAAACTAAAACAGTAAACTTTCATCAGAATTGGGGAATATAGCTCTTAGCCTTAACTTACAGTGACATATATGAAACATTCATAATCTCTAGCCTTAGCTCAGGCGTGCTTTTCCTCTTAAACAAAGGCATGTGCTGGATTTGTGGCAGCACCAGAGACTCATCTCACCCTGACTGTCTATGTTCATCTCATCTGTTCCTCTTGACTACTGTACAAGATAAAGGGTCACCAACCACCAGATCTCTGTGTGAAAAACTTCCTCTTCATATCTAACCTAAACCCCCCATCTCACTTTAAAACCATTCCCCTTGTCCTATCACTATTCACCCTCGTAAACAGCCGTTCCCCTTCCTTTTTATCTGCTCCCTTCTAGTATTGGAAGGGCATCAGAGAGTACAAAGCCAGTCATTACCCTGACTGCATTGGAAGTCTGGACTAAGATGTTTGCTGAATTCCTTCTAGCCTATGAGTTAATGAGGGCTTCTTTTAGGGTAAACTGAATCTCTCCATAGGCTCTGTTGACAGTTTAAATAGGTAGACAGCTAAGTTTGAGTAAATCTGGAGTAAAAGTCTTTATTTGATCATGTAACAAATTCCATTTTATGCATCCTTGAATTTCTAGATGTCCAAGAGGCAGAAAAGTTGAGGCTAAGAGGCAAAAGAGCAGAGTTTGCTGTGAAAACAGCCTAGAAAAATAACGTTGTGAATTATGATGCTTCCTCTGGTTCTCTGTTGAGGGAAACGGGATTTGTGAGGTACAGAGGGATGCATGGAAACGACAGTGACAATCATCTCCAGCAATCCAGAGAACTCCAGGTTTTTGTTAGCAATTAGAGCCAAAGAGAATCTGTTTATTCTTTATTCTTCATTTCAAAAAACGAAGCGGTATGGCAACTTTGAAGTAGTAAAGGTATGAGTCAGCCATGGCAAACGGAGTCAAAAAAAAGTTGGGCAATGTTAAATCTGCCAGAGAAATCCTCAGATTGGAATCCAATTCTTTAGATAAGAATTTCCTTAGAAGTGCTTGCTTCTTATAATTACATTCTTAACACCATAATATGCAGAACATATCAGAATATCTATCATGTGAGAATCTGTATTCACCTTTGATAGACTTGCAGAGTATAATAATTAGAGGGACTCATGAGTTAAGAAAAAGCTCAGCAAAACAAACTGATGCTGACATACACAGATAATGTCAGCTGATAGCTTTCTGCCATTATGAATTGTTTTATAATTATGTAATTAAAGCAAGTCTGTACAAACCTTCACTTTCAGGAAGCTATAAAAATACATGTAGCTATAAAATTATATTTAGCCATTAATTTATTGTCAAGTCTGTCATTTCTGCTCATAAAATGCTTAATAAAGAAGCTCACACATGCACAGTCTCATACATTTATCTAGGAACTGTGCTCCATAATAGCATAGCCTTAAAAAACTACAGCTTTACAAATGCATGCAATTTTTTGTTGTTAATTCCTTTTCAAATTGAAGCTGTTTCTACAGTTCCAATCTTCCAAAGGCAGGAAGGCACTTAAAACCTATTAAAGTAGACCCAGACTTTGCCAAAAACTGTGCAAACATTTTAGGTTTTGTATGTAGAAACTTTGTGTTGTGAATGTTGTTTACCTGGATTTTAGTAATGTCTGATGCTGTTTTCCATGGCATTCTCCTAGATAAACTAGCTGTTCATGGCTTGGAAGGATGTACACTTTGCTGTGTGAACTAGCTAGGTGGACAGGCTCAAAGAGTGGATGTCAACCCAGTTGGTGGCTGGTCACCTCAGAGTTCAGTCTTGGGGACAGTTCTGTTTCACTTTCTTTAATTAGTGAGGGGGATCTGGGTGAGGGGATCAAGTCCACCCCCAGGAGGTTTGTATATGATACCAAGGTAGACAGAACTGTTTATCTTCTTGAGGGTAGGAAGGCTCTGCATTTGGATATGGATAGGCTGGATCATTTTGGCCACATCTAGTTGCATGGCATTCAACAAAGCTTAGTGCTGGGTACTGCACCAATATACTAACAACCACACATAGCAGTACAGGCTTCAGGAAAAGTGGCTGGAAATCTGCCCAGCAGGAAAAGATCTGGGAGTGCTGGTTGACAGCTGGCTGACTGCAAGCCAGCAGTGTGCCTCAGTGGTCAAGAAGGCCAACAGCCTCCTGACCTGTACCAGAAATAGTGTGAGCTGCAGGACTCAGCTCTGGTGAGATCACGCCTCGAGTACTGTGTTTGGTCTCTGGCCCCTCACAGCAAGATGAGTATTTTGTTTCTAGAATACATTAGAGAAAAGCAATATAGTAGGTGAAGGGACTAGAAAACAAGACCTAAGAGGAGCAGCTGAAGATACTGGGACTGTTTCATCTGATGAAGAAGAGGCTGAGGGGTGGCCTCACCACTCTCTATGCCTACCTGAAAGGATACTGCAGTGAGGCAGTGTCAATAACAAATACTAGGGAGAAGAATAGGCTACTCAGTACAGCAGTGGAGGTACTGATGTGCAGACAGAACTCTAAGTGACATGCTTTACTGAGAAGATTCAGTAGATCAAATGATGGTTGGAACTGATGATCTTGAAGGTCTAAATATCAAATAAACAGAAATATAATGGGCTCTTGCAAATGTCTTTTGAGTATTTCCCTTAATCTGAACAAACTAAAGAAAGGAAATTGTATAAAACTGAAGTGGGCAAAAAAAAAAAAAAAAAAAAAAAAAAAAACAAACACAACAATCACACATGCAGAAATGGCAAGATCATCGGTCATGAAAAGTTCCTCAATCTTAGGCTGTTATTTTTTTTCCCCTCCTCCCAGAGAAACTACTAATGCTTAACAGTTCGTACTGAAGCTGTAAGGCCCTCTCACAAAATACATAAGTTAGCCCAACTTTGAACTCCAGTACCATAGAATGACCTGGGCTGAAAAGAACCACCATGATTATCCTGTTTCAACCCCCTGCTATGTGCAGGGTCCCAACCACCAGACCAGGCTGCCCAGAGCCACATCCAGCCTGGCCTTGAATGCCTCCAGGGATGGGGCATCCACAACCTCCTTGGGCAGCCTGTTCCAGCGTGTCACCACCCTCTGGGTGAAAAAACTTCCTCCTAATATCTAACCTAAACCTCCCCTGTCTCAGTTTAAAACCATTCCCCCTTGCCCTATCACAATCCACCCTCATAAACAGTCATTCTCCCTCTTGTTTATATGCTCCCTTCAAGTACTGGAAAGTCACAATGAGATCTCCCTACAGCCTTCTCTTCTCCAAGCTCAACAAGCCCAGTCCCTTCAATGTTTCTTCATAGTAGAGGTGCTCCAGCCCTCTAATCATCTTAGTGGCCCTGCTCTGGACCCGCTCCCAGAGCTCCACATCCTTCTTGTGCTGGGGGCCCCAGGCCTGGATGCAGTACTGCAGATGGGGCCTCGCAAGAGCTGAGTAGAGGGGGACAATCACCTCCCTCTCCCTGCTGGCCACCCCTTTTTTAATGCAACCCAGAACACAGTTGGCCTTCTGTACTGCAAGCACACACTGCTGGCTCATGTTCATCTTTTCATCTACTAGGATCTCCATGTCCTTCTCCACAAGGCTGCTCTCACAGAGACCTTCCCCCAGTTTGTATGAACACCTGGGATTGCCCTGACCCAAGTGCAACTGAACCTCATTAGGTATGTTCAACAAGTATTTTTATTAGAAGTGTTGAGTTATCAACTATATCTACAGTTACAATGCATTTAACTCCCTGCAACTGGAAGTAATATGGGATATCTAAGGATGTATTCATTACTAAGGTAATCTGAACTCAACCATATGTAGCTGCTAACATATAGAGAGAGAGAGAGAGAGAGAGAGAGAGAGAGAGAGTAGAATAAAAGAAAATGGACAAGATAGATTGGGAAACTGAACGCTGCCCACGTCAAGTGATTTACATCTTCCTTTATACGAGCAATTTCTCTTCACTGGGAAAGTCCTGACAATTAAATGAACCTTAAGGTGCTTTGGGGGCTGGCACAATTTTACTCCCTTTGTTTTTCTCCTGTTTTATTTATAACCTGCCAAGTGCTTGTAAAAACAAGAAAGAAAAAGTGAAGTCTTTCTTTTAGCATTTAACAATACACGCATTATTGGAGCAAAGAAGTTTGAAAGCTACTAGGGTACTTCCCTCTGTAAGTTTTAGCTAAAGCACTATAAATCACAATATCATCTTAAATGTCGGTATCTGAAGTGCTGGTGTTTCTTCCTACGTGATTAGTCACAGAGATGAAGATGTATCAGCAGTAACAAAGGGCTGCATCACCACCTGGTGAAAGGGCTCAATCTTCCTAGTGTTATGCATGCATTAAACATGCACACACACACACACACACACACACACAAAATAGGTTTACCTACTGGAGCTTCTTATGCAGACTTCTTGAAATAGGGCTGGTGTCATTATTTGCACCAGAAAATTCTTCTGTACTGCTGTTTCAATTTTATAAGTTATGTTCTGATTTAAACAGAACAGAATGGCAAGTTTAAAATAGCATAACATTTGCATTCGCCACTATTGTCTCCTAATGATCATGTCCCTGTCTCAAAGAACAATATCCATTCTACTGATGAGCTAAGAGTTTGCTTTAGAAGAAAGCTTAAGCTGTATAAAAGGTAACTGCCTTTTGACAAAATGGCATGCGAACAAATTCAGAAAGTAATAGTGTTGTAGGCACAGAACTCAGAAATTAAAAGATACAATTTATTCTACCCTGATTGTTCTATTAAGAGGTTGATGTATAATTGATGAATATACAGATGTTATTAAGGAAAGTTAGGCTAAACAGGTTATCACACCAAAGAAGAATGGATGGAAAGCTTAAGCTCATCCTGAGCTCATTGAGAAGACTCCAAGAGGAGCGATCTCCAAAAGAGATCCTTCCCCACTGGTAGTCAGCTTTTAAATGGGGTCTAGGAGAGGTGGAGCCAGGCTCCACCCCTTCCAATTGCACAGGTGAATTGCCTTCATCTGTGCTCCCAGGGCTGACTCATTCCTCACCTCAGGTGGTCAAACAGAGGTTCAGGCCACGATTCAGCAGTTCCCATACAGGTGACAAGTAACTTCTGGAGACACAAGAATAAAACAACTGCTAAATCCACTAAGATGGCCCAGAGGCAGTTTGATGGTGCATTGTCTGCATTAGAGCACAGACCTACATTTCAAAGAAAGGGGCAGTCGACAACATCACTAGGCATGCCTGTGTTCACCAAAAGAGTGAAGCACATACAGACCTAGTAGCTGTGCATCATGCTCTGGATTCTTTGGAGAACATGCATGTGTTGAAGTCTTTGCTTACACTACACACTGCTTTTGTTACCTATTCAATGAATAAAAGGCAGTGAAAGGAGACTTGCTCAGTCCAAAAACCAGGTAGAAATAAATAAAACTTATTCACAAATATCACAGGATGCTCTTGAAATATTAATGAAGGGATCCTAAGTCATGCTTTAGTCTCATTCAGTTTTATTGCAGTGGCTCTGAGGCAGGCACAGATATCATGACCCAGCTAATAAGATTTTAGCTTCTTAAACAAGCAGTCACTGTAAACATCTCACTATACATACAAAGGGTTTACCACATGGGTAAACCCTTTTAGCACTAAAAGGAAGGAGAATAAAAGGAAGGAATAAGATTTGCATGAGGCATCTTGTCTTGCCCTTTATATTATCACAGACATCTAAATTTTTGATTTCTTTGGAAACAGAAACAATAAAACCTTATTCTTTTTGCAGCTAGTTCTTCATCTGTTTACACTGACAGACAGTAAACCACTTAATGCACTGTGTTGCTGTACTTCAGAATATTAATAATTTCCAATTTCACTCATCTGCCTCTACTTTTGCTATTTGTTTATTCAGACTTCTTAAGTATTTTCAGCACTAAAATATAACAGTCAGCATTGCAGCGTGCTAGAACTTCTTAACCTATGAGCAATTTAACTTACTGATACTTTCCTGGAGGATATCTGAATCTCTGTGGATTTTCTAACACTTATAAATGTGACATATGATGTTAAAACTGGCAGCTCCTCTGCAACAAAATGCTTCTGCCAAACCATTAGTGGTTAATGTGTTCTAGTTTACATTCTTTCAGAAAGATGGAAAATCAGAGACTGAAGTTTTACCCTGAAAAAGGAAAAAAGCAGCAGAGGAAAATGCTATTGGTAACATGTTTTATCTGCCTCAGTCCACTCAACCCAGTGGTAATTCAAATATTTCCAACATAGATCAGGTCCAGGCTGGCATCTAGGTTGCTGGACAACCTGCAGGAAGGAGTGAGCCAGCCACACTAGTTAGAGCAACATCACAGAACTGCTTAGGAACCCACCTGCATCTCCAGCCAGGCTTTTCCTGCAAGGCAATTATGGGACTCCACAGCACCATCTCTTCTTCCCTAGTAGCCACTTCTAGTGCTCCCTCACTGCTGACTGCACAGTTAAATACTGTACTGTAACACTGCAGTGTGACAGAAAGCACAGCAGAAATAGCAGAGCAGTAAAGTCCTAGGCTACAGTGAGGATAAGCTTAAGTACAACAGCTGTAGATGCAGAAACAAAAGGGGGAAGAAAACCCTACTCACTCTTAGAAGGCAGAGATCTCCAATAAGCTACCCTTACCTCCACTGCCAACCCTTAAATGAGGTCTAGGAAGGGGAGGATCCTGACTCCACCCCTTCTGGTCACTTAGGTGCATTGCATGCAGCTGAGCTTCCCTGGGTAGGCCCTGCTTTCCTAGCCAGGTGCTCAATCACTGTTTCATGTCGTGACTTAGCATTTCCCTTACAGGTATGTTGCTTGTGGCTAATGATTTGTATGAAGATTTTTGTGCTGTGGCTGGGAAGGTCAAAAAGGTTGGCTGTACTGAACTAGTTTTAGGTATTTTTGTGCTTTTTGCTCAGTGTTGTGGTTCTCTGTTTTATGTTTCTGCATACAGACAGAGACACAGCTTACTTTCAAGATTTGTACACCTTTACCTTCCATCCTTTTCTCTAGGGAATGCTTGAAATGCCAAATGGGCTCACGTGGCTAATGGTATGGCTCCAAACCACAGGGTAGTGCTAGGAAGTGGTGGAATCCTAATTCCTGGAAGATGTGTGCACAGAGCACTGACAGCTTAGTGGGTGGACCTGATTATCTTGAAGGCCTTTTCTAGCTTAGATGATTCTACATTAAGTGCAGACCAGATCATATAGGGTTGTTATATTTTTAATGTGGCTTTATACTTAAGAAGAGCTTAAATGATACTTGAAACGATATAGAATTAGATCAATGTAGCAAATTGAAAAAAATAACTGCTTCAGCAATGACAATTACATCTCCAAAGGTTCTCTTATGACGTTTTTCTGACAGTTTATGTCTTTGAGTTCAGTGCCTACTGTTTTGATGTATATCAGGTGCCTTAAAACAATATGTTCCTAGTGGTGCTGTAGTCGAAGAGCTGTATGTAACTAAGATTTCTGCAATTTCTTTCTGCACTAGTTATGCCAGCAGCACAACTCCTTTCACTCGGTTTTGAATGCTGCCTTCTTTTTCAGAGTTGCAGTGCCTGACACTGTACAAAAATTGGGCTAACACTTCAGACAGCCAGCACGTCAAAATGGAGTTAGGAGGTAAAAACTGAGCTCCTCTTCAAACCGTGGTAGAGCACTCTAAGCACTGAAACCACTATGAGCAAGCACATGATGTCACATTTGAAATATAAACTAAGTGTATTTGGGATCAAACTGAGGGAAAATTGCTACCGTCTCCAGCAATTTTCCTAAAGATTGCAATATATTTTTTCCCTTTGTACCTCAAGAAAAGGGAGGGAATTAATCCTACTAGGCTATTTTATCTGAGGGAGTGGAAATTCACTGTGTGCACTTGGATCAAAGTTTTCACTCTCAAATTCTTCACAGAATAATAGCTTTGGAGCCAGAACTGCAAGGGCAGTAACTGTAACAGTTACTGAATAAATGAGGTCAGTCAGGCTAGAGAGTGAGGTGATTGTACTGCCTGGTCAAACTGGTTGGGGAGGAGGACACAGAGCATCAGAGGCCAGCTGCTGGAGAACAAACTTCTTGGGGCAGGAAAAGGCCAAGTGTCAGTGAGCTGCAGAGTCACACCTCAGGGATCTAATACAAGAGGGAGCAGTAAATATTTAGGATTGGACAGCTACCTTCATCTCCTACAAGGCATTTTCTGCATGAGCAGTGATTTTTGGTTGGCCATTTTGGCCAGCTCTCCTTATAAATTACTGTTTAAGAATTGTTGGCTTCATCATAGAGCAGTACAGGCTTGTTTTTGCCAAAGTTCACGTGATAACTGGAATCGTATACTAACCAAAATTTTCTTACTGCTGGCTAGAATTCAATGTTTTGATACAGCAAATAAATGGGTAGCTGCTGCTCTAATTTGCAGCAAACAGAATACCACATACCACTTCTGGACTCTCAGTCTTGTTTAAGTAATGAGCAATGGGAAGGTGCTAGCTTCTGCGCTTTCTGTCGCAGCTCATTTCATTCTTGATATTTCTTCTCAATATTTGCGTTAGAGAATCAAGGGCTTGCAATAGAACAGAACTTTCCTAAGGAAAAAAACAAAATAAAACAGAACAGAAACCATAGGCTCTACAGCTTACATAGTACTTGGAAAATGTGAGTCAGGTCCACCCTCAAGTTCAGAAACCAGAAAGCAAATAAAAGAACCTAACAACATTGCTCAGAATAAATGACCTTAGCGCAGGACACCTGACTGAGGATGTGTGGAGGGGGAACTTCTATTTTGTTAATCCTCAAGCTTGGCACATCTGCCACAAGCTAAATAAACAATTGTTATTGGAGTCAGAAAAGGACAAGCTAATGTAAAACAGGCTGGGGCATAAATTAGTAGTCACAGTGGTCTGTCACAGGTGAGTGCTTGTGAGATAAGTGACTAGAAATGCCAAACAGACCTGTGGAATTCTTGGGAATGTGTTTTTCCAACTTTAACCACTTTATTTTAAACTAAGAATTAGTGACACCTGTTATTAAAAATGCACACAGAGGAATAGAAACACTGAAAACTGTGAAACTTGCTAGAAATCTTCCTTCCCACTTTGGCTTCTCTGCCATCTTAGTGCCTGTGCAGTCATGTGCAGTCCCAGCTAGAGTGAACAGTTATAAAAGTCAGGTTCTCTGCATCAGAAGCTAAGAAAATTTCAAGCACTGATTTTTATTTCTACATACCAGTGTTTTATGGGTTACAATCACTTTTTTTTTTGAGAACTGTCAGGAGATAAGCCCTGAGAATCACCTCATAAAGATGAGAGCTAATAACAGCAAAGAAAGTAAAAGGTGGAATTCTTGCAGAATCTTAACTTCAACAAGTCTTTATGGGGGAGGGGAAGAAAACATGGTGCGAGACTAAAGAGAAAAGTTTGACAGCTGATAACAGTACACGTGTTCATTTCCTGGAGCTTTAATTCTGACAGCAACTGTAAAAGCAAACTTTGCCACCACTTGTCAGGAAACGTCATGTTACTGCTTTGAATTTATTTATGGAGTTAGTGCTGGCTTGAAGCATTTCAGTTTCAAGACAATACATTGGATTAGATCATTGAAGATGATCACAAGGGCGCTGAAGAAGAAACCGTTCAGCAGTTGTCAAAATTACCATCCCAAATTGACAGATAATTAACACTGCTAACTTTGGCCAAATTAGTAGCAGACCAGCACACAGAAATATGTGCTCTGAAAATATCTGAGTGGAGGCTATTTCTGGAGTGCTTCAGCAGCATTATGACAGAATGTTTGTTCTTGTGCTCCAGCCAGCCTTAATCGTCATCTCATGTTTCTGGCTTCAGATTATAACTATCTGCTTAAAAAATGACTTTTGTCTGAAGTGCTGTTAAATCTGGAAAGCAAATATTCAGCTCTTGGTCTGTGAGAAGTGCTGCCTGCTCAGGTTCGTGCTGATTTCATCAGAACAGGATGAATAGTGCACATTCAGATTTATTTTTCAGATGTGAAGATGATCCTAGAAGCATTCTTGAATCTCTGTGATGTGGTTGTTTGGGTCTAACACCAAAGCAGGTTTGTTTGGTGGCTAAACTGTCTTGATGGAGCTAAATAGCTTAGACAGCAGATCTTCATTTAGATTTAATTGCAGCAGTATCTAATTAGCAGTTATATATTAAAGACTTGAGAGTCTCTGATCTCTTCCAAAGTCACCAATACTGCCAAAATTACGATCTCATGGGAATCATGAGACTGACCTACACTGAGATTTTTGCACTTAATTCATAAACACAATTTCTTCAGAAGGAAAATAAACCCGACAAAGCTGTCATTCAAAAACCAACAAACAATACAGAAGTGATTGAAAGGGCCAAATGTGGGGGAAGGCATGAAACAATGGAAGAGCTGGTAATGAAGGGCCTTGCCCTAGTGTAAGCAGCAGTCTAAGCATCTCTCAGCTCCTGTGAAGTTTCAGAGATTTTCTTGCTATCGTTAGGAATAATCTAGGAAATAAATATATATCTTATCTACAGAGCTATAATGGTGAAACTGTGCCCCTAGCAAGGGTGGGTACAGCCCTACTCTGCTTGGCTGCCAAATTATGGGGTGGGTCTGTAGCAAGGGCTCCAGACAATGCTAGGTGTAGCTAATTTTTCACGTTTCTCTGCAGCACTATACAGATACGCTCTCTAGTTCACCCGATCTGATGTGCAGACATAAAACCAAAGACGTAATACTCCATTAGAAAGGAGGGAAGTAAGATCAACGGTCACATATAATAGGCACCTTATGTCCCTCCTGCATTCAGAACTCCTGGCTGCTGCATTACTTTTGTCAAGAGCATGCTCGAGTTTAGAAGTGAAGACAAAAAAAAGGCACGTGACTCTTTTTCCTTGAGTTTATCATCTTCCTTCCTACGGCTCCTTGGCAGATGACTAATTTCCTCTTCAGTCCTCATGGGAACAGACAGTACAGCGTGGTCCCTGGCTGTTTCAAGAATGAATCTTTATTTTGCTAGGAGAATCTCACCCCGATGCAGAATAGCACAGCCAGTGTGTGGCTTCCATATACTGTCTTTCTATGATGCAGCTGCTGACCACATCTAGAATGTGGAAATGAAGCATTAAACCTATAACTTCCTTTTTTTTTTTTTTTTGGGGGCCCCCCCCAAAAAGGTGGTTCCACAACGGAATGAAAAAATGAAGACCTGTAACTTTTCTTCCTTTGTTTCACCAGCTCTTTCAGTCTGGGAGGGGACTTCCACCCATGACTGTAGTAAGAGAAATACTGCATTAGTCCACTCATCTGCATGTCCTCCTTCTGCACTTACACTGATCTGCCCAGTTTCCATTTGGCCACTGGGCATGTACATCTCTTCCAAGGAATCTCACAGTACATAAGGAGAAATTCTGATGCTCGACCAATAACAAACATTCAATGCAATTCAAGCTAAACAACAAGTATGAATAATGAAGAGGTGTTTCCCAGGGCATATTTTACAGCCAAACTTTGAAAACAAGGCTACCAAGAGATGGTGCTGTAATGTTACTACCGCCATTATAATGCAGAGTAGCTATCTGACCTGTGTGCTTCAACACCCTATCAGATCAGTTGTACTTCAGAATTGTAGAATCTTTAGAATTGGAAGGAACTTAGAGTTCATCTAGTCCACCTCCCCTGCAATGAATGGGGACATCAACAGCTAAATCAGGCTGCTCAGAGCCTGGACCTTGAATGCCTCTGGACAGGACTTCCACCATATCTCTGGCAACTTGTTCCAGAACCTCACCACCCTCACTGTAAAAGGATTTTTCTTTATATCCAACCTAAATCTCCCCTCTTTTAGTTTGAAACTGATTCTTCTTATCCTAACACCCATTTGAAACCATTTTGCCTTGTTCTACCCTGCGAAGTTTGGCTAAGTATCAACTCAAAACATAAATAATCCCAAGGACTTTTCCCAGTCATTTGGACATTTTCCAGTTTTTTGCCATGCATTAAACCTCCTTTCTACAAATACCTATGCTGTCACTTTTGTGAACAAATGCAAAACACTCTTGGAGTTATCGTAAATATAGACTTGCACAAGGAGACTTTTAATTTATGCCAGCTGCACATTTTCTCATCAATTAATGTCCTTTATATTCCTAGGCAAGACTCCTGTTTTTTTTCAGTTAAAAGACTAAAACTTACATTAGCTTGTTCTAACCTTGAGGTTAGGATTCAGAGATGGCATAGTAACAAGATGACCATTCAATCTATAGTCACCAAAAAGATAACTAACTTCAATATCCAAATGAAAGATAAATGTTCATATGAATGAAGAAGCAGCTGAGGCAGTTTGTCAGAATGCTTTCCTAGTGAGAAGAAAGTCCTTGAAAGTCAGCCTGTTCCCACAGTTAGGATCACACCCTCAGGAAACAACATACAGATTCTCCCAAACACAGAGAACTGCACATGGTTTCCAAATAAGGAATTCTCTGCTGGGTCTTAAACAAAGGAAATCACCCCCTTTTTCTACTGTAAGTCAAGTGAATCATTTTTCCCCTAGAAAAGAATGAAGTATACTTTCCTACATGAACGTAGGTGCTTCAGTATTCTGAAGTTCCTATGCTTTCAGTTTTGATTTTGCAAAAGGACATAGAGATGATGTCTTAAGTTAAAGTAGGCAGACTTGTTTGTCCAGCTTTTCAATATACTCTGCTCCAATTGATTTGGAAGAGCCTGTCTATCAAGACAAAATGGAAAGCATTTTTAAAATACAAACTATCTGAGGTCCATAGAAAATGAGTTCATATGACAAATACTTTGTTTACTGCTCCCCCAAAAAAGGGACCAAACACAGCAGTCCATAACTCATTGAGGAAGGGAAAAAGGGGTATTACCAACTGTCTAGTCTGCTTTTGTTCTACTGGCCCTCTACTGAGTAGCAGGCTTCAGGAACCTGGTACAATTAAGGTCAAAGATTGCTACACTTGCATGGATTAAAACAAAAGCCTATGAGCCAGTAGCTGACAAGCCCTTGCCTTGCTGTGCCAGCAAAGCCACCTCCACATTACTTACAGAACAAGCTTGTGATCTCCTGGACAGAACTGACAATGGTATTTATGTCTACGTCTACAGTTCCTGTCCGGAATTCTAATTTTCCCCCTATACTACTGCTTCATATCAAGTTCTTAGTTCCAACGTTCTAAGAGCTGTTTTAGCCCACCTTTAGGCAGACCTCTCAATTAATGCTGCAAGATCTCCTAATAAAATCAGGACCTAATTATTAGTGATTTTCCCTCTCTAACCCAAGAAGCTGGTGAGTATCACATTTAGCAGAGGCGTGTTCTCTGGCCATCCCACACCCTACACCTTTGCAGACAGCAGCGGCTTCTAGCTGGAACGTCTCCACATGGTGCCAGCAGGCCTCTCAGTGATAGTCCCCAGACCTGGCCTAAAAAATAACAGTGTTAGACCCTAAGGAGAGAAACAAAGCTGGAATTGCCATGTACATCATCTATGCCCACTTTTCAATTCTAATCTGAGGGCTAGATCTCGGTTCAGAACAACAGTTTTCTACTCCAGCAGACACTGGAGTTCCTTGGACTTTTGGACTTCTGCTGGTAACAACAGCATAGTCAAGACTGGGAGAAGTTTACACTTGTTTTCAGGTTGTTTTGGTTGTAAGGAAATAATTCATTCTAGAAAGATTCCTCTTCTACTTGGAGATAGGGGAAAGGTGTGGAGGAGTAAATGAGAACGCTCATCATTCTCCTGTTTCACTTTTTTATGACACAGGGGAAAGCACTGCATTCCAGCCTCAAAAAATGGAGCGCTGGACAAATCCTGCTTTCAGCCACTTCTGCTCAGTTGCATTCTGTCACTCTCTCTCTCAGCTGCACTCATCCCCAGGAAGACTTTCTCTTGCCAGGCATATGACTGTCTCCTCCTTCTCCCACCCACCAGAGTTTCCCTGGCAGCTGTGTCTTAGCCTTGCTCCAGCTCTTAGGATGTCTCCACCTACCACTTCCTGCCATGAAAACCCTTTAGATTTATACCACATTTGCAAACTTGGATAGTGAAGCATGAAATCCAGAGCCGTATCACCTTTCAAAGGCAAAATGGGGGAAGGGATGTAGAAGTGACTTAATACACCTTGGCACCTCTTTTTCTGTTTGGATTCTAAGGGATAAGCACGCATCAGGAGCTGAATCTGGTTTAGCAGCACTTGAATTCTTCTAACTCATTCCTGCAGACCCTGTAGCAAATAACAGTCACAGCAGCTACTGTGTGGGCATGTTTATGACTGTCCTATACAGCTCTCAGGATAAGACAGTTCTATGGTGATCCTTCATGATCCCTCAGCTGCAGTAACCTGGCCTTGATGTGATTCTTAGCAATTGTTTGGGCCCATTATGCCATTCACTTGTGCATGATGTGAAAACAACACAAAGCTCTGGGCTAGATGGATGTGTAAGGGTGCAACAGATTTCAAGTCAGACAGAAGTTAAGAGAATGGGTGGGGAGGTGAGTGCCTCAGCTCACTGGGAGGAGATGTTCCACAGGAAGCTCAGCAAGAATGAGCAGTGTGTCTCAGGTTCCCTCTTCACAACATTTTTTTTTTAATCTGGAAAAAAGAAAAGCAGTGAATTATTCCAAAATATCATTATTTAGTGGCTTGTTTTGTTTGCTCCAAGTTATTAAAAATTGAAATACCAAAAATGAAATCTGTTTTCCAGAACTTCACTCCACTGCTGATTAAAAAGAAACAAACATTTCTACATTTTATTTCTATCTGGTATTTCATGTATCATTGCAGAATTGTAATGCTCAGGTTGTATATGCTTCAGGGAGACTGAAAGAAAACAGTTTCTACTGTATGTTAAATCAGAGAAACACTTCTACTACAATGAATTTCTCACACTGTACAAAAAATGAACTTTGATGAAATGAACTTTAAATTTCTCTCCTATTTACGTACCTTGTACATAAAGCAAAAACAATGAATTTCAAGAGTCCTAAAGAGAAGAGCTTTAGTTTTATAACATAGGCAGTGGGGACAGAAGAGAGACATAGACAAAGGGAGATCATTTATTAAAAGCTGATCATTATATAGAAGCAGAAATATGAACATTTCTAGTAATGTATCACTCAGAAGATGTATACACTATGAATCCTTTTCAAGCCCTTAAGATTCATGTGTGGAATGCAGTAAATGCCGGAGGCCCAAAACAAGGAATGTGTACAAATGTTTCAAGGAATTAATTTAAAATACTACAGGGTTCCTGCATGTAATGTGAATTATACTGAGTGAAGTTTCAAGGCTCTTTATGAATGAGATCGTATAGAATATGGGAAGCTTAAGCAGTGACACAAGTGATATCCATCAAAACAAAAGATGTGAGAATTTTGAGATTTTGCTCTGCTGCATGATAATTTATGCCTTTCTCTCCTTTCTTGTTTTTCTTATAATAGGGAAACCTCACTGCTGACCAAAAGTAGTGTTTTCTTTCCCCCAGGAGATCAACAATTATAATATTTCCTATCCAACCTACATTTCCGTCCCTTGTTTCCTGGAGGCTATTAAGAGTCCCCACCATAACAGCCTAATTGTCATAATAGAAAATTATATCCCGTTCAGTTTCTAAAAGAAAAAACAAGCTCCAAATCCAGGAAAGGATTCATGGCTGTGAATCATTTAAGAAGACTTTTTCCTCAAAGTCTCAAATACTTACGTGTGTAATTTTATTTAAAGATACCAAACTGCCCCTAAGTCCTTTGGGGTTAAATTGTGGCTCTCTCCTTAGCATTTCCTATAGGTATTTCAGAGAAATTTTTGTTCAGTTTTCTGCTGCCAGGCATTTCAGAAGGGAACAGATCTCTGTTTCAAATCTGTGGATGCCATAAGTTGTCAGAGCAATTAAGGGCTGAGCTGTTTTAAAGATATCACTGGCAACTTTTAAACTTCCATCATCTGAAACCCACCTACTGTCCCTTCCTATTATGTCTTCCACCACTGATGTGCTTAAATAAAAACACTTCTTCCATGAGCCCAATACAACATGCTGCCTTCCTCTAAGAAGTCCCAAGTGCTTAACATAGAAGGGTATGATATAAATAACAAAACCATAGAATCACAGAATCACCAAGGTTGGAAAAGACCTACAAGATCTTCCAGTCCAACCATCCACCAACCGCCAACAGTTCTCACTAAACCATGTTCCTCAACACAACATCTAAGCGTTCCCTGGACACCTCCAGGGTCACTGACTCCACCACCTCCCCAGGCAGCCCATTCCAGTGCCTGACCACTCTTTTAGAGAAGTAGTATTTCCTAACATCCAAGCTGAATTTCCCCTAGCACAGCTTGAGGCCATTCCCTCTAGTCCTATCACTAGCTACACGAGAGATCAACACACAGCTCACTGCAACCTCCCTTCAGGCAGTTATAGAGAGCAGTAGGGTCTCCCCTGAGCCTCCTCTTGTCTAGATGGAACAATCCCAGCTCCCTCAGCCGCTCCTCATAAGGCCTGTGCTCCAAACCCCTTCACTGCCCTTCTCTGGACAAGCTCCATTGCCCCTGTGTCTTTCCTGTGGTGAGGGGCCCAAACTGAACACAGTTCTCGAGCTGCATAATAATATAACTCATAGCCCATACATTACAGGGCTTCCAATCTTCACACGTGCTTGCAAAGCAACTTTCAGAAACTACTTAATTTAGGTGAGAGTTTTTAGCATCACTACAGTACGCAAAATACCAAACCAGTTCATGTGATCACACAGCCGAGTGGAGTCCAGCACAAGGCAATATGTGTGTACACAGTTTGGCTGTGGCAGACTGCTGCCCATCCCAGGATTCCTGAAGCTGATTTCTGAACAGTTTACAGAGAGCATGTAGGATGTGTTACTCTTCTGCGCTACTCAGTTGAAACTGGGTGCCAAGTCGGAGGAGTGAATTATTTTGGAAGCAAAAGATTTCTTGAAGTTTCCTGAAATTAGAAATGACATATGTGCAGTTATGCTAGCAAGACACTGTTGATGCCTATACTTAACTGTCTCCGTTTTCTAAGTTAAATGATATCATACACAACCTCAGCACCCCTGGTGTTTCAGCGTAAGTATATTTCGTTCCCCGTTTTTATGGAGGATTTCAGCACTACAATTGCAAGCTAAATGAGCACAGTTTTGCTAAAAGCCTGTGGTCTTGTGACTGATTCAAAATGTTGTTTACGTCTAAAAATATATAGACGTGGTTGAATAACGATGTTTGCTTCAGAACTACTGAACTACAAGGTCATCCTCCCTTTTACAGCTGCTCAGCAGCAGGACTTT
>NW_024885429.1:0-39416 GCF_019232065.1 Centrocercus urophasianus
AATGGAATGAATCATGTTCCACTAAGAGCAAAATAATTATCATCATAACAAGAATGTACATCGGGACAAGCTTGGTCCGTCCAAAAGGAACATGTAACTACCGTATTGCTTTACATCCACGCAGCAGATATATACAACTTGGCACATTAAAACCCGGGTTTTCGTAGAACAACACCTACAACAGGACCGTAAATGCGTGTGGACGCCTGAAAGACACAAAGCAAAGCCATCCGAGGGGCGGCTCGCGCTCCTCCCCCCGTCCCCGGGCCGCAGATCCTTGCCTGCCCCAGCGGCGCTCCGTGCGGGGCTCAGCGCCGCGTGCCGCGCTGCTCCTCGGGCCGGACCCTTGGGGGGGGGGGGGGGGGGGCGCACGCTGCCCCTGCGTTAAGAGACGGCTGAAGCTGCACAACCAGAACACAGGAATAGTGTTAGCAGTCGAAATAGCCCACAGTTCACGACGAACACTCGCTCCGAATACTGCTCTGACGGTTCATGGAGTGAAAGGTTTCCTTTTGTTTCGTTTTTTTTTTTTTTGGTTTTTTTTTTTTTTTTTTTTTTTTTTTTTGGTTTTTTTTTTTTTTTTCGTGTTTTTTTTTTTTTTTTTCCTTTTAACAGGTTTTTAAATCCGCACGACGCACGAGACACACGAGAACCACGGCTTAGCAAAAGAACCGACAGCAAATGGTGTTGTCAGGGTCTGACTCCGCTTTATAAAACCTCTCTGCAGGAAAAAAAAAAAGTGAAAAAGAAAAGAAAAATCACAGCCCACCTCTCCCCCTCCCCTCCCCCTGGGCGCCGTGGCGACCCCTTTCCCTTCCCCCCCCCCTTTCCTCACTGCACGATGCAGAACAGAACGAGCGCCTCCTGCCTTACGCCAACGGGACCAAAGGGGACCAAAGGGGACCAAAGGGGACCAAAGGGGACCAAAGGTACACGTGTGCACCCTTTGCACACTCAGGGACGTTTCTCACTTCTTGGTACTTGTGCAAATCAGAGGCCACGACTTCAGGGCGGCCTTTAAGCCACTGAAGGGCCTTCCCCCTCCCATCTGGGTTGCGTTCACCGTAGGGGCAGCGGCGGGGCCGGCAGCATCTCACACAATCACGGGTTAATGGGTGACATGGGGGGTATCTCAGTGTCACTCCTCAGCCTTCTTCACCTCCCCATCCTTTTTTTCTTTTTTTTTTTTTTTCCTTCCGCTGAGTGGGAATATCAAGCAAAAATAAATTAAATTTGACCATCCTGGACAAAGAACCACGAGGTTTTTCTCAGTACCTAACATCAATACAAGGCACGCCCAACAACACACACACCATAAGAGCACTGCAGAGCAGGGCAGGGCGACCTGCCAACCCAGACATCTAAGTGCTAAACTGTTTGTCAGTTTGTCAGTTTGCTGCTGCCCTCTTTTCCTTGGCTGGTGCACAAGAAGTTGGGCTCCTGCCCTCAAGTCCTCAGCAGACCTTGTAGCAGCCTCCAGACCACGGCTTCCTCGTGCGACATCACTTCCTGAAGCTGCTCTCCGGGATGCTCAGAGTGCGTCTCCTCAGTTTTCTTCCTGATCCTTCCTCCAGCAAATACGTGACATCGATAGCTGCAACAGAACAGAGGCCGCGGGTGAAGATGGTGACACCAGAATTGGTGTTTTCTTTTGCACAAGGAGCATTATATTCTGCCATTTCCCTTGCGTTGCTCGTTCAAGGAGGGCTTCGCTCACAGTGACAGTAAAGAGTCCTCTGGAGAGCAGCCTGGTTTGTTTGAGGTTATCTGTGCCCTCTCTAGATCACACCAAGAGCGCTGCAGCACGACAAACCAGTCTGCAGACAGGCAGCAAGCAGAGCACAAGCTCTATGGGCAACACTGGACACATAAGGACAACCCGCAGCAACACACAGGCTGCTGCATCTCCACTCACAGCTCCTAATGCTGCAATTAAAAACAAGGACCTGCTTAACCACAGCAACCGCCTCAGCTCAGAAGTGACTCAGAACCCACCAAAAGGACCCGCACTACAAGTCAAAAATCACTTTCCAAAGTCACTTTCGTTGCGTCTGTTTTGCTTCCATGCTGTAAACAAGGAGTGACGGAAGGAACGACTTCAGAAAGTCGCAGTGGTTGCTTAAAATATCACCCAAAGCTGTCTGTTAATTTCATTTAGGTACTGGAAAATGCTCCTTTTGCAGACGAAAACACCAATGCAAACAAAACCCATTATACGACTCGTGTCTGCTTGCAATATTCAGGCAAAGGCATTTCTTTTATCAGTGCAGCCTGCAGCGAGCTGAAGAAGAAACCACCAAACCCATAAGAAAGGCCGTTGTGTAACCACAGCTTAAGGTCTCACCGTTTTTCCCTGGGATTTTCTCTAAGAGGTTGAGGAGGATTTGGTTGAGTCTCTCTCTCTGGATGTGCCGCCTCTCCTCCGGACTGCAGGGCTGCCGTGTGTCAGCAGCGCCTTCTTCTGCTTTTTTCTCTGTCTCAGAGCCCTCATGAGGAACTGCCTCTTTCTCTGGCTCCTCCAGGCTTGGAGCCTCGCTCCCAGCTTGCTCCTGGTTTCCTAACACGTCCTCCATGAGCGGAAGGGACTCTTCCTCCTGGTTCAAGTCTTTGATCTGTTGCTTCGCGCGATCCGATTTCCAGGATGACCTGGAAGAAAAGCAGCATTTAAATTGTTTCAGGCTCCAGTGGAACACAGCAGCCCTGCCTGCTTTCACAGCACCACGTGCTGAGATCAGATCCCCCTTCTGGCAGCAAGGCACGCAGGCTGGCACTGCTGTGCTGCCTCTGCCATCTCCCACACTCAGCTCTGACAACGTGCAAAATGGCTCCTGTGCTCCTCCTTAATTGCAGCACCCAGGAACAACGCCGAGGCTGCTGCTCTCCCTCCTCCCTCATTCCCTTTTCCCTTCCTGTTAGTTCTGACATAATCTCTACTTGCTATTTCCACTGCATTCAGGAGATGGGTGGGAAGAACGGGGGGCACCCGACAACCAGGATCACCCACCTCCAGCCCTGCAGGACTCACCTGCCTCCATTCCTCTTGTAGTTGTCTGGTACGTAATGGGGCTGGAACAAGAACAGGGATTACGGTTAATACGGAATGCTGTGCGGTTCTGGGACACACGGCATCACTTCAGCGCTGCAGAATCGCCGCTGAAAAGTGAGCTTTAAGACGTTCCCCAGTCGCAAGGAATTACCATCTCAATTTCTGTCAGAAACCACAAACTTCAGACCTCCCCATCGCCATTCACTCAACATCTGCTCAGTTTCAAATTGCATATTCCCTGCATAGAGTCATTTTTTCTTTCTGTGCTTTGTTTCCAGCCAAATTTCCATCCAGTCTGTGTACTTATGCGTCAGTTCCTGAAGGTTTGCTGTGTGCTTCGTGCACAAACACAGCCAGGGGCCTCTCAGAAACACGCACACAAGTAAAGAAGCTGTGAGAACACTTACAGAGAAGTCTCTCTTGGGAGTGAGTCTCTTGGGGAAGTGGTCGAAGGCGTAGGGCTTGGTGCAGACGGGGTAACGATTGCGGTGGATCTTGTAGAAGAGATGAGCTGATTTATCCAGGCGGTAATCACAGATGTACACGTCCTGCTCCTTCACCCCTTTCGGCCTCCCTGCGGTTCCAAAACAAAGAACGTAGGAGAAAAACACGAAGCGGGTTGAAGTGAAGGCACAAAACCCACACGCAGTGCCGGGGCAGCAGGGCTGGGGGCTGTGAGTGCAGCAGCAGGCGCTGTTTGCCCCCTGGCTTTGCTTTCGCACTGCACACATTTCCACTGCACAAAATCTGTACGTTCACATCAAACGTTTCCCCAGATTCACAGAAACCGCTTTGGCCGCTCTCACTTTGCCACCTTGACCACAGCACCGCCCAGCTGCTGCCTCCTCACCCCCTGCACAGCAGAAATCACAGCCCTGGTTCAACAGGCAGCACCTGGAAGCTGCCTGCTGCCTTTGAGCAGCGGGAACCATTTCAACACACGACCCAAAGGTGATTTCTGAGCCTGTTTCCTTACCTTTGCAGTAGGTGTACAGGTCAAGAACGCAGCACGTTCCCACCACAGCCTCTAAGGGGATGATTTCATACAAGGGCACCCGGAACAGCTCGTTGTGATAGAACTTTCGAGAAGGGGAATGATGTGTTTCATGTGGACGGAAATAATGGTGACCAAAGGCAAACCGTTCCTCTCTGCTCGGAGATGTGGAGGTAAGAGAGAAACAAAAGACAAAAAAGACAGACTATTTCTATGAGCCTGTGATACAACTTTCTTTCACGCCCTCTTATTTTTCTGTTTTCTTTTGCAACGGCTGCGATGAAAGGAGAGCTCAGATGAATATAACTTCATCCCCCCTGCTAGGGGGAAGTGCTCCCACCGTGAGCTTTGTGAGCACAGCAGACTCACCGTGCTGCTATCGATAGGGCACAAGCATTCAGTCACGTTACAATGCCTTAGCAAGGCTGCGCTCGTTAGCAGCGCCAACTCAGCTGTCTATTCTCAGCCTATTCCAACAGTGAGGGAAATACAGCAAGTTGTGTCTCTTATCCCCTGTTCACGCCTCCAACTGGACGTGCTTTGACTTCACAGTAGTGGAGTACATGCAGAGACAAGCAGGAAATCAAGCCTTGGCAAGTCAACCGTGCTCAGTCCTGCGTTTTTAAGCTAAGGCCTCCACAGAACGGCTGTGCTCTGACAGGTGGGGATGCCTCACATTTAAAAGGTGCCTTCAACGTACTTCTCATTTTTCCAGAGTTTTTCAATGCGGAAAATATCGAGTTTCTCCCTGTTGATGTGGGACAGCAGCCTGTAGGACTGCCGGACCGGGTGTCCGTCTGGAGTTCTGCGGCTGTCTCTCATCAGGTAAACGCAATCACCTGGCAATGGGCACAAAATACACACCTGTAAAGAACTTCTCATCAGTCCAGCAGAGTAAAAGGCTTCATTAAAACTAATGTGACAGAGCTAGCTAATGGAGAGCTACCTAATTCAGAGGGCTGGAGCAGCTCTCCTATGAGGAAAGGTTGAGGGAGCTGGGATTGTTTAGCCTGGAGAAGAGAAGGCTCCAAGGAGATTTCATTGTGGCCTTCCAGTGCTTGAAGGGAGCAGATAAACAGGAGGGGAACGGCTGTTTGTGAGGGTGGATGGTGATGGGACAAGGGGGAATGGGTGTAAAGTGAGACTGGGAGGTTGAGGTTGGATATGAGGAGGGAGTTTTCCATCCAGAGGGCGGTGAGGCACTGGCACAGGTTGCCCAAGGAGGCTGTGGATGCCCCAGCCCTGCAGGCATTGGAGGCCAGGCTGGATGTGGCTCTGGGCAGCCTGGGCTGCTGGTTGGAGACCTGCACACAGCAGGGTTGGAGCTGATGGTCACTGTGGTCCTTTGCAACCCAGGCCATCCTATGATTCCATGATTGCAAAGGGTGATGCAAACCCAACGCAGAAGCAACGGAAGGAGGAAAGGTGGTCATCCTTTGCACAGAAATGTTACTAGCAGAGAGCCAAACACGAGGCTGTTAGCCTGCACTCAGGTTCCTTACTACGTGTCACTCCCATAGGAGCAAAGAGTGCAGCTTTCTAATTCTACAGAGATGAATGTTTGCAAGGTGATGCCAGAGATCTGTGCACCCCCCTCTGATGGAAATCACGGCAGCCATTGGAGGAACCACACACACCTTGGCGCAGCAGCAGCTCGTCCCGCAACAGGCAGATGTAATACACACAGCCAGGCTGGGTGTAATGGGGCCGGGGAATCATAGGAACCTCCTGGGGGAGAGAAGAAAAGAAATGTTCAGTGCCACCACAAGCAGGGATTCCCGTTTGGAAACACACAGATGTGGATAGGGAAGAACTGACAAGAAAACCACGCTATGAAGAATCCCACACGGGCTGTGGCAGTGTTAATACATATAAATCAATTAACTGCTTCAGCTTGTAGCTGTGGTGATGAATTTATTGCTGCTTTTTACCCTGTTCACGGATCGAGGCTCACACTGCTCACACAGGTAGTGCTCCACGTCAGAATTCACACCCATACAGTCACAGTGCTGCCAGACCTAGGAAAGCAGAGCATCCCAATTAGAAATTCCTGTGATACACCTCGTTTACAAACCGTACTTTCTCAGAAATATTAAGGAAGGCATGAAAAGGAGCTTCCCAAAGGCAGCTAAAGACTTTCTCCAAGCTGCTTCACGTGGTGGGAGACACAGACACCATCTCTACGCAGCTGTTGGTGCAGAAGCTTGAACTGCTCGGATCCTGGCTGCGTAGGCCAGGAGTTTGTGGCAGTTTCAAGAAGTGACAGCCCCCCCTTTTCTGAAAACAGAATCTCTCAGTCCTCCTGGAGAGAGGAAACGAAGCTCAGAGGAGGTAATCTAGGCAATCAGCTGCAGGTGTGAGTCCCACTGGTTGTGCTGAACAGCAAAGGGGCTCCATTCCGCGTTCCCCGGCCTCACCATGCACTTTTCACACTGGATCATGAGCCCTTCATCCTTGTAAAGGCCACAGATGCAGCGGATGACGTCCTCATCCTTCTCGTGCCCATTCTCCTTCTCGCAGACAGAAGTCTCGCTGCTGTCAGCCTCGCTTGCTGTCTCTCCCACAATCTCATCAATCTGGGCAGAGGCCTCGTGGCGCGCGTTGTAATACGCCTTCCGCAGCCTGCACACATCGCGACCAGTCGGAGACTTCCTGCCGTAATATTTCTGAATCAAGAGCAAAAGAAGGAGTTAAAAGCTTTGCACGTGGCTGCTTTTCCCTCCCAGGTTCCGTTCCCTCATTGCGCTCCTCCTCTTTGTTTGAATGCGCTCTTAAAGATGCATCCACTGGTGTGGTAACACGACCGTGGGCTTGGCCTGAGCAGCAAGACCAGCCATCTGATGTATGGCACTAAGGAACAGCTCAGCCCTGCCCAGAAGCACTGCTGCTTCTTTAGGTTAGCTACCAATGCACGTTTTTTGCCTTCTATTTCTCCATCCTACGGCAACAAAAAGCACTGAGTAACTTGAAGCACCTGGACTGTTATCAATGTCTGATCTTCAGAAAAGGATGATCAGAAATTCTCTTTCTATACAGTACCTTTTCATCTTTTATTACTGTAATCAGGGAAAGCATTCAGCTAGGATATATCCTCACTGTGTGCAAGAGCCTTAGGATCAGAGGGAGCCTCACCTCTGCGTTCCGAAAGACCTTCAGCATGTCCCCATCAAAAGCTTCCACAGTTTTGTAATAGCCAGTCAGGATCTGTTTCTCAATGGTGGCGAGGTCCAGTGGGTCAGAGATCTTTTCATAATAGTCTGCATTCCTAAAACGAGAACGGTGTGTGCAGAATTGTCGTTTTCATCAGCACCTCCAATGTGTGCAAACCCATTAGGGAACACCGGGTTACTCTAGCAGTACTTACTTCTTCTTTGGGGGCAGGTTCAGGAGGGGAGCTGCAAGAGCCTGCCTGGAGGAATCTGCAATGGGAACACACAGTTCATTAGCAACAATTCCTGGGGTGAAACTTGGAAAGTATAATTAACAACATTCAGCTCAGGTTTAATAAAATCAAAAGGCCCTTCCACTATCAGGGAACCGAAAGCAAGTTGGTGCCCAGAAGTTGGCTGCTCTGCTCGGATTGTGTGTATCGAAATGCAGGAGGGGCTCCTTGCAGTTTAAATGGCACCACTTTGCTGAAATACTGAAAAAAAAGCCAAGTAAAAGCATGATCTGCAGGTTGTGGTGGCGGAGAACATGGCTGAGGATAATTCTGGTAGCAGGAGGAAGGGGAAGAAAAGGAAAAGGTTATTTAAAATCCTGACAGAAGCTTTTTTTTTTTTATATTTCTAATATTTTGTATTCACAGAATCACAGAATCACAGAATCACCCGGGTTGGAAGGGACCTCAAGGATCATGTAGTTCCAACCCCCCTGCCCAGCAGGGCCACCAAACACACACATTCAGATCAGGAATTCAGAGTATCAGGTATTCAGAGAATCCATTGCTCCAGAGGCTGAGAAAGTCTCCATGGAGACCTTTAGGGGTGTCACCTTCACCTTTATAGGCGATGATGCTGTCACAAATCTCCTTGAAGATCTGTGCCAGGCGGGCAGCACGAGCCACTTCGATGTTCTCTTCAGCTGCAGCCAAACGCCGCGTCCGGACCGAGCGGGCGGTCTGAAGGGCTGAGAACTGGGTCATGAAAACATCTGAAAGAGGGCAGAAAGGAGCAACAGCTAAAGAATTCCACTCAAGACTGAACTGCAGTGCTCTTTTCCAACGCAGCAAGTCATTACCCAGAGCTAGGACAGCGAGCACTGGTCAGGAGAGCATAAAGAACGGTGACACAATCAGCTTGTAGGTGTTAAAACTCTTCCAGGAAAAAAAAATAGAAGGTAACAGAGCTGGACCTTCCATGCTACTTGCAGCCATTGTGCCACGACAAAACACTGCCTAGAAACATCATCTGCATGAGAACTGACTGAAGATGCGTAAGTAACTGCTCGTGTCTGTTCTATTTGTCTTTAAGCTCAGCATCTGGGACAGCAAAACCACACATTGCTAATATTTACATCATGTTTAAATAAGGGATTGCTCATTTATCTTCTCCCATCCGGATCCTCTTTTCCTTGCATACTGTTTAACAGAGATCTGCTCCAGAAGAGCACAGTGAACCCTTCTGTGCTCAGCATCCTTATTTTTCTGTCTTGCCTGAAGTCCTTCCTACCAGAACTGAAGGTTTCTCACCAACAATAAGACATTGCTTTGGAAAAGGAGCCTGTGGGCTGGCTGGTAGAGACTGCCTGATTCCATCCTAAGGTTATTCCTGATTTCTTTTTTGCCTTTCTAGTGCCACCACGTTCAGGTGGTTACCAAAGTATTTGATGTTGCTGGAGCAAACGCAGTCTGTCATTAAAGCCACTGCAAATACTCACTTCTCAGCTCCTCAGAGCTTACAGAGCAGAACGAATTCTGGGCAGGAGTAAAAACTCTCTTCTTTTGGGTTCTCATAGGAGAGGAGCAGCATCCTGAGGGCTCTGTGCTGGCCTTACCAGATTTGATGTTGCCGTCATCCCGGCAGATTCCATTCCAGCGGCTGTACAACGACGCCGTATGGATGTTATCACTGACTTGCTTCACTTCCTCTTGCTTCTGTCGAATCTTTTCCCAGTTTCGTACCAGAAACACGTGGTGTTTTAACACAAAATTCCTACATACATCAAAAAAAATAGTCAAGAATCACCTTCTTGCTCTGTAATGAAGACCAGCACGTGGGAGAAAAGACACGCAGAGGTGAAGTTCTCACGTCTGTGGTGAGGAATCCCACCCCGACTTCCCAGTGCCCCATCCTATAGAATCATAGAATCACCAAGGTTGGAAAAGACCTAAAAGATCTCCCAGTCCAACCGTTCACCCATTCCCAACAGCTCCTACTGAACCACGTCCCTCAACACAGCATCCAGCCTTTCCTTCAACACCCCCAGGCTCGGTGACTCCACCACCTCCCTGGGCATCCATCCCAGAAATAGAAATGGAAATGGAAATATAGAAAATACCTGTTCAACATTTGCACACCCCTCAGTTCCTGAGGAGAAAAACCACCATTAAAAGCTCTCCTCACCTTTCTCTGTTGGACATGGGCTTCATCTGGAGCTGTGGTGTCAGCCTGGTGGGTGTGCTCACGCTTTCGCTGGACTCCTCTGCCATGTGGCCCCTCTGGAAAACAAATCACTCTGATAGACAGGAAAAACCACGGCAAGAACTGCACAAACCAGGGGAAGCAGATCCTCGGGGTGGAAAAGGCAGCATTTCTCTTTTCGTTGTGATGCTACAGACTGCTTTCTTGCCATCTTTCACCCACGAAAGACGCTGCCTCTTCTACTTACTCTCTTTTTCAGTTTGTGCTTGGACTTCCTCTTCTCCTTCGACCTCCCGGTCCTCCTGTGGCTGCTCACAGGTTGGTTGCTTTTGTTTGGAAGTCCGTTCACTCGCTGACTTTTGCCCCCAATTATCCCTCTGCATTTCTCAAACCCACACTTGCAGAGTTGCTTTGGAAAATACAAACAGGGGGAAAAAAAATAAAAGAAAAAAAATAAGAGTGATTGAAATAAAGCACTCAGATCCTCTCTCAGCATTATAAAGAACCTGTTCTGTCCAATGCAACATGGATTTTTGTTAACCTTCACTCTGCAGGCACTGAGAGCTTTCTCAAGGTTTTGCACCCTGCTCCTTACCTGCTTTTCAACGTTGAATGAGTGGAAGTTGTAGTCGTACGTCAGTTCAGTACCAGCAGGCATATCTTTAAGTGCATACAACCCAATCCGGTAAACACCATTAACAGACCTGCAGAGAAAAAGACATACAATTAAATATTCCTAATAATCAAAACTAAATTGGCCTTTGTCCACACAGTGGAAGCGCTGGAGACAGGAAGCAGTGCTATTGCTATGCTCTGCTGGCTTGTTCTCCATCTGTTTTGTTCTCACTGCTCTCTTGGACAGCAAACTTGGAAAGCCAAAAGCAAAGGAGAGCTGTGCTACGAGAGCAGGAGGCCGTGCTTCAAACAGAGAACCTACAAACGCATCAGCTGCTGGGCAGCACCTCTCACCAGCTGCCACCATTCAGGCCCTCTCCACTTTCAGCTCTCACTGAACACTGGATCTCCTTTCACAACATGCTCTGAAATTCATTGTCTCTCCAGTTCTCTCTTTTTCACATGTGTGTGTTGGATTTTAGTATTTTAAACTCAATTACCACTGCTTTCAACCACTACAGTTACCTGAGAACCAAAAGCTTCCTTGCTGTGCTACAGCTACTTCTCTTCTGCAACCTATGACAATACATATTTTTTACACTGTTGAACCAAATTCCCCTCCTTTTACACCACATTCCCTGGTCCTCTCCACCTCAGCCACCAGCATCCCAGTCCCCCAGTAAACAGAACAATGTTTTTCTTACCATTTCTGCATCTCACAGTTTGGATTACAGCTGTGGTTGATAAATCGAGCCTCGTTGCCCATACGGTAACTGTCTATCACCATTCCACTGTCCAAATTCAGGCAGTAATGGTCACTGTGGTTATGGTACTGTTCAATCATCCGGTTCCTACGAAGCAACACAGGGAAGTTATTTGTGATCCTCTCCTTCCTGCTGCAAAGCAAACAGGGAGGGACACAGTGACAGCATATTCAAGAATTCGGAGAGGATTCTGAAGGAAAAGCAGCCGTGCAACCCTGTAACACACAGAAATCACACCTAGAGATGGAGGAGAACCATTCTAACACCTATTCCTATAAGTCAAGGCCACTGCCTGGATTAGAATTCAGCAATTTGCTCTTTTGGAATGCTCCCTTTCGGGTTCTGCAGATGATGCGTAGGCATTTCATGTCGATAAGCTGTGCATGGAAGAGAAAATGCAAGCCTACATTCCTTGGTGCGTACAGGAAGGCATGTGAACAACACTCAGCTCCTCCCCTGCCTGCAGTGGGACACAACATCCATGCACTGCAGCTGAGCAGGAGAGCAACAGTGGGCAAAGATTCAGCTGTGCCAACAGTTCTCTCTGCACCAGGAGATCCTGCCTGCACCTGATGGAGCTCTCTGAGCAGCACGGATGTCTCTCCAATGTAAACCACCCTGCGATGTTACGTAGTTAACGAGACCGTGATTGCTTTCTGTAATTAGTTACTAATGCTCCCACTTGCTCTTTTGCCTTCACACCGCTCTGCAATGTCTGCTTTCTCCTCCTGCCCCGCGATTCTGTTCTGCACAGATCCTGCACAGCACTCCTATCAGATTCACAGCACAACACCGACAGAGCAGACGGGGCAGCTGCTGCACTCCACAGAACAGCCACTCCTCTCTGACTGGGAAAAAGATGGTTGAGCAGAAAAGCTCAATTCTAAGCCTTCCTTCTGGTGCCAGTGACCCAAAAAGCATTTTCTCTTCTGCATTCTCCCATTCGTTTCCGTCAAAGGATTTCCCAACAATGACGACGGATGCTAAAGTCATCTACTGAGCTCTCCACACAAGCAGCAAATAGATTTTTCTACCTGAATTCTTGCTCACTAACAACTTCTCCCAGGTATTCGATGATGAACTGTCCTGCCTTCAGGGGCTCTTTGGTGCGGATTCCCCAACCCTTCTCCTCAGCCCGGAACCTCTCCAAGCACTGCACCCATTCGTGCCTCTGGATCCGTTGGTTACAGCACTGCTCGCCACAAGGGCAGGTGTTTGGTGAACACTCAGCAAAGATCATCCTAAAATCCAAAATGAAGAAGCGTAAGGAAGGTAAACAGCTTACTTCTTACGTGAACCAATGCACAGCACAGCGGGTCAGCCCACTCCTGACCTGTTAAGGCAATCCTCCATGCAGCCCTTGCCATTCTCATCATCTGGTTTCTTGCAGTTGCAGGTAGTGGCTTCGTAGCCAGAAAGAGGTTTGACATCCACGTAGACGTCTGGAGGGGCAGGGAAGAAAGAAGGAGGTGGGGATTCCTTCCAGGTAAACCCAACAACCATTTACCTACACAGCTCTCAGTACCATTGCACACAGTGAGAACAGAAGGAGGAAGTTTCTCTGCTAGGATGCAGAGCACGACAGAATCCCAGCCGCACATTTTAGTAACAGTAAGATTTTACTTACTGGAGCGGATTTTTTTGTAAAGTGGGACATCTGGCTTCTTATACAGCTAGAAAAAGAGAGGAAAACAAGACACTGTATAACTGCATCTGATACTCAACAGCATCAGGGACGCGACGCCCCGTCTGCGTGTCAAGGTTTGGTCATCACTGCTGCATGCACAAACTAACACATTTTGGACAAACGAGGCTGCTGTGTGGCTGCCAATACTATAGGGAGCAATGGGAAATGTCCAAGAAATAGATTGCATTTATTACCTGTGTCGTATCGATTTGATAAGAGGGGCAGATGCACCTCACTTTCAATACAGGGCCGGAAAGCGTCCCCAGCTGGAATGTCAACAGCTTTCAAGACTTTGAGACCACAGTGAGGTGCTTTAAAGGGGACTGAAGCAGCAGCAGCCATCTGGGGATGTGCTTTGCTCTGCCCTCAGCAGGCTGGGGACAGCTGTGCCTCCCAGCCCTCGGCGCTGTGTTCAATCACCAGGTGGAAACTTCCCAGGGGGAAAGGAAAAAAAACCAAACCAACAACCCCAAACCTATTTTTAGGTTTGCCCATATTTAAAAGGCTTGAAAAAGAATTGCGAGCGTTCAACGCTTTCTCTTCTTTCCTCAGCACGAAAATTTCAGCTTGCAAAGTGAAAAATAAATTCCACTCTGCTGGGAGCCCTCCAAGAAAAATAAGGCCCGAAATTTCTCCGTGCTGTTGGCAGTACATCTGAATTCTCCCGAGGCATGTCTAAAACAAGATCAGTGCAGAAAGCAGGCATGCTACCAAAATAAAAGCCTGCAGCACAATTAGTGACTTCTCTGGCAGAAACCTATAGGGTTGCTGTTTTGCAAGAGATGGAATAATGGAAACTATTCACATGAAAGACGTAAATAAATCCTTTCTTCGTCACCCAGTGGCAGCAATAAGAATATCCAGCAATACACAGGATATATAAACACGGCTTTCATGCCGAAATCCTGCTATTTTCTTTCCAACCATAATCTTGGCAAGCAGTAACTTTTTATCTTGTACCTGATTGTGTTTCCACTGCCAGAGGATGTCGTAAGGCAGCTGGAAGTCAATTCTCTTTTGTCTGAGATACTTTCCTGAAACAAAAAGGTTTATAAGTTGTAGGCACTCATATGCACACATCCCCCAGGGCACCAGGATTGCTCCCAGGCACACGGCCAACATTCTGATAGGGCCTCTCAGTGTCTGCAAGGCAGCAGAACAGCAGACTCTTCCGAGAAGGTTTTATGTGTCAGTGACGAGCACAGGAAGGAGCCCACCATCTTGTGATCCTTTGCCTTCTGCTCTGTTTTCAGTGAGGTCTGAAGCCTTACAGAGAGCAGCAGGCTTGCTGGGTTAGGTGTACAAAGGAGCTGCATTCTGCTCAATCACCGATCATTAAGGGGGTCCTTAAACTCTACCAATTACAATTAAGCTCTTAAGAGCTGTGCTGGGAACCTTTCAGGTGCTCATCCAGGAGACCCCGAATGTGAGTTACAGCACAGAACCCAAGAGCTCTGTGCCCTGCTGCACAGCAGTTACCAGTGAGCAGAAATCCCCATCAAAGGAAACGCCTCCCCCACGACTCTGTGTACACAAGCAAGATGATTTAGCACAGAGACCAAACATGCATGCAAGAATTCTGTATGCGTGATTCACACGAGGTGGTAAATCACAATATTGTGCTCAGAGAAACCAAATCAGTTTTGGAAACAGTTTCCAAGGCTGTCGGTACAGCCTTCACCAAATGAACGAATTCAGACTTGACAAGGACATTCCTGACTGCTTCAGAACGACTTCAAGAGGCTCTGCATTTTCAGCAATGACTGGAGCTCTTTTTAGACAGGAGTTACTGCCGTCACTGCAAACCTTGATTTATTTTAGAACTCTCTGTCACCCCAATCTCTCTGCAAAAGAAGGAAACTGACTCGTTAAATGCTTCATTTATGGAAGGCCTGAGGCTTGACACAAAGTGCTGGGTGACTTCTAGCTAAGATTAAAACGTTCCCTTATCATTTAGTTGGAGCACTGCTGTCACAGCGCAGCAGTGAGAGGAAGGACTGGAGGTGAGGTGACAGCTCCTCCTCTGATTTTCCCAGGTTTTCTAAATCCTTCCTCAGTAATCCGTGGCTTCAATTCGCACCCCTCCCCGCTGGAAAACAGAAACGGTGATGTTTTCCCTACAATGCGCTCCTCAATTACTTATTTTCAAAGCTTTATTCATCCCTAGCAGGTTCCAGGAAAGAGCTAAATCTGCTGGGAATTTGCTTTCACTTCTATGACCTCACCGAGCCAAACAAAAGGTTCTTTCAAGTGCCCTGGCTGAGTGCCTGCAGAGTGAGCTGCGTCCCTCCAGCCCTCCCCAAGCAGCCACCAGCTCGGCTATCTGGCACAGCCCTAAACCTGTAACCCTGCTCTGCAGGCAGCTACTCTCCAGCTGCCCAACACGGAGCAATTAAAGCAGGCTTATCTTTATGGCAGAAGCTCGTTTGTGTCTGCTAGCACAAACAAACTCGAGGTCAAGGCCCTGTGAAAAGAGAGCCGGATTGCTGCAAACCAAACCTGAGCATCCTGACAGATGGTTCAGTCCTGCAACAGAGTTAGGTGACCTAATTGAAGAAAGAACTGAGAAAGGTCATGTTCTTGAGGATCCCAATTAACACCTTCAGCTCTGGAACCTGTTTCTGAAAGGCTTTACTGATTCACACACTGTTCATTTTTATTTATGTTTTTCATCCTTCCTTATTTTTTCTTATTTGAAGATAGACATCATTAAGGGCATGAACACAAAGGGGGATTTATTACTGCTTGCTTAGCATTTGAGATTTAAGAAATTGGACTAATTGGACTGTTTACGAGGGTGGATGGGGATGGGACAAGGGGGAATGGGTGTAAAGTGAGACAGGGGAGGTTGAGGTTGGATATGAGGAGGAAGTTTTCCATCCAGAGGGCGGTGAGGCACTGGCACAGGTTGCCCAAGGAGGCTGTGGATGCCCCAGCCCTGCAGGCATTGGAGGCCAGGCTGGATGTGGCTCTGGGCAGCCTGGGCTGCTGGTTGGAGACCTGCACACAGCGGGGTTGGAGCTGATGGCCGTTGTGCTCCTTTGCAACCCAGGCCATTCTGTGACTCTATGATAATCATCTCTGGCTGTCCTACTGCAATATTAGTTTGAGAAGGACACTGCCATACTGCTTTCATGCTGAAGCACTTAAAGCACTTAAAGCACACTTAAAGCCGAGCTGATCTTGGAAAATAAAACATGAGAACAAAGGACAAACAGCACAAAAGAAACCTCAAGAGTCAAACTCTTACACTGAAAAACACAGAAGGATGAGTGTGACCTCCGATGAAGTTAATATGCTGAAAGATATCATGACCTTAACGAGGTGATAAAATAAAAGGGAGAGAGGCAAAAAGTCCAAACAGAGTAACTCGGTGTCACCCCAGAGCGATGTTTGTTTCCCAGCAATTAAAACGTGTGAAGTACCCACCGACATGAATAGGGGCTGGAAACAATCCGTGCTCGTGCTCTCCAGGAGTGTATTCCAGCTTCTCCTTCTTCAGCTGGATGAGGCGGCTCTTCGGACTGCGGGCAACAGAAGGAGAAACATTTCTGTCACACACAACAAATGTATCATCTGTTTCAAGGAGGCAAATAGCTCGAACATCAGGCAGCAGAATGAGAAAAGGAATGGTTGAAAGAAGTCATTTCCAGGTTGCCAAAGAGGCTCATCGCATCCATTTGAGTTTTCCCCCATAACATCAGGCAGCACCTAACTGGGCACCAACAGTATTAAACTCCTGGTGTGTGAGAGGTCAGAGGTGACTCAGATTAGAGGAATCAACTCCCATGTTGTCTGTCCAGCTCTCTGAGGTGTCGTACAGGCACTGTGCCCACTGTCCCAACAAACATTCTGGGTCTGCTCCTTTAGTAGGGCGTCCATCAACGAAGAACAGAGAGCAGAGTTAAGGGAGCCCCCGTCCAGGAGGAACAAACAGGGCTGTGGAGTGGCTGTATGCTCAGCTTAATGTCCAACGACACAGCCCAGCACCTCTGCAAACATTCTGGTCTGTTCCACAGTGATAATGAGGTAACTACATTTCAGGCAGTGATAAGAAGCTGAAATGAGGCTCTGCTGAACGAGACGCTGCATATCCTCTCCATGAAAGCTCTGCTTTTAATAGCTGGTGACTGAAGAAATACTTGCACTGAACCACACGCACACACGTGGGCAGACACAGCAATGGGCAAGTTTATTATACAAATGAAATGGGAATACCCAGGTAAAACGCATCCCAAAATGAACACCTTCGTTTGCTAAGGGACAAAGGGAATGTACCTGCAGATGAGAGGCTAAGAAACGTGCTCCAGGCCACAGGGCAGGGGCTCAAACACAGATCACCCATTTCCAGTCGGGTGTTTCATGTCCCAGAACGTATCACCAGCACAGTGCTGCTGCTTTACCTAAATAGAGTCACTTCCAAGCTCTGCCAAGCTGTCCTAACCAGGAAGCAGCACCATTTCCCCACGCAAGAAAGGTCGCTGGTTTTGACATTATGACCCCATTTACTGATGGCAGACTTTCACTCCATTTGCCTTGGCAAACATGCAGCTCCTTCACCCACCAGGAAAAAATGTTCATCTAGAGAGGATAAAAAAGGAACCCACACTTCTGCCCTTCCAAGTTGTGCTGTGCTGAATCACTGAGGCTTGCAAGGAAAGTGACTTTGTGGTGACTGCTTACAAGACCTGGAAAACAAATTCTGATCAAGAGGAAAAGTGTTGCGAAAAGGGAAAGAGTGAACCTGTGGTGCCAAGAGGCAAGCAAAGCCTGAAACCAGAGGCAAAGAGAAAAGGAAGAAAGGTGTGACTGAATGCCAACCAGAAGATGCCTATACCTATATGCTCCATGTAAAGAAAATCACCAGAAATCTAAGTTGCCAGGTAGTTCCCTAGATTTAATTGCTAATTTATTATTTCATTTCTTTGGCAAAGCAGACTTTGTACTCCTCTAGCAAAGCCACTGCTGGGTAAACAGAAAACGACTGCAGAGCACAACCTTCCTTTGTTCTGAAACCCGCAGCTCTGTGCAACCTCACACTGAACTTCTCCCCAGCAAAAGGTGCAATTCCTGCAGGGGGAGGCTGAGGACGCTGGGTAATTCGGGGGGATGCTAAAATGTACCTGCAGACATGGCCACAAAGGCACACTTGGATACAGAGGTAAAGCTGAAGCTGACTTCTGAAATCACTCCTCTCATTCTTATCTTATTTCATTCTCGTCTGCAAGAAATTACAAAGTTTGAGCTGCAGTCACTGTGCTGTAATAAAACCTGTAGACCAAAGTGAGTCGGGGGGAAAATGATTTCTGTCTTTTTAATGTGTCAGACCGTAACAGAAGTGGCAATTCTTGACTTTCAACACAACGCTTCCAGCAGCTGCAGGAATGTCACCTCACTGCAGACAGAAACGGGCTGCTTATCAGAAATGGGAGATGGCTGAGACACTGCACTGCTGCTCCCAACAGCACAGAAAGCAAAAGACACAACCACACCTGGCAGGGCAACGAGCAGGGCAGACACCTGGGGTTCTTTCCTAAAAAAGATAACCACTCGTCATCATTCAGTCCATGAAAGCAGAAAACCAATGTGTGCAGACGCTGCACTCAGTGCCTGAACGCTCAGGCTCTGCCAGCACTTTGACTGCCACGATTCCCACTGCCAAACCAACGTCTCACATTCTCCAAGGCTGATCCTCAGAGACCCTTCCAGACTGCTGGAGGCTGCCTTCTGACAAGGGTTACGTTTCGAATCTTCACCGAATCGGGTTCTGATCATTAGCACGCGTTATTTTTCACAGGCTTTAATGAAGTTGCTGGTTTTGGTTCAGCTCTTACTGCTGCTACTTACTCTGCTGTTTTGTACACGTCAGAGTAGAGCCCTGCCTTCTGGTACTTCTTCTTTGGGGGCCGGGGGGCTTTCTTCTCACGCTGGGGAAGAGAAGGCAAAGGCTGCTGCTGCTGGGTGCTCTCAGGTTCAGGTGGTTTCCCAGGGGCATCCTGAGGACTGGGTGGTTCAGGTGGTGTCTCAGAAAAACTGGAAAAACGTCAAGATGATCTCACTGGATTTATATTTCTTACCATAAGCAATTACCATTTTGTTACCATATTTCATCGCTCCTTTTTATGGTCAGCAGCACAAAAGCCTCTAGGTTACAAAATTACCTGATGTCTCTGCTATTTAACAATGCAACTCAATGACCACCAGCCAGCAGCGGTTAAGCATCACCGTAAGAAACAGGATCTTTTCACAGCAATATCACTACTCCTAATGTTTGGAGCCTCAGTGAAGTAATTCAGAAGGTGGTTTGCACTGTTTGCTTTTGTACTCTGAAAATAGCAGGTGGCCAACCTTCACTTAGCTTCCAGGAGCCATGCAACGCATTCCTGGAGCGTGCAGCTCCAGCAACATTCTGCACAGCCAAATGCCTGCACGTCAGCACTTGGTTGTGAAACACAAACGGATCGTTATTGTTTGGAACTATTCAGAAAACTCCGGGAGGAAGAGCTGTGAGCTCTTTGTTGCAGGGATTTCTGGTGTTTCTTTACCAGTGACTGCACCCCTCACACAGGTGCACACCTTCCCTCCTACTCACTGTTTTGGTTTTACTCTTTTGCTGCCTATCAGTCGATCTCGCCTGACGTTCAGCGCTGCTCCTAATTGTTTCTCAAGCATGTAAGTCACACACTGCAGATTCCCACGGTGCTGCAGCTCTTACAGCTCCCAGCTCAGCGCATGACCTAAGAACTGCCTCTGCTGAAGTACCTCCTCAGCTCTCCTGTTACAAATCCTTCAGCTGCATTCTTCACCACGTGTTTCACACAGGCACACACAAACAAGCTTTACATTACCTGTGATTTTACCCCATTTAGGGGTGTGATAAGCAGTGGCTTAGAAAGACCCCATGTGTTCTGAAAACACTGAATTCCTCAGTGAAAACAAATGTAACAAGCAGAGCTTGGAGAGCAGGATTCTTTGATGGGTTAAAATGCCTTAAACATCAACAATATGAAAATGAAAGCAGGCAGTTCTAAGGGAATTACCTCTTACTGCTCTCCTGTTCATCTTCTGGCAGAGGTTTCTGTCGTTTCCTGGCCTGTTCCTCCGACAGCCACCTCTTCCTCTTCCATCCTTTCCTGTGATCCGGATTCAAGTTTACGCTTTGCACCACAGCTTCAATCACATCAGTGATGGTATCAGGTCCGAGGTGTAAAGGGCTGCTGCTTTCTTCCCTCTTATCTAACTCCTGACTGACCAGCCGAGCTGCCTGGAAGGCCTGCATGGACACCACAGCCTGCATTGGGTATTTCCTGGGCCTTCCTGGCCTGCGTTTCACAAAATTGTTCCCTGTCCGTGACTGCCTCTGCAGCTTTTTGGCTTTCAGGATTTTATTGACGTGGTCAAGATTTTTTTTTGTTGCCAAGATCTTGTTATAATTGCACATTTTTCTAGCTTGTCGCTGCATGGCTTCAACCACGCTTCTCTTGAGATGATGTGGGGAATAGCTGCTCGGCAATCTGTCCGACAGAAGCGAGATGCTGTCACTGCAGGAGCTGCTCGGGATGGCTGGAGCAACGAGGCTGTCCTGCTTGCCCAGGCTCCTCTCCCTGTTGTGGTTTCGAGCAGGACTAGCCGATGGTGGAGCGGATGCATTTGCAATGACTGCTTCTATGCTTTTGTCCAAAGCAGCCTGGCCTTCGTGCTGCGCCATGCGCTGCAGCAAGCTGTCCACAGAATCATCAGCAGCTGTCAGCCTCGTCCCCCGCGCCGGCGCTCCGATCACTGAAACAATCAGAGAAACAATCAAAGTCTGAAGCAAAATCCAACACAGTGCCGACAGAATCGATTGCAAGAAAGGTGGGGTTGGGCGCAGGTAAGCCAAAATACCGGGACAAAGAGAAAGGCAAGTTGACACAGGAAGTCAAATGAGGTCTCACTTTTAGATCTACTTCAACTCGTGGTCGTGGGCTGAGGACTGAAAAGCTGGGGTTACTGTTAAAGAGAAGGCAACAGAACGTTTCTGTAAAAGGGTTTCTATCCTTTGGCAAGAAGGTGCGTTAGCAGCCAAAGATGCAGCACAGACAGTTCACACCAAGTATTTTCTAGTCCGAGTCTGTTACTGTGGAGAGATGCATTCCTCAGCAGTTTTCCAAAGTCATGAATTTGCAAGTGCAAATGGAAACATTATTCTGAGAGTACAAACAATTTGAAGGAGGAAGAATCAGCATGTCTGCTCCTGAAGCCCTTCTACGTACAACTTTCTTCCTACGGGGCTCAAAAAAGACACGTGCAGTCACTGCTGCAAGCGCAACCAAACCACTTGGAAACCAAACTGCCTGAGCGACTCAAAGCACTGAAAGGATTTTCACTTTCAGCTTTCAGTTTCTGGTGGAGGGGTGAAGACAAACTTCCCTGTTTTCCTTTACACACACTGGGGCAGAGCTGAAGGTTCCACATAGAAGCACCGCCTGCTCAGCTCTGCGAGCAGCTGCCCATGAAAACTGAACAACACACATTTGGACACAGGGGCTGCCCATGAAGCAGGGCTTCTGTAGGGAAAATGACCCCAAAGGATCAGACATCTGAACTCTGATCCCCAGCAGCTGCAGCACTGCCTGTGTACTCCGGGATGGTGAGGAAGCAGCTCTGTGTCAAATGCACCGAAATCCCACACGCGTTCCAGAGCTGCAGATGTGACCAAGTCTGCTCTCTTCCAGCACCAGTTCCATGTCTTTGAAGCTGACAAACAACTCAGTTTTGTTCTTTGCTCTCCTGCCCAAGAAATGCCTGAACTTTTGACAGCTGCCTGTGCAGAGGCTTGAACTGCTTGCAGTTGTCCCTTTCCAACAAGCAAGTTAACAAGACACAAGGACACTTCACTCTGGGGGGATTTCCTAAGCACGTGCTGAAGAAAGCTTGGTGGTAAATGTTTAAAGGGAGGAGGAAACAGCAGCTCTGCCACATTCTTTGCATATGGAAATTGTAACCAAGTGGTTCTGTTGGTGCACATCCTAGGGATGTTTGCTACAAAGCTGCAATCAACTTTACTGTCTAAGAATGTTGGAACTCTCACAGAAGGCTCTTCTACAACTGGCATTCTACAAATGCCTTTCTTGCCTTATCTTCTTGGCCCCACAAGCTCCCCACAGAGGGATTTATCCACCTAATTCATTGATTAGCTGCAGTGCCACAAGAATTGCTAGCAATTAAAGTCTCAAGCTTCACGAAGACTAATTTAACACGGTGAGGAACCCAACTCCATTCCAGCACAGCTACGCTGCTGCTGCTTTTCTACATGCCAGCTCAATTTCCCCTGTTCCACAGCACAATTTGAAGCACTTGCACCCTAAGCTGCAAATGGAAAAAGTCAGCATCTCCACGAAACTCCTGCTGCTGTAAAGTTCTCATAGCAACGTTGTCTTTGCCTGCAGCACTGTAGGTCTTAGTATTGCAGTGATCTCCAAAACAAGATGAGCAAATATTACTTGCCTGTAGAAGATGTGCTCTCAGATGTTGATCTCTTTCTGGAAGGGCTGCAATTTGTGCTCTCTGACTGCCTCTGGGAAGGTTTGTCCTGTGGTGGCAGAGTGCCTAAAAAGCAGATCAGGGAAGACAAAAGCACAAAAAAAAAACAACACCACTTCAGTCGGGCAGTGCCAATAAAACACAATGTAGGTGCTAAATATTCAAACTAAGAGTATACTTTGTTTTCTTTTTCAGCATTAAGAACACTTCCTTGTTAGGATGTCAGTGCTTGCAGAAGGATGGATCTCAACCCTCACAACAGAATTGCTCGCAGGGCAACGGCACACATGGGACAGTAAAGCGATCCTTGAGGAAGAGACACTTAGTATCCGAGGAGCAGCTTTCACGTAAAAAACCGGCACCACAACAAACAAAACACTCGGACACATCCCTGCTTCCAAATGAACTCCCCTCCCGTTTCATCTTCATGGAACAGGTGAGGTTGGAAAGGACTTCTGCAGATCCCAGACAGCCACCATGTCAGGTTTCCAACGTGTCCACAGAGACCCCAAAACCTTCCCAGGCAATCTGAACCAGAGTTCAAACCCCCTTATGATAAAACAGTTTGGTTTTTTTTTCTTCTACATGGCCAGAATTTCCTGTGTTTGACTTCGTGCCCGCTGCCCCTCGTCCTGTCACCAGGCAGCGCTGGACTTGGCTCCCTTTTCTGTGCTCCCTGCCATCAGGTCTATGCACCACTGATAAGATTTCCCCTGAGCTTTCTCTTCCACAGGCTCAGCAGTCCCATCTCTGTTTGCATGACGGGATTCCCAAGCCCTCAGTCACCTCGGTGGTTTGTGACTGCATCCCTGCAGTGCCCCCGTGTCTTTCTTGGAGCGAGGAGCCCAGAACTTTTATGATTATTATTATCCTGTGTTGTAACACCTCAGAAATGTTCAACTGAGAGACGAAGTAAACAATACCACGACTCCAAATATTCTCACTTTTTGACAATGCAGAAGCACCAGATTTAATTTTTCATTAATTCTTCTCAGCAAAGGCATTCCTACAACGCTGCTGGACATTGCCCTGAGCTGCAAGCTGAACGTCTTCGCATGGAGAACTCCCCACTTTCCTGCATGGCATCCTGGCACAGGGCTCTGAGTGTGTTTCTGGAGGGTCTGCTCTGACAACACAAAGCTAAGAAGGAAGCTGCAGTGGAACTCTGCAGGGAGACCGCATGCAGTTGCTCAGTATTAGAAAGAACAATTGTCTTCTCATCCCTGGATCAATTTTTCTGGTGAGGAACTACAAGAGATATTGATTTCATACTGCGTAGATTAAAACAAATGCCCTGAGACCTCAGGAAAAAAACTGGAAAAGAAAGGCTAACTGCTATAAGCACAAAGAGGTTATAATAAGTTTCAGCAGGAAAAAAAGACGAGAAGAATTTAAAGAGCTGCTTCATTACAGAGCAGCTCATCACTGAGGTTTCTTACACATGACCACACACAGAGGGTTCCTTCCTCTCATAGATTTAACTGCTCACCTCCCTCAGCTGCCCAACCTCAGCAGGCAGGAGCCCTTCAGCCCCTGCGGGGCCTCAGCTGCGCAGCCAGGCCCTGGGGTGACAGAGGCCGAGCCCTGATGGAGTTCAGCTGGTGCTCGGCCCAGGGTGCCATGTTAGGCCCGGGGTCAGGCAGCACTCGGCCCACACTCCTGTGTTAGGCTTGGGCTCGGGCAGCACTAGCCCTATGGTCAGGAAGCAGCCCAGGCTGCACTCCCAGGCCCAGGAGACACTAAGCTCAGGGTCAGGCAAGTGCTAGGCCTCAACTGCAGTGCAAGGCCTGGGGTCAGACAGGCGCTGGGCCTAGGCAGAGGTGGAGGCCTTGGCAGCGCTAGGCCTGGGGTCAGGCAGGTGCCAGGCCCAGGCTTCAGCGCTAGGCCCAGGCGGAGGTGCAGGCCCCGGCGGTGCTAGGCCCGGCCTTGCCGCCAGGCGGCGCCATTGCCCACGGCCCTGCCCAGCGCTGCCGCCCGCCGCCGCTCGGCCCTCGGGTCGGGCACAACGCACAACGCACAGCGCTGCTTCGCGACCCGAAACCGGCACACCAGCGGCTAAAATATACCTCGCATTTGAACACGGAGGTTTCCCTCGTCTGAGCACGCCGTCTCTGAGCTCTGGGCGCACACACCTTGTGTCACGCTGACGCTTGCCTCAAACCTCTCCTTGGGTTTTCAATGGGATGAAGGGAGTTTCAAACCACCAAGCAGCTTCTTTAGGTTCCCCTTCACTCCAGGCACAGTGAGACCACCTTAAAATAAGCTCCCAGCTGTTCAGGGCAACTCGAGCTGTGAAGCTGCGGCGGTTCCCTGAAGAAGCCCCACGCAGCAGTGCCCACAAGCGGCTGCTGTGCTGACAGCCCCCGTGTCCCGCTGAGCCCCACGTAAAGACAACTCCTTACAGCCCCACGACCTTCCTGCCGGCCCCCGAGTACGGACTGTGCAAAGCTGCACGCCTTCAGGATTGAAACGCCTCTCTGAAGTGCATCTCCTGTGAAACACCACCGTTCATCCGCCGAGCCCCGTGTGCCGAAACGCAGCATCCCAATTACAGTTCTGATCCAATCGGAGAGCGTCAGACATCAGCTAAGATGACAGAAAGTACGCGCCGAGGAAGGCGGCCATGCAGGGTTTGTGTTCAAAATCCTGTGGAAATGGAGGGTGTTTTCCATACGGGGTATTTCTGAAATAAATTATGACGAATATCCCCTATGGATCACAGGGACCATTTTAGAAAGCATTCCCTAACGCTGCTCTCCCACTGCTTGCTTTAACAGCTCTCATTCTGCGTTCCCTCCACCACGCACCTCAGCTGCATCTGGTTCAATAAATAAAAAAAAAATCATCCTTGATGCACCACATTTTCCCTTCATCTCTGCCATTTTCCGCAGTGCACAAAAATAGGACCCAGGTCCTTCACAGTAATAGCCACAGAATCACCATTCAGCAGTACAGATTAAAAACAAAGCCAACTATGCAACTTGCCATTGATCTAAAGGGGAAAAAGAAAAGCAAAAGCATGGGGCTTTTTTCTAGATGCAGTCTAAGCCCTCTGATGCACGTAGACGACGCGGGCATCAGGAGCTCCTTGTGAATGAGATGAATGCTGAGCTGGAAGCTGCTCTCACAACACCAACAGCTGGTTCCAATCACGAGAAATACACTTACTGAAAGTGATACGCTGCATCTGATGAACCAAATAAACACGCCCTAAGAGGGAGAGTGATTCAGAGCCTTCGCTAGCAGGTTTCAGCCTAAAACATCTCTAATTAGGCCGTTCCTCATAAAAACCCAAGTCAGATCATTCACTGTAATGGAATTCCTCAGGAAATTCCCAGAACTGCACAAGCTACCACAACGATTCTTCGCTCCTCCGAGCTGCATGTAACCCTTTGGTGACTGAGCTCCTTCAATTCTCCTTTCCATCTCAGCAGCAGAGGCGACGTTACGGCTCTACTGCCTTCTCCTGACACCTCCCCCAGTGTTGTTTTAATCAAATACCACAAATACTAAAATTTTGCCTTTCTCTTATCAACGCTGCATGCAGATGTACTTCACTTTCCTCATACTGGAGGATAACACAAATGCAGGCGAGGCAGTAGGAGGCATCAAATGGAAGCTTTACAAGCAAGGAACACGAGGAGGTAATATTCCTTACTGACAGCGAGCTGCTTCCCCAGCACTCGCTGTGAGCTACCAGTCACAAGTGATTTTGGGCAAAGGATTTACATTTACCAGGGAGAGCACAGGAAGATTGGAGTAAAGGAGGAGAAACTGTCGGCATTTTTTAACACAGCAGAATGGAGGTCCTTGAACAGCAATCCTCTGCTGCTGCCACTGCCATTTTCTGTGCAGCCTTAGTTCTGTTTCAGTTACATTTAGGGATATGTAAGACGAGCTTCCCAGCTATGAATAAAACAGTCATTACAATGTTTGGTCTTGGGCATTCCCAGGATCATTTTGCAACTGCTTGGAGGTCCTGCAAAAGGCCTCAAGTCAGGGGTCAAAACCACACTACAGTAAAGATGATCAAAACACCTAAAATTGAGTCATAAAAGAAATACGGAACATTTTCTTCAATGGAAAAGTAACTCACAGTAGGAGTCCCCACAGCTAGCCTCAACTCAATCCATCCAACTTCAAAATAAGTAGAATTTCTACAATATCAAAAATCGTATGAAATTTTAACTCAATTTCTCCAGAAACCATAAGGATAAAGAAAAGCCTTTGAATGAAATCATCCTTTGTACGCAAAGCAAAGCAAATCTGGTGGGAAGAGGTACTCATGCAGCCCCACACACAGAACTCATCCCATTAATCTGCACCAGAAGCTGAGCAGAACAGCGTTAACACAACAGAAATCCTCATAAAAAACCCCAACCAACCAAAAGCAGTTCTAAAATCCAACACGGAAAAACTGCCACAAAGCCAAAGCTATCGCTGCCTGCCTCTCCAAGCGCAGGCAGGTTTAGAGCTTACCATAACAAGGCTGATGATAACAAGGCTCCCTTACCTGACAGAGGCTGCAGTGCCTTCTCAATAGAAGGCAACGGCTCCTTTCGCAGCGGTCGATTTAGCGAGCTGTCCTGGCTGCTGAAGAGTCCAGGGCTGTCAGTTAGTTTTTTACGTCCATTGGTGCTGGTAGAGTTTGTGACTCTGCAGCTGCCTATTGCACTTGTGAAAAGATTGGTGTGCTCGTCGCTGCTGGCCGGCTCGGAGCTGGGGGTAAATCCCCCCAGGGACAGACCTGGGGAGCCGTCTGAGCAGTCTATCTGTAACGGTGTCTGCAAGCCCAGTGCTAAGGAATTAGACTCCGAAGGCTCCCTCCGGACCCACTGTTCGTCTCTGCTCAGCAATCCCTTGGAAGGCGACAGGTGGGGACAAGACATGTGACATCTGTGTTTCTCCTTATGTTTGTACCTCTCACCGACAGCCTCCTTCCCGAATCTGTAGCGCTTCAAGGACTCCAGAACTGTTCTGGAAGAGCTATTGGCCGCGATGGTGTCCATGGAAACCTGCGGCTGCTCGGAAGTACGATGCTCTCTGTGTTTGTGGCGGTGCCGGTGCTTGTGCTCCAGCATCCAGCCGTAAGCCATCTCGGGGGGAACGCTGGGGTACGTGCTCATGGACAGCAGCGGAGTCCTACTCGTCGTGAGGAAAGCTTCCTGGCGTAAAAGTTTATGCTTTTTCTTGTGGTATTTGGTGGGATTGAGAAGCAAATGGCCTGTATGCATGTAGGAGGGCGGTGGCAGCGGGGTGGTGAAAGAAGGAGAAGGTGGCGGGGGATAAAGAGTCGGAGGGTACCTTCCGTAATAACCTAAACCTATGGGAGCAGCTGCGAGGGGGGAAGGAGAGTAAGGCATGCCGTAGGAGGGATAGAACCCGGTGCTGGAGAGAGGAAAGCTGAGGCTGTGCATGAAAGGCATTTCTGCCATAGCCTCGCGCATCTTCGGAGGCCTGCCTCTCTTCTTCTTTAAATCGGGTTTCCTAATGTAGTGCAACGGATCTAAAGGAAAAGTGGGGTGAGTGTAGAAACTATTGAAATTGATCCGGAAAATGGTAGGCAGGAGATCCCGGGGTATAAAATGGTGACTTCTGTGGGTTATTCTAATTTCGCTTAATCGACTGATTAATTCTTCCAACTCAGCCAGGAAATCTGGGTCCTGCCTTCCCCGAAGCTGAGGATATTTCTTTTTCCTTTTTCGCTTCTGCCTCTTCATTTTGTCGTAACTGAGGTAATCGTGACTCCGGCGCTTGCATTTGTGTTTATGCTTCTCTTTGAGATTACTTAAAACCGTGGAAGCTTCGGGTGCAATAAGGGAAACGTGATCAAAGGAATGCCTCTTTTTCTTCTGCCCACAGAATTTCTCAGCTCGATCCGAAGTGCTGTTGTTATCTGTTCCTATTCCACTGTCGCTGGGTATGGTCTCATCGCTGTGAGATTCGCTCACGGGGGAAGGAGTGGCTTCTTTCAGCGATGTCAGCTCACTCAAGTGAGAAGGAGAGTTTGGCAACAAGGTGGGTGGCGATAATCTCCTCCTTCCCTTAGCAGCTTTCTTCATTGCGAGTGTCTGAACAACGCTTCCTTGCCTGGAGTGGATGTGCAAGTAAGGCACCGAGCTGGGCTCAATGAACCCCGCGTCGCTGCTGACGGGGCTCTGCCCCCCACTGACCGCAGAGGACTGAGAGCAAACGGGGGACGGGAGGATCTCGGAATTAGTCGCTGCTGAAGGCAGCAGGTGGGGAAGTACTTGGCCAAACGACGTCCCGGGAGTTTGTTGAGAAGATTTCTCAAGAACCGTCAGGCTGGCAGAATTGCCGGTTAAAATCCCGTTCAGGACAGCTTTGGGTTTCCTTCCTCTCCTTTTTCCTATATAAATCGTTCCTTTCTTGCTGACATTTATTTGCTGGCCCAGTTTTGAACCAAAAGTGGCAGCAAGAGTTGACACCGTGTTGTGGAGCTTGGATTGCACTTTCCCTTTGTTATTTGGTTCCACCGTACTCGAGAGAATCTGATTCAAAAGTTTCTTTCTCTTCAAAGTTTTCATTTTATTTATTTTTCGGATAATTGTTTTCATTAACTGCCCGTTGTTTCTCTTGGCAACTTTTCTGTCTGAGTCTACTTCCAAATCGCTCATGCTACAAACATTAGGCTTTTGGACTTCTTCTGGCCCTCGGAGCTGGTCCTTTCTCTCATAAAAATCCCCGCTCCGATGCTGATCGCTCTCAGACTCTATCTTGTTCGAGCTCTCCGTTCCAACAAAAGGTGCCACAGAAAGAATCGGTGGCTTCATTTTAATCGATGACCTCATCTGCCTTTTAGGTCTCCCTCTCTTTTTAGGAAAAGCTTGTCCCGATAAACTCTGCTTTAGGGAAGGAATTTCCACCTCGGGCTGCAAAATAGGAGGTTCCTGCTCTTCTTTTGACTGCACTGAAAAGACTTTTGATGCTGGGATCTTCAGAGTTCTTTTGGGGGGACCTTCGAGCTCCGGCATCTCCTTGGATTTAGGTCTTCCTCTTTTAGGTTTATACATGTCAGGTAAGAAATCATCCGACATACACAAACTTGAAGGTTGTTTGTGAGCACTGTAGAACTTCTGAGTCTGCTTGTCAGACTCAGTCAGCAGTGCAAGAGACTGCCCACTGCCCTCATTCAGTTTTGGCAGCTGATGCTTAACAAATTCGTGCTCCACAAACGAAGACGATCCTATGTTTTTTAAGAATTTGGCCTGCTCCAAATTACTGCTGGATAGTGCACTGTATGAAATGTTTTTAAAAAGCTCTGACCTTTCCAGTTCCAGACCCTTTGGAGGCCGGCACGTGCTTCTCGACACCACTTTAGTCCATCGTGGCTTCCTTCCTTTTCTCTTCTTTAAAGGTTTGGATTGCTGACTGGTGCTCAGATTTTTTGCTCCTTGGCAGGATTTATCTGATGCAGCTATTGCACCGATCTTTAGGAACTGCTTGCTACTAAACAAGCTTGTAAAACTCACTACCGAAGGGGTGACAGTAGCATGAATGCTTGTTTCAGCTGCCAAAATGGGTTTTTTCCCTATAGAAGGGCTAGTTCTTGAAGTTTCTACATAAGTAGCCTTTGAATCACTTAGGTCTTTGTCAGCACCTTTAAAATCGGTGCTCAGAGTATGGTTCAACGTTCTGTTAATATTTAGAAGCGTGCTGTCGGGAGAAAACTGAGTTTTGCCAATCTGATCTGAAATGCCTTCTAGGAGATCAGCCGTGGAACTCAGATGCAGCGGGTTGGGGGTTAACTGTGAAGATGCTGCTGAGAGGCTCCTGTTTAAGGTGGTAACAGACACTGTGGGTGAAGGCGACGGGAGATTTCCCTCTCCTACTGCACTAAATGGGGACTTGGCTGTGGATACGTCCGAAGCACCTCCTGTCCTGAAGTCTGGTGAAGTGCAATAGACCGGAGGCTGTTTTTCGTGCTTAGATGTTTCATAAATCCCTTTCTCACTGGCTGTGTAACCATCCTGTGGGACGCAGACTCCTTCATTAAACATTTCTTTGCCTACATCAGCGATTTCTTTCCGAATTGAAAATTTTTCCAAGCTACTTTCTTTGCTCTGCCTCGCAATATGCTTCTCAAACGTTTTGCTGCTACTATTTTCTTTCAGCAAATCCGTAGTATCGTGGCTTTCAAGGCTGCTGAGGTTAGAATTGCAAGGAAGCTTAAAGGGCTCCGAGGCAGGCAGAAGGGAGTCTGCTTTCAGAGTTCCAGAGTCCTTGTTAACCAAACCCACTGGAGTGCTGATTCCTGTTGGCTTCTTTCCAGAGTCCTTGCTAACCAATCCCACCGGACTGCTCATGCCTACTATCTTCCTCCCAGAGTCCTTGTTAACCGGACCCACTGGGCTGCCAATCCCTGGCGTCTTCCTGCCAGAGTCTTTGTTAGGCAGAGCTGTGGCATTGCCAGTCCCCGGCATTTTCCTCCCAGCATCCTTGCTAACCAATCCTGCAGGACTACTTATTCCCAGCAACTTCTTCCCAGCATCCTTGTTAATCAGTCCTGCTGGAGCGCTGATCCCCGCTGGCTTCTTTGCAGACTCCTTATTAGTCAATCCGGTTGGAGTGCTGATACCTGGAAACTTCCTCCCAACATCTTTGTTAATTAATCCAACTGCAGAGCTGGTCACTGGCTGTTTCTTTCCAGAGTCCTTGCTAACTAACCCAGGTGGAGTGCTGATCCCTGCCAGCCTCTTTCCAGAGTCTTTGTTAACCAATCCTATTAGCGGGCCGATCCCTTGTGGCTTCTTCCCAGAGTCTTTGTTAACCAATATGGCTGCGCTACCGATCCCTAATGGCTTCTTCCCTGAGTCCTTATTGACCAATCCAACAGCAATACCAGATCCTGGCAATTTCTTTACCAAATCTTTATTAACTATCCCACTTGCAGGAATGGTTCCTGGCAGCTTCTTCCCAGAGTCTTTAACCAAACCAGACGCAGTTCCGCTTCCAGGCTTCTTCTGCTTCGTTTTGGAAGACTTCGAAGGAGGACAAGTTGCAATAAGTTGAGCCAATTTCTCTGTAACAGTTGTTGCTCCATTAATCTGTGTTCTATCCTTTAAGTCAGAACTATGGCTACTGATAAGAGTCGGAGGAGATGACTTTATATAATCTGTCATTTCAGTGTGCAATGGGGAAACTTTCTTAGGTAAGGGATTTGTTTCTACTTGTATACCTTCTTCCACATGTAATTCAACTGCTGTAACTTCTCCAGCTTTCTTGTACGACTTTGAAGGGTCCTACAAGTTAATAAAAAGAGAAGTTCTTTAGGAATAGAGCACAAAGACCCACTACCTCAACAAATTCTATCAGGAACCTGTCAATACTTCTTCTTCGTTTCGAAGGACATTCTTTTCGCATAGAGCTCCCATCTTTGAAATGCACAGATATATTCACTCCAATCTGGGCCTAAGAATGGAAGATTCCCATCCCTTATAATTACATGCGCACACAATTTCAAAACATTGCAGGATATCTCATCTCAAGCATTAAATGGAGAGGGAAAGGCATCAGTGTCATCCTCATCCATCCCTCTCCAATAAAAACGAGTAAGCCAATTGCTTGGTACTTACTGTACTTAATTACAGTCAGCACTGGGTGGATTACATTTTAGAAAACTCTAACTGTGGTAGGCAAATATCTAATTATACTGAAGAAAGATATAGCCTGGATTCCTTTGAAATCATTTGACAACTTGGGTGCTGCTCATGAATGAAGTACTGACTCGGCAAGCTGCACCAGTACGATCCCAACAGAAGACTGCAAGCTGGACTCAGTCTGGCATTATTTCCTAGAGATGGGAAATAGTTGCTTAGGTAACACGTGTTGCCCGAGCTGTCGGAGCTCTGCAGTGCGCAGACGTGCTGACCTGCCACTTTTCTGCAGGGCCAGAGCCAGAGGTGCTGCTTGCTGGCACTCAGTGGAAGCTACTGAGTCAGCATGACCCACAACATGGTTCCAAACCTGAAATCCAACCACTGCAATCAGGGCTCTCAGACATGCTGTAGACACAGGGAGACTGCGAGTCCCAGAGATCTTCAATAAATAGTACTGAAGGAAACTTTTTGATCATCCTTAGTCACAGAGATCCTTCTTGCAGTTCTGTATTATCAAAAGCTTCTGTTCATGGGAGGTGTTGCTATCACTAAGGTGTTGCTGTCACACAGAAGGAATAAGATCGTTTTAAAGCGGCACTGAAAATTAAACTTCAGTAGTGCACAGCCAGGAACTTTGGGAATAACAAGTATGGAAAGCAACAGTGAGGAAAACATTTGAATACAGTGCTCGTGCACTGAGGAAATCAAGCAACTCTCAGCTTAACTGTACCAGCACCAGAGCGCTTGCACACACCAGCTGTAAGAGTTTTAAAGCAGTTGGCCAAAAGCTAATCAAAGCAGGTCACTCCACCCGCCTGAGAGGAGCCCTGACCACTGCCTGGATCTCTGCTGGGCTCACACTAAAATCCCTGATGCACCAGAAGCAAAACAGCACTGATGTTACCACCGCTGCCTACCACACACACACTGATTGTGTTTTCAGCAAACAAACAAGGTTTCCCAAGAGCAGCGATGCATCTCCGATCAAAGTCCTCCTCTTGGGGAAGGGTGGACAGGAGCACGGGTAGAGGCCGGATGCCTCCAAATGCAGATACAGAACAAAACCCACCAGTCATATGGGCTACTGATTTTTAGCTGTGGTGGAAAAAGCGACTGTGGTCTACAGAGAATAGTTTGGCACTTAGCCCAGCTTTTCTGTGGCAGCTGCAATCTTATGTAAATTCTGCTGGAGCGTCACATTTCAGGAACTTCCCCCCCCCCCCGTTCACTCACCCTCATACTCACCAAACCCACAGCTGGGGGCGGGGAGGGGAGCAGCCCCATACCCTAAAGTATGGGGACAAAAGTGGGCCAGGCTTTCCTGAAATGACTTCTGTTGTGCAAACAATCGCTGCACGACAGGGAAGGCGTAATCTGAAGTCCCAAATATATTACAGAGTGCTTTCGACGAGTGCAGCACTTGAAAGCTTCCGTGTTTGGCCCCGTTCACATGCAGCTCTCCAAATGGCAGCTGGTCCCACGCTTTCATTCTGTCCCTGGTGCTGGAAGCTGCCTTACACGAAGCCCATTTAGTGCTGCATGACTTTGTGCAGTCAGTCTAAAACAAGACCTCAGGTCCCAGATCCTGCAGAGAACGCTCTGAGCCACTCCAAAGAAGATGAACCGAAACATTTACTCTGCTTTGGTACCTTTTTAGCCAGAGTTTTTCACTTGGTGGCTGTGATCTCATCAGCAGCCTTCCCTGCCTAACCAAAGGCAAGATCCAGAAGGACAGAGCGCTGCACTCAGCAGTTTTACAAAGACATAAGATGAAGCAGAAAGGCAAGTCCCAGCCTGCTCACCCTATTTTAGAGTTACAGCAGACTGTAGCTATGTTACTATCACTTCTTGCCTTCCCATTTTCTAAAACTTCAGCAATGCAACTCTGCAGTGCCTCTGCACGTCTTCACCACGCACACATCAGCAAACCACTCATCTAAAACCAACAGAAGCTGAGTTTGTATTTATCTGTAAATACGGAATGGAAAAGTGGAATCCCTGCCACTTTTTTCCTGTTGGTTTTTTTTTTTCCCTCTTTAGAAGGCTGGTAGCTTTGTTACCTCCACATTTCTGGAAGACAAACCAAACAAACTCACCCACCACTCATCTTTGTGAATGGAGACCAACCATCTGTTGGCACAGCTGAAGATGCTGCCCAAGTTTTAGGAGTCCCTTCAGCAATAAGCTTGAAATCCCACCCAGAGATGGGAGTGCAAAGCACTTTCCTATTCCTTTTTACACTGGTATTCCAAGAGAAGGATTTCTACTACTTCCCTTTGTGCCTTGGCAGTGAACCGAGCACACTGCATGTGCTGAATTCCCACTCAATTCCTCCTTCAAAAGCACGGACAGTTCAGTCTCACAGCTACAAAGATTGTCACAGCTTGCTCTGAATGGGTCACAGAATTGCTTCTCCTCGCCTCCTCTCCACAGAAAGGAAAAAATTAAGGGATCAATTTCATTTTCTGAAGCGTAATTTCCAGCACTACAACTCGCTTTATTTCATCACAGTAAGGAGAAAAAAAAAATAAATCCCTCTGGTGTAATATTCAAAACACGAGGTGGTTTTAAACTCTGTTTACCACTTGTTTCTAGAAAACCAAATTTCATCTCGCGCTGGAAATCAGCAGGATGCTGCAAACCATCGCTCCAGCCATCAGGGAACGGAGTTCAACAACTTACACAACATCTCAGCACAGCGTCAGAGAGAGAGCAGAGCATCTGCAGTGCGTGACCACCAGTGAGGGACTTGAAACTGTTTTAAGCAAGGAGAATTTGGATTGCAAGACAGTGGAGCTTCTCTACGCTACGCATTTGGGTTACTGAGCAGACAAGAGCACTGCAGAAACAAACTACTCACTTGTTTTGAAGGACAGAGCTCGTTCTTCTCATCTGTCATCTTCCCACTCTTTGGTGGCCTTCGTGGTTGCTTGATGCTGGTTTTTATGGCAGGCCGGCACACATAATTCTCGAGGTTCTTAGGAGGCTTTTTTGTTCTCTTTGCTTGGAGACCAATCTTCAGTTTCAAGTTTCCCTCCGAAAAGTTTGTTTCTTTCACTGAAAACTGTTGCTGCGCATCAACCAGAGCCTCCTTCTTCCCATTCTCCACACCGTTCCCCTCCCGATTCTTCTCACCCTCCTCCTCTTCCTTGGTGCAGCTTTCCAGGTCTACGTCTCCCTTTCCCACCAACGTGCCAATGTTTACCAAAGAGGGGCTTTTCCCAGAAAACCCTTCAGAATCAGAGCCCAAGCCTAACATAGCAGTATTCCGAGGGTCCATCACAGAAGGAGTCCAAGCCTTCGGGTAACTGTAGGGAAGATTTACGGCGAGCTGTTCCACAGAAGATCAGTTCTACGACTGGCAGCCAGCATCTTTTACTCTGCAAAAGGAAAATGAAGACAGAAGTAAAGTCCAGCTTGAGAGCAGGAGGGAACTGACTAGCAAAAATGATCAGAAAGCAATTGTAGGTCAGGAAGTTCTGAGGTGGGCAACGCCTGGGCAGCAGCTGAGCGCTTTGCAGTGACTGGGAACGAGGGAGAACACGACAAATAAATATTTGCACTTTCATTTGAACCTCCAGGAATGCGGGGAGAGAAAAGTCCATCACTGTCCATCACTGGGACACTGATGTGTGTCTATTTAACCCACCTACCATGAGACAGCAGAGCAAATTTTCTCATCTCAGCTTCCCCCAGAAGTAAAGCAGAGGGCGATGGGAACAAACCAAGGCAAGGGCTGCACCTACAGCTGTCACCTTCCAATAAGAACATCTCCAAATAATCAAAAATGCTATTACATTATTGCTCAGGAGATCGGAGGTAATTAGGTGAAATCTCCATCTTGCATCCAGATGAAAATAATTAAAAAACCAGTGGGGTGACACAGGGGACTAAAAGCAAATCAGTACCAGGTCCCAGGCAGAGGCCGTTGGGCAACTTCGTGTCAGTGGAAGTGGGATCCACATGCAGGCACACCAAGGAAAACTGGCCGGCACATAAATAATAACAACTCATGGATTAGCTCCGAATTATTTGGCTACAAGAAGTGATTCCTACAGTTTGTGATGCAGTTTAAATCCCAAATCTTTGTCCACACAAACGCCTCCTTCTCCAGTCAGGTAACTGCAGCCCAGAGCAGCCACAACCCTTCAGTCACGTTCCTACAAACACAATTAATTAATGAGCTTAAAATCGGAAAGCGAGTTGAATCAAAGCAGCAGCACCAGCACTGCTGCACCTGGCTGCACATTTCCTTTGCCCAGATGAGGAACGATGCCCACATAGCAGCTCCATCAGCTGCAGGACCAAGGCGAAGAGTGCCTTCAGAGCCCGAGGCTGCAAGGTGGTCCCCCTCAATCCACCCTAAGGGGACCCGGAACCATTCCAAAGTCCCCAAATCCATGGCTCTCATCAACACGTAGCAGGTCATTTCATTTAGCCATTAATTCCACTCTGCACAGACAACAAAAATGCTAATCCTGGACCTAATCATCATTTTGCCTTGATCACTGTAATCTTCTTCTCTCTGACTCTCCAATTATCCCACTCTAATTCATACAGAATGTGTCTGCCAATTTGATCGTTTTCATAACCATGGGCTGATTGCATCTCATCCCCTTTCAATCCCAATAACGTTTTTTCTTCCCTACCCCTCCAAGTTCAGGCTTCCCATCGCCGTGCAGAACAGCACTTTGGTTCCTGAACTGCTCCTACACCTCAGTGCCTTCTGTTACACCACTGTGTGTGTTCTTCTTCTGCCTTTTTTCAGCTTTTTATGCCATTCTCTGTGGCACCCTTCACTCTCCGGATGCTCCCCACACATCCGCCCACAGGACCTCTGTGGTTCCTCCAGCAGCTCAATGCCTTCAGATCTTCTCATGGATGCAGTGCAATGGAGCAGCTGGATGGCAAAACCACAGCCAAGAGGCGGCTGGAGCCGCTTCCAATGAATCTACCCCGAAAACACCCAAGATCTGGTACTTTCAGGACAAAAGATGATCCTATAGACCTGAAGGATGCGTGCCCTCCCTTCCCACTGTTCCACCAGCACACAGAGCCTCATCATTTCACCACCAGCTCGGAGAAGAGGGCAGCGGACTCACAGAGCGCTGCTCCCAGAGGAGATCCTCAATGTGAATGAGCTTCATTACACCTTCGTGCACCAGGCCAGCAGTGCTGCTCAGCCATTCCTCCCCCAGGGCTCACATTCTGCAGACCCACAGCTCTTCCCACAGCAACACCCACACGTTTCACTTACAACGTGACAAACTCCATTTCCCACTCTATCCCAAGACATCCTGCCAGCTTTCATCCACAGGATCTTCGCTGAATGCAGATTTTGCTACACCAGGAACTCTCTAGCACCAAACATCCGCGTGGCCATACAGACCACCATCCTCACCACCTCCCCAGAGTGAAACACACCGAGCTTTCAGCCACTTACCCCACAGATCTCAAATCCCTCCTCACCAAACAGAAGCATTTTCGCACCTCTTCAGACTTGTGCCACCTGGGGGTTGAAGGCTGAGCAGGGCGATGGTTCTCTCATTCATTCTCACTGCTGTGTTGGCACATCCAACTCAGCACGGATTACAGAACACAATTAAAGTCAACAATCCACACAGCACCCCCACCTCCTTACAGCAGCTGCTATGTAAGCACATGGGCTACGTCCACCTTTCTCCTGTGATGCTGCTTGTAGTTTCTATCCATGAGGCTGCCCCACAAACCAAGCAATTAAACCCCCCCCCCTTTAACTTTAAACTCCTTAAAACAAGTCTCTTCCTTTTGTCAGTTATGACTTCATTTTTTTCTTTGCTGTTCATTATCGCTATGACACGCTGAGCTTTTCAGATGACTGCTGACTGCCTGTAGCAACAAAACGTAACTGGAGGCCAACAAGTTGGATTGCTTTCGTTTGGAAAACGCGATACACAGAATCCTCCCCACCCCCCTCCCAGCATCACAGAGCTCAGAGCAGCCACCAAAGCTTTCGTTTTCGAGTAAAAATGCTTCTCCAGAACTCAAGTAGGCAAACAGATGATGATTTTAGAGCCCATCTCCACCCATATGTTCAGCCAGCTGCCAAAACTTCCCCATTCACACTGAGGCAGCAGCACCAGGGACAGCCTCCGGGTCCTCACGGATGACCACGTGCAGCACGCTGGCTTTCACCCTTTACATCACTTCCCACATTCTCAACGCAGGTGCACTCAGGAGAGCAACCAAAACAATCGAGCAAAGAGGTTCTCTGCTGTGTATTTAAGTGCGTGAAGTCAAAGCAGACACATCTCAGCAGCACGCCCTGCAGTTCCAGCTCCCCACATCTCCCCATGGCACGAGGAAGCCGGAGCAGGAACCCATTGCTGTGCTTCTTGTTCAGCTGCTGACAGAACACAGCTCCCTAGGAAGGGAATACATGCCCTGAGGCCATGGATGGAAACCCACATTCCAGGCTCTTTCTACTTCTCTGCAGAGTAATTAACGGAGTGAAGGAACCACAAACCAAGGGTGAGCAACAGAAGTTACTGAGGCTGGAGATTCACATTATCGTGGTGTTCCAGGGGCTGAAAGGGGAAATCACCTCATGCAGCTCCTGGGCAAAGCAGGATCCCTACAGGAGGGGCACACACTGCATGCATCATGCAGTACAAAGCAAAGGACAGCAACACGTTTTGGCTTCTGAGCTGAGAAACGGGTCAAGCTGAGAACCATGAGGCTCAACCATCACATCCGAGCTCATAAACAGGACCAAAAACGCAACAGAAGGGCAACTTCCAAAGCATGATCGGTGGGAGGGGGATGGCACACAAACACAGAGACCCACGAGGTGCGGAGCCAACCCAGCAAACCCCCCCAAAGTGCAACAAACCACCCCGATGTTTCATTCAGAGGGCGGTGAGGCACTGGCACAGGTTGCCCAAGGAGGCTGTGGATGCCCCAGCCCTGCAGGCATTGGAGGCCAGGTTGGATGTGGCTCTGGGCAGCCTGGGCTGCTGGTTGGGGACCTGCACACAGCAGGGAGTTGGAGCTGATGATCATTGTGCTCCTTTGCAAACCAGGCCATTCTAGGATTCCATGGGTCCTTATGGTACCCCATGGGTCCCTGTGGCATCCCATGGGTTTTCTGGGCAGCCTGGTCTGGTGGTTGGCAACCTGCACACAGCAAGGGGTTGGAACTGATGATCATTGTGGTCCTTTTCAACCCAGGCCATTCTATGATTCTGTGGGTCTCTGTGAGTCTCATTGAGTCTCTGCGTGTCCCTATGGGGGATCTATGGGTCCCTATGGGTCTCTTGGTGACCCTGCACATAGCAGGGGGCTGGAACCGATGGTCATTGTGGTTCTTTTCAACCCAGGCCATTCTATGAGTCAATGGTTCCGTGGGTCTCTATGTGTCCCTATGGGGGATCTATGGGTCCCTATGGGACTCTTGGTGACCCTGCACACAGCAGGAGGTTGGAACTGATGATCACTGTGGTCCTTTTCAACCCAGCCCATTTTCTGATTCTCTGATTCTGCAGCATGTAACTGCCCCCATCCTCCCTGCAGACCCCCGGCCACTCAAAGCCACGGAAACTCGGACT
>NW_024885429.1:39516-135675 GCF_019232065.1 Centrocercus urophasianus
CGAGAGCTGAACCCGCTGACAGCGGCGCGGCCTGCAAAGGAGGCCCCAAAAAAAAACCTCACCGGGAAACTTCCCTACAGCCCCGCGGATCGGAACGCCCGGAGGTCCCGCGGTGCCGCCGCCGCTCCGCCCCGCTCTGAAGGCGGCTGTCAGCGCCGGGTCCGGCCGGAGCGGGGCCTCCTTTGCAGGCCGCGCCGCTGTCAGCGGGTTCAGCTCTCGGCCCGCCGCTCCCCTCCCGCTGTCAGCGATCCTCCGCCCCTCCCGGCTGTCACGGAGCGCCCGCCCCGCCCGCGCACGGCCCCGCTCCGCCGACCGGAGAGCTCCGCAGCCGCCGCCGTTGGCGGGATCGCATCCCGCAGGCCGCACCCGAGCGCTCGGGGAGGGCTGCGATGCGGTGCAGCGCGGCGCGGTGCGGTGTGGTGCGGTGCGGCCCTCCCGGCCCCGCTCCGCTCCGCTCCGCTCCCCTCCCCCCGGGCTCCGGGCCCGAGGCGGTCCCCAGTCCCCGCCCGCCGCCCTCTCCCGCTCGCTCTCCCGCCCTCCCGCTCCTCACCGTGTCAGCGACAGCACGGCCGGGACCGAGGACGGGCTCCTCCTCGCCGCATCCTCCCGGCCGTCCTCGGGGACGGAGCCAGGGCGGGACCCGGACCGAGCGGCCGCCGCTTCGGCCCTGCTCCGACCGAGGCGGCGAAACCAAAATGGCGGCGGCTTCTGCTCCACCGCGAGCGAGCGCCCGGCGCCCCGCCCCCACCCCGCGCCAGGCCCCGCCCCCTCCGGCGGCCACACCCACCGCACCAGGCCACGCCCCCTCCAGCAGCCTGGGGGCGGGAGGGGGATAAAACGCGAGGAGGCCGGAGCTCTCGGGTTGGATCGCGCTGAGTTTTTTGTCCTTTCGCGGCAGCCGTAGTGCCGCGCTCGGCCCGCTCTCGGCCCGCTCTCGCGGGGATCCTCGCGGCGCGTCGGTGAGTGCCGGCCTGAGGGGAGCCGGCCCCGGGCCTGCAGGCCGCACGCCGCCTTCGGGCTCCGCCGTGAGGAGGCTCCGTACCTGCGGTTCGGGCTGAGGGGAGGGGAGCGGCGGGGTGCGGGTGCGGCCGGGCTGTGAAATTCTTCGGAAATCTGGGGAAGCGGAGCTGTGCGGGCTGTGAGGTGAAAGGACGCAGAGTTTCCTCATCGTCGCTCCTTGGTGTGCAGCTGCGGCCCTGGCGGTAACGGCTGTGCCGTGCAGCCCGGCGCTGCTTTGCTCGGTGGTGCTTCTTACCTCTGTAGCCAATGGAGCTGGCTGGGGTCAGCCCTGCCGCTGCGATGTGGTGTCAGACTGAATTTAAGCTCTCCGGGAAGCAGCGCTTCTGATCTGGGGGAAAATGTAGAAAACAAGGAAAACTGAACGGCCTCCTCCTTTCCCTGCAGAGAAAATGCTGAGAAGCGTGAAAGGATTCATTTGCCGCCCTCTGAAGGTAAGCAGAGTGGCAGCAGGGTGCTGCTTCACCCTTTGCTGGGACCCAGAATGATAAGCGTGACAGCAGGACGAGGGGAATGGCTGGAAGTGGAGGGAGGGCAGCTGGAGGCTGGGGGTCAGGGAAGTTGTGTGCTGGGAGAGCGGTGAGGGGCTGAACAGCTGCCCAGAGAGGCTGCGATGCCCCGTCCATCGCTGGAGGGGTTGGAGGCCAGGCTGGATGGGGCCCTGGGCAGCCTGGGCTGCTGTGAAACGTGGGCAGGTCGGTGGCTTTGCGGGCGCTGTGGGGTCGCAGCTTTGGGACCCCCGAGCTCCCAACCCAAACCATGCTGTGTTTCTTTGATGTGCTGCTTGGCCACGTGGAGCACAGGGTGCAGCAGCAGAGAGATGGGGATGGGGAGCCCTGCATCCTTTCTTGGGGTTCTTGGAGGCATCTGCAGCCCTGCACTCCCTGACACTGCTGGCACCAAGGGGCCTCGGTCCTCACAAATCCTCCTTTAGGGACTTGCTATGGTTCAAAAGTAATTTCTGGGCAGCCTGGGCTGGTGGTAAATGTGGAGGTTGGTGGCCCTGCATGGAATAGTGGGGGGTTGGAGCTTCATGATCCTTAAGTTCCCTTCCAACCCGAACCATTTTGTGCTAAGAAGTGCAATTCCTCTCATCTCACATCAATTGTGTGAAAATGTGGTGTCTCCCTATATGGGAAGAGAGGCAGCTTGTTTGTTTTCTTCCTTCTGTGTTTTGTTCCCTTGGTATAAATGTGAGACAGCAAATGTGTGAGCGTGCCTGGGCAGAGGGCTTGAATGGGACAACTGTTAAAAGCCCGAAATTGGGCATCCCATAATGCACAGAATGCAAGAGTTCTCCTTCTTCACTACTGGTGCTTCTCAGAAGGTGAAGAATCTGTTTGCTCTGCACTGCTGGAAAAGGAAAAAGGAAAAAACCAGCCCTTCCCAAAGCCTGTGCTGCAGGTGGGAAGGGGAGCTTCCCAGAGCTTCAGGTGGGTGCAGAAACGTTGGCCCAGCAGTGCAGCAGCACTCTGCTATCAGCAAAGCTTCCTTATGCCATGCACAGCGTGATCGATCCGTATCGCAGCCTGGAATGACTTCTCAGTGGTCAAGAATGGCGGTTGTTTGGTTTGCTGTTGTCTTTTAAATGCCTTTTCCATTAGAATTAGTGATTATGAGCCTCTCTAAGAGGAAGAGCGTAAGTCCTTCTTCCCAGAGGGAAGATTCTGGTGTCACAGTGTTGATCATGGCAGCCTGTAAGCAGCCCTTTCTGGAGACCCAGCTACGTAGGAACAGCTCCACCTTACGGCACATGACTTTATGATTAATCTCCCTGCACCACGTGATGCTTTGCTGCCATTTCAGGGATCCGAGTTAAACTGCAGCCCTTCCACAGATGTGAAATCCTCTCCGTGTTGCTTGGATCAACTGTGTTAAAGGATGACGTGGGGATGGGAGAACTTCAGGTGCATGGTGGGGTTGTGCAGAGCTCTGCAGTGAGTCCCAGAGGAGCACGCTTATGATTCTGGCATTCTGTGCAAAGCCAAGAGGAGCTCATTCTGCAGAGCTTAGCAGCTGCTGGCTTTTGTAGCACAGGGAGCCTGACTTCTGCTGGTCTGAGGCGGCCCTTCTTCAAAAGTGGTTTCATTAAGCGTCACTCAAACCAATTCTTGAGCTGCATCCAGATGCACGTAAAGAAAACCACGGGCTGAGCCTGAAGTGAAGCCTTGGTTCGTTTTCATTCCGTGGAACAGAGCTGTGGTTCTCCAGATGAAGGCATCCCTAAGGCAGTAACCTTTCCTCTCCTCCCCAGCCAACAGAGCTCACGCTGCGTGCTTTGCTGCAGGTTTGAGGAGGTGAGATGCTCGAAGACAACGAGAAGGGCTGGAATTCTGGGCTAGGAGCGACGTGTTTTGGTGAACAGGTGGCAATGCTGTGCTCTGCTGTTAAATGGACATCCCTGTGCCTTGCTCCAGGCTGTGCATGAAGTCACCTCCGAGGATTAAGGGTAGCCAAACGAGACGTCCTAATTGATCATTTGTACTTAAGGAGGAGAAAAAAAACAAACCAAAACACTGATGGTATTTAAAAAGGTGTTGAAGCACTGATTGAAGACCCCGTGGTGTGGTTAATGTGGGTTGTGGGGTAAAACCTGACCTGATGTTTCCTTCTGACCTTGTGGTGCTCAAATGGCCCCCAGAGGAGGATGGGGATGACAGCAGAATTGCATCATGCAGCGTGGAGTGGAAGCAGCTGTTCCTGTCTCTGACCTTCAGTTTCTGACCGCCCTCATCCACGCAGACAGACCAGGAAAACGCTCCTCTGTTTATAGGCAGAGCCTGCAACTGTTCCAGTCCGTAACAGGGAGGGTGGCTTTGGGTTTTGCTTGCTTTGGTCCCAGCCTCTGGCCTGTGCAAATGTTGTATTCATTGACAAACGCGTCTCATTTCGCTCATGTTTTCTTTCACCATCACATAACAAAGTGCTTGTCCTCCTGCTCCTCTCTTTCTTGCTGTGCTGGCTGGGCTTCATGGGTGTGCTTCAGCAGCCTGCCTATGGGGAGAAGAACTAATCAGCTTAGCTGCCTGTTTCAGTTTCTCAGTGTTGTAATGAAAGAGCCTGGATGCAGGGACGCAGCCAGGACAAATCGGTGCGGGGACTGCAATTAGAAATATCAAACAGTGGGCAGCTCTGCACCAATCTCTCCATAACTGAGGTGGTTCTGGATTATTACAGCTTGGTTATGGACTACTACAGCTTGGGTTATCAAGGCACTCGCTGCTATTCATCAACGTGGGCAGAAATGTTATGGGAAGGGCCCAGCAATGAGGCCCAGCACAGCCACGTCTCCAAGAGGAAACTCAGCGAGGAGCAGCTTGGCTCTCTGGGCGAGGGGAGTGGATGGAAACGGTTTAACAGCAGGCATGGAGAAGCGCAGCGTGGTTTTTCATGTTGTTTTCCATTCTAAGGGCAGATTCCAGTTCTGACTGCAGGGACTTCTGCTCTGTGCTGTTGTCTGATCGTGCTTTTCTCTCCTCAGTTGGACCATGGCTTTGCTCTCCATGCGGCAGCCAAGGATTGCTTCAGTTCTGTTGTCAGCCAGGATGTCCGAATCCCAGCAGAAAAACCAAGAGCGATTTTCTGTACCAACGAGGGCGACCCGGTGAGTCCCTGCTGCCAGGGAGAGGAGCCCACATTCCATCTGTGGGTGTGTGGAGCCAGCAGGGCTTGCTGGGGTGGCTTCTGGGCACCACAGAAAGGAAAGTGGCGACCCCCAGCCCAAAGGAAAGCAGGCTGTGGCCGTGCAGTTTAAAACAAGGCCTGGATTTAAGCAAGGCAGGGCTGCTCCGCTGCCTCAAATCCTCCCGGGAGCAAATATTGATTCCTCCTCTGTCGTTGCGCAGATGAAATAGACTGATATATTGCACGGGCTCAGATGTGGCTTAGCTTGTCATGAGACACCATTAATTTCGACTCCGGGGTTCTTCTTCCCTGACTAACCTCCCCAAATTGGCTGTGAGGGGGGGATGAAAAGCAAACCCCAGATAACCTCAGCGCGGCGTGGCTCTGCAGCATCATTCCAGCCCGCTGCTCTTCGTCTCCAGCACAAAATGAAGTGGGATAAATGAATGGAAGAAGCCTTTGAGATGCTTTTCTGCTGCCTCTGTAATTGGAGTCTTTCAATACTGATTCCTCAGGGGTCTCTATGGAAACAGCAGCATGCAGATGATCTCGCTCACGTGGTCTGAGCGTCTCTATAGATCGCACAGAAGGGTCCAGATGGCAAGAATTGTCTCTGCTGTCCTGTGCCTCCAATCCACGTTGCTGGGCAACTGGCTTTGGCATTCTGACTTCACGTGCCTGATGTTGGGTGACAACCAGCATCTCCATTTCTCCGCTCGGTTCCTCGAGGTGCAGCACTGCAGGCTGCGCGGGGAGCAGAGCGGCGCTGGGTTGCTTCATCAGCAAACCTCATCATTCCAACTGGGCTCCTACGTGTGCGCAGTAAAACCCCATTAAAAGTGGATTAAGAAGGCCAGGTGAAAGCTAAATTCTTAATGAGGCTTTGCTTTTTTTTGATATACCTTTCTGTTAGCAGAGCTCAGAGTGACTTAAACACGGTGGTAAAGGTAGGAAGCACTTTGCAGGTGTGGCAGCTGAGGGTGAAGGAATTTGCCTGAGGTTATGCAGCAGTGATGAAACAGAATAAAACTGATCTCTGGAGCAGCGCCATGCAGAAACACAGCTGCTGGTCAAACCATTCCTTATTCAAATAATAGATAGCAGGGAAATTATCCACCCAGGGGCTTAAAGAAAATACATTTGAGTCTAGCAGGCAACTCTGAGGGCGATCACAGTGCCGTTAAGGTGTGCTGGTGATCAGGAGGAGAAGTGGAGCAGTAGAGGATTAGATACTTCATAAAGCATAGGGTGCAGTGCCTGTGAAACACAGCAGCTTGTGCACAAGCTCAGGTGCGCTGGAGATTTCCTTTGGCAGTAATTCTCTGATACCACAATTCCTGCCTGACTTCACTGTGTGGTTCTTCTGCCTGTCAGTAAGCCGGTCCTTGTGTTGCCTGTGTGATCCCTGTGTGCAGAACGGAGTCAGGCTTCAGAGTGTTGCAGTTTGCTCTTTGCCTCCCCAGGCCAAGCACAGTGAGCAGCACGAGGGTCAGCATTACAGCATTCCTCTGGAGGAGGTGAAGGCTGTTCTCCCACATGGGCTGCCCCCTCGTTTCCAGCAGCAGGTAAGCCTGCATCAGAGCACGTTTGTGTGAGTGCTTCCGAGATGATTGCATCAAGCAGCAGCAAAGATGTTCTGATGGACTGAGGCATAATGCTGATTTGCCTCTGCTGGTGCCAGAAGGAAAGGCCTTTGATGGTGCCAGTCAGAGATGCTAGGAAGAGCTGCGGTGTGCTGACGCGTGGCTCCTTGTTCTTGTCCTGTTCTCAGATCAAGACCTTCAGAGAAGCCCGCATCATGGTGCGAAAGCCTGCTCTGGAACTTTTCACATACCTGAAGAACTCCAACTTCGCCCACCCCGTCGTCAGATACGTGATTTGTATCTTTTATCGCTCGGCTCGGTGGTGGAACACGGGTTAAACACAGGCAGGTGAACGTGAGCACATGAGGGCAGCATTTTGCTGAATCACAGAATCTCAAGGTTGGAAACGACCTGCAAGATCATCCAGTCCAACCCCCCTCCCATTCCTATCAGTACCACAAGCACTAAACCACATCTCGTAGCTCCTCATCCAGGCACCTCTTGAACACCACCAGGGACGGCGACTCCACCACCTCCCTGGGCAGCCATTGCAGTGCCTGACCACCCTTTGGGAGAAAAAGTTTCTCCTAATATCCAACCTAAACCTCCTCTGGTACAACTTCTGGCCGTTTCCTCAGGTCCTACTGTTTGCCTGGGAGAAGAGGCCAGACCCTCTTGCACCACAGCCTCCCTTCAGGAAGTTGTACAGTGCAGTGAGGTCTCCCCTGAGCCTCCTCTTCTCCATGCTGAACAATCCCAGCTCCCTCAGCTGCTCCTCATAAGATTTGTGCTCCAGACCCCTCACCATTTCATTGCCCTTCTTTGAACACGTTCCAGGGCCTCGATGTCTTTCTTGTAGTGAGGGGCCCAAAACTGAACACAGCACTCGAGGTGCGGCCTCACCAGTGCTGAGTAGAGGGGGACAATCGCCTCTCTGCTCCTGCTGGCCACACTATTTCTAATGCAGAAATATTTGCTGCATGCTGAGCTCTGTGCTTCGTCCTTCAGGAGCTGCCTCTGCCTCATCTGCTGTCAGCAGAGTCACCCGGAGAGGTTCCCAAAGCTGATGGTCCTTGTTGGGGCACAGCTCCACCAACGGTGGTGTCAGCACAACCGAGGGAATGGGAATCGCAGCCCTGAAGTCCTGAGAGAGGGGGGAAATGTGGGGAGAAGGAATTCTTCAGCCTTGCTTTGCTGCCGGATGGAACTCCATCCTGGCTTTTACGACCTTTGCGCTTCCTTTATTCTTTTTGCCAAACAATTTACAGCTGCTTCATGCTACGTCCGAAGCTTTTTGTTGGAGATTTTCCTTGACAGACTGCGTTGGAGACGGTGAGAGAGGAACTGGGAAAACCATGACGCTGTGCCACGTGGTTCACTTCTGCGCACGGCAGGGCTGGCTGGTGCTGCACATCCCGGATGGTAAGGCCGTGTCAGGTACACACAGCCGTCACTGCTATGGGAGATACAGAGCTTTAGGGCAGCACACTGAAAATGACGGGTCTGTGCCACCTCTGTCCTCACAGGACTTTGTCCATCAGTGCTGGCAGACTCCTCTTGTAAATGCAGCAGAATGAGGACAAGGGATGCAGCCACGTTGTACATTTTGACTGAAAATAGCAACTGCTTTCCTTTGCTTGCAGCTCATCTTTGGGTGAAGAACTGCAAGGAGCTCATGCAATCCTCCTACAACAAGAAGAGGCTCGATCAGCCCCTGCAGGCGTCCTTCTGGCTCCGGAACTTCAGAACCACAAATGAGAGCTTCCTAAAGGAGGTTTGTAGGGGCTGCCAGGCTGTTGGTTTGTAGCCACGAGAGATCATCACCGCAGGATGGCCTCTCTGGGACCACGTGTGTGTGCTTCTGTTCTGTCAGCACCTCGAGGTGAAGCCTGCGTGCACCCATCGCTGGGAAGCGCTTCGTGTGGTGATGCATGCGCTCACGTTGCACACATAAAACCTCTCCGTTGCTAGAATGCAGTTCTTTAAAAAGAAGTAATATGAATCCCTCTGTAGGAATGGCTGCCTTTGCATTACCGCATTGGTTTAATTGCTGTTTTCTCTTACGCAGATAAAAACACAACAAAAATATGTGTGGAGCAAACGAGACAGCACAGAGCAGGGCAGGCCGCTGGGAGAGGTGGTGGAGCAGGTAAGGAGCTGCCTCGCTCCGTCTCGGCTTCTATCAGAGCATTGCATCGTTGCTTTTGTAAAGTGGGATTGCTTCAGAGGTCTGTCATACCTTCCCCACCCCTTCGGAAGGGCAGGCAGCGCCCCAGCAACCTGCATTAAGGAGAACAGCCTGAGTTGTGTTCCTTTTCCTCCTGGAAGGGCTTAACTCGAGTGAAGAATGCCAGCGACGCGGTTGGGGTGGTGCTGAAGGAGATCAAGCAGCAGAGCTGTCTGGGTTCCTTCAGGGTCCTGGTGGCAGTGGATGGAGTCAATGCGCTCTGGGGAAGGACAACGTTAAAGAAAGAAGACAAAAGCCCTGTAAGAAGAGAGTGTGAATGTGTGTGGAGAGCAGGGGGGACGCACTGTTTTAATTTAGGTTCAGGAGTGACCCCTCCTGTGAAGTCATACACACCGAAATGCACGTTTGGCTCTGCCAGCTTGGAGGGATGTGCAGAATACAGCCTGGGCTTCAGGCAGTTTTAACTGAGGGAAGTTGTCTCAATGGGGAAAAGATTCAACGTTCAGATGGCAGGGAAGGTTTGGGGGCTTCTGTGTAGCGTTACTGGGGCTCAGTAGGGTTAAGAAAGAGCGAAGAAGGGATGCACCTGAATGATGCACACAAATAATACTTCCAAAGTAATTTAAAGGGGGGGAATGTATTCCCACGTAGAAACTGCTGACAAGCAGGAGTTGTACCGTCCCCTCTTTGCCAGGTTTCTCCAGAGGAGCTGACGTTGGTGTACAACCTGAGGAAGATGATGATGAATAATTGGGTGAGTTTTGGCCCTTTACTGTAGGCGTCGATTAAAGCTCCTGCTGAGAAGTGTGAAGCTGCAGCTGTTTCACTGCTCCTTCAGTGAAGGAGAGCACAGTGCAGCTGCTTGGGGTCAGCATCAGGCAGATGTTTGGCAGCAGATGTAAGAATGTAACAGCAGCTCTGTACGCAGCCATGCCTTCCTTGTATAGTTTGTAACTCACTTCCTGAGACCCCAGGATTCACCGGCTGGTAATGATGTTGCAGTTGATGATTTTGTTGAACTAAGGAGAACTGTTTGGATTCCTCAGTTACACTTGTTCCTCAAGGCAGCGTTTTGGAAGTCTGAGCTGCCATGGGACGCTGCCTGGAAGCTGCGTCCATCTCACAGTGTGCTCTGCCCCTCTGTTTCAGAACGGGGGTGCTGTTGTGACAACACTCAGCCAGACCGGTTCCCTCTTCAAGCCCAGCTCTGCCCATCTGCCCCATGAGCTGCTGGGAAAGGTGAGCAGCCACGGCCTCTTCTCTCCTTTCCTTGGGAAACAAAACCTCAGTTTGGAGCTGCGCTCAGCCCCAAGGTTGCAATGTATGCTCTCCTCTTCCTTGAGCTCAAACGCACCTTCGTTCCCTTTGGAATTCCAGGAGGGGTTCGATGCTCTGGATCCCTTTGTCCCCATCCTGGTGCCCAACTACACCGAGCTTGAGTTCGAGAGCTGCTACCAATACTACCTCCACTGCCGCTGGCTGCAGCACGACAAGGGTGAGTGCCCGCCTCACTGGCTGGGGGCTGCAGCCCGGGGTCTCCCCCTGTCCCCTCTCAGTGCCTCCTCTCTCTTGCAGCGCGCACGGAGGACGGCAAAGAGGAGCTGCGCTTCCTGAGCGGCCGCAACCCGTGGCAGCTGGAGCGGCTGGCGGCGCCGCTGTAGTGAATAAAGGCTGCGCTGCGCTGCACAGCACGTGTGTCCTTGGGGGCGGGGCTTCGGGAGGGGCGGGGCATTTCGGTGATGGCGCGCTGATGAGATAGGCGGAGCGGAGGAAGGGGGCGCGGCTTCTACGTGACGTACTTCCGGTGGCGCCGCCAATGAGGAAGGTGCAGAGCGGCGGCGCGCGATGGCGGGCGAGGCGGTGACGCTGCAGCTCGGGCACTACGCGGGCTGCGTGGGCGCCCACTGGTGGGGACTGCAGGTGGGACCGGGCGGCCGCGGCCGCTGCCGGGCGGTGCGCGGGGAGCTCCGCTCTCAGTTCTTTCCGTCCTTCCCCCGCAGCGCCGCCCCCCGCCGGGCACCGAACTGAACCACGCCGCGCTGCTGCGGGCCGGGCGGGAGGGCTGCACGCCGCGTCTGATCGCGTTGGAGCTGAAAGGTACGGCGGCTGCGGACCCCTCCCGGTGACCGCCCCGCTCCCGGTGACCGCCGTCTCTTGCAGGCGGTGTGGGCCCGCTGGGGCGCGGCGGGGTCCGCCCGGAGCCGCTGGCGGCGTGGTGAGTAGCGGGGGGTGCGGGAAGGAGCGGCGCTGCCGGCAGCCGCTGCCACTGTGCGTTGTTTGCAGGCGCGGGGATGTGGCCAACTACGCGGAGCCGGGAACCGGGACAGAGGTGCGGGATCGCGGGCAGCGGCCGGTGAGGGAACGGCGGGGAACGGGCGGGGGAAGCGCTGCAGCCCCGACGCTCCCTGCCGGGCTCCGGACTCGCCGCGGGACGGGCGAGGTTTCCGTCCATAACCGCCCTTGCTGGGCTTTTTCTGTAGGGAGACGCTTCAGCTGATGGACACGGCAGCTCCAGCGCTTCCGTTCAAGGTGTGTGCGCCTCTGTTCCACGGCTTGCGCTGTCCGTGCGGCTTTGGTTCAGTTGGTGAAGACGGAAGCAGCAGCAGCATAAGGGAGGGCACAGAGTAACATCTCCTCGCATAGAGAAGTGGTAGAAAAGAAGCGAAGAGCTTCAACCATCCCAGCCAACTGCAGGAGGAGCTTTTCTTTCTCCTTTTTTCCATTCGAGGGGAGATTGAGAGTGGAAAAGACTTTCTTGGTTCTTCCTTCTCTCCCCAGATGCAGCCCCAGGCAGCAGCACGCAGCTCTGGTCCGATTATCTCAGCGTTCAGCTGCACCCCAGGAGCATTTATGTCCTCCAGCAATACAACCACGATGGGTACGGCTGAGCACAGAGACACGCAGCCTTTTGCCCATGGATCTGTTACCCAGAACAGGGATCTTCACTTTGCCTTCACATAAATATGAAAGAGTGGAATAAGAGCTGATCCTGCTTGCTTGCTTTCTTTTGTAGGGATTCTGGTCGTCTGGAAGCCTTTGGGCAAGGAGAAAAGCTCCTGCAAGATGTTGGCTGTATGGAAGAGCTGGAAGATCGCCTGCACTTCTTTGTTGAGGAGTGTGATTATCTGCAGGTGTGACAGCATCGTCTGAGCTCCTCGTTTCATTTCCCCTGCTTTAGCATTAAGCAGCAGCTCACAGCCCGGCCCTCACTTTGCACAGGGATTTCAGGTCCTCTGTGACCTCCACGATGGCTTCTCTGGAGTTGGTGCCAAAGTGACAGAACTGCTGCATGATGAGTATTCAAGAAAAGGAATCCTGACCTGGGGCTTGACTCCAGTCACTCCTAACGTGGGAGTAAGTAAAGGGGGAAAAACCCCACCACAACAGGTGAAGCTATTCTGTCCCATCAAATTACGCTATTTGTCTGCATCTTTTTTTCATTTCCCCCCCTTCAGGATCCTCAGAAGAACTTCTACAGAGTGCTGAACACAGCCCTCGGCATCGCGCACCTCTCTGCTCACAGCTCCCTCTTCTGCCCTCTGTCACTCAGCGGCAGTTTAGGAATCAAACCCCAACCTCCCGTTGCGTTCCCCTACCTAAACTACGATGTAAGTCCCGTGCCACATCTCCCCTAAGAGCAGTCGATGTACCACTGAAGCTGTGTATGTTTCAGTGATGTATTTGACAGCGTTTGCTCAGCAGAAACAATAACGCCTTTTCCCCTTTGTTAGCAGAGCCCAAATTGCTGCTTTACCATTTTTGTATTTTACGTCAAAGTTCACTGATTTTTATTCACGTTGCTCAAGGAGCAGAAGGACTGACCTCGTCCTTCAGCACTGCCCTGTGCCCCTTCTGCAGGCGTCCCTCAACTACCACAGCAGTGCAGTTCTGGCAGCAGCGCTCGACACCCTCACGGTTCCGTACCGCCTCTGTTCCTCTCCGGGCTCCATGATGCACCTTGCTGAGATGCTCAGTTTCTCTGGGAGAAAGGTAAGGGCTGTGAACGCAGCAACCTCCAACTCCTTCAGCTCTATGGGACCCGCGGCAGGAGGATGAGTCCAGTGTCCAGTTTTGGGCCCCTCACTGCAAGAAAGATATTGAGGCCCTGGAATGTATTCAAAGGAGGGCAACAAAGCTGTGAGGGGTTTGGAACACAGGGCTGATGAGGAGAGGCTGAAGGAGCTGGGAATGTTCAGCCTGGAGAAGAGGAGCTCAGGGGGGACCTCATTGCTCTCTATGGCTGCCTGAAGGCAGGCTGCAGTGAGCTGGGGGTCGGCCTCTGCTCTGGTGTCATCAGTGATAGGAGCAGAGGGAACGGCTTCAAGCTACGGCAGGGGAGATTCAGGCTGGACATGAGGAAGTGTTACTGTTCAGAAAGGTGGTCAGCACTGCAATGGATGCACAGGGAGGTGGTGGAGTCACCGAGCCTGGGGGTGTTGAAGGAAAGGCTGGATGTGGTGTTGAGGGACGTGGTTCAGTGGGAGCTGTTGGGAATGGGGGAACGGTTGGACTGGATGATCTTGAAGGTCTTTTCCAACCTTGGTGATTCTATGATTCTATGAGGAGCACGATGCAGACCCTGAATTTGTCACCTCTCTCCACTCAGGTTGTGGCTGCGTGGGCTGCAGTTCCCTTCCCCGCTGTGCGTGGCCACTCGCTCCCAGATGCTTTGTGTGCACACCAGCAGGACGTGCCCTGGAAGCTTCTGTCCTCGTGTAGGGAGCAAAAGGTCAGCCGCTGTTTTGCTCAGTCTGTTGTGCTAAGAGGAATTTGCAAAGAAAACCCAACCAGGTAATGAACACTTCAACGAAGCTTTTTCTGGCACGTCTGTCAGAAATCATCTCTTACACTCACTGTCCATCAGGAGTGTGGGTCAGATTCAGAGTGCAGTGATATCATTTGCTATTGGCTGCATAGCAGAGCAGTTAAAAAGCAGCTGAGTCACCAATATCTTCATTCACATCCCCCTGAAAACTTTGGATTTGTTCTCTCTGCTGCAGCTGCCCAGGACAGCAGCCGCCTTCTCCGCTCCATGCCTGTGAGACAGCCGAGCAGGTGCTGCAGTGCTATTTGCACACTGTGTTTCCCGGGGCATTCAGGTTGGTAAGAGGCTCCTTAGGGATCCCTGCACGGAAATGGAGGACAGAGTTTGGGGTAACTTCATTCAACTTCTTCCTGGCAGCGCATCCCTTGTTCTCGAGCAGCCGTGTGTTACTGTACCTCCATATCCCCACATCTTTTCTTCTCTTCTGAGCAGACAAGGCTTCCTCCCAGACGATCTTTCTAGTTATTCTGCAGCAGGTAACGTGGCCCCTTGCAATTATTGTGCAATAGAAAACAACCCTGTAAGGCAGAAGGGTCTAACAAAGGTACAGGATCCCTTTCTGAGTTTGCAGAGCAAGAAAGGATGAGCAGCAGCCAACCTCTGTGCTGCACCGAGTGCAAGCAAAACGGCTGCTTATCAACAGCACTGGGGAGCAGAACTGGGAAACCAAGTTTTGATTCCTGTGTTTAAACCATTTTCTCCTGCAGCTGTTGAAAGCATCCCTGTGCTGACATCACTGCAGTCCTCACCAGCCCTGCGCACGCTCCTGTCTGATCTCTGCAAGGACCTCCAGAAGTTGGGCACTCGGCGCTGTGCCAGCTTCTTTGCTGCAGGAGTTGAAGAGGACGACTTCCACGAGGCCTTGCAGGAGCTGAGAACTCTGTCCCAGTGCTACGAAATGGGTTTTGAAGGCGGTAACTCTGAGGATGAAAGCGACTCGGATTGATGGATTTTATTACAGGAGACAGGGGAAGGAAGGAGATTCTTGAGATTGCTTTCAGAATAAAGGGAACGGCTCTGAAAATGGCCCAACTGCGACTTTTGCTTTATTTCAGACGATTAAAAGGCTGGCTGGAGTGGTGCAGTCTACTTGCACTTGTGTTCTCAAGCAGGAAAGCTGCTCTTCTTGACTTTGCACCCAACTCATGTGCTTTAGAGTCAGACCACACAATAAATACCATCTGAATTCTGTTAACTTTCCCATATACAATCAACACAAGGGAAAAAAATTTACAGAAAGTCTTGTGTTCCACATGAAAACAGGCATCTTATGATACAGTATTTACATGCAAAGGTAGAACGGCCCAGATCTTTACCCCAGACAGAACCATCACTGCTGTCATCCTGCTTCTGAAGTGCCTCACACTGATTCTAAAGGAGGATCTCCCTCTTTGTTCCCTTAGTTCAATGCAGATGGAAAAGTGCTGCTTGGCAGAAACCCAAGCGAACCACAAGAAAGGTGCCACCAAGTACCTGCAGAAGCATTTTTCCTCTGTTAGCTGCAGCAAAAAGCTCTCCTGCTGCAGCCAGGAAAGCCTCAGTCGTCGGGTTCCTCCTCAGAAAGCAGGAGGTCTTTGTCTGACAGCTGGTCTGCATTGCTGGTGCTCGTTGCATCCTCCTCATCTTCTGAGCTCCCATCACAGGATGTGTGGAACAGCTTCATCAGTTCCCTGAACCTGTGGGATACCTGAGGGAGAAGGGAAAGCCAAACTGAGCAGGGGCCTGAAAGGCGACAGGAAAGAGGAGTTTCAAGTAGAAATTCCTTGGTATGAAGGTCAGGCTTTATTTGTATTTTTTTAAGCATAAAAATATGAGATTTTATCCCAGCCTCAAATCCTAAAGGCAAATTAAAACGAGAGCGTGGAGCTGCTCTGCTGAGGATTCTTACTCTCTGGTGCAGCATCACGTTGAAAATTAAGTTTGGCTGCATGTTCAACAGCAGCTCCACAGCCCTCCTTCCTTCCCAACCCCTTTCCCCGTTCAGCAAACACAGCATTCCCACACCCCTTACCTCAGCAGCTGTTTTGTTGCCCAATTTCTGTGAGATGGCCTGGAAGGTTTCCAGGTGGGCTCCTTTCTCCTGGCAGGTGGTGAGGATGACTCTGTCTGCCTCCCTGTGAAGCAGCAGGATGGTTATCAGAGCAGCCAAAGCCATGAGCTGACAGCGCTGCTGCCAACACAAACCTAAGAGCTCCGTTCCCAGGTGAAGGCTGAACTTCACGACCTCAACACAGCACAGCAGACCTTTCCCTTCACTATTACTACCCAGAGGAAATCTCTCTGGGCAGAACTGCTGTTAGCATTTTTACCTTTTCGTAGGGAAAAAGGTGTTTTTTTTCCCCTCCCCCCCAGCTTGGAGCACTGCAGCAATTACACTGCCACAAGCAAAGGCAGCGGCTATGGTAGGCTGTGGTCAGAGGAAACAAGACAAGAATAATCAAAGAGGGCAGAGGGGGGACAGAAGAAAATGGGAAAAGAGGATGAAAATAAAGAACTCTCTCAAAATGCCATGGGTAAATCCAAACAGCACAGCAAGGATGTAAGGCACAGTCCAAGCAGATGTACCTGGTCCAGAGAACAACCTTCTCCCCAGTAGAGCTGACTTTGCTGTTCTTGGCACACACCGTTGCTTCCGTGACTCGCTGCTGTTGCTGCTCCTCTTCCTTCTGCCCCAGGGAGGCAGTGCACACTCTACATTCCAGCTCCTCAGAATGCTGGTGCACCTGGAAGCAGTTGTTTGCATTTGACTTTAATCTGTTCTCAGGAACACTTCCAGTGCAGCCCATTTTATCTGCTTCCAAAGCACAATTACTGGGGGACGGTGAGCAGCAGCTCTTACCCAGTGCTGGTTTTATCCAACTCTGCTTTGCTTCAGATTTTCCTTCCAGAACCAAAGGTGCTCCCTCAAATTCCCTTGCACTTAATTTTGAAGGATGACCAAACTTATCTGACGGATCTGAGGGAAGCCCTTCAGCCTGACACAAACTGTCCCTGGAGGAGCCGGGTCGCACGGAGCCTTTCAGCGTGGCAGAACGAGACGCCAAGAGCAGATCTGTGCTCAGCTCAAGGGAAGCATCTGCATCTCCGTGCTGCTGCTGCTGCTGCTTCAGTCCTTCACTGCCACCCCCTGCGCTGCGAGGGCTGCCTTTGCTTTCTTGAGGTAGTTTTGGGGCAGCTTTCTGCACACGTGTCCATCCGGGTGCAGCAATGAAGGAGGGACCGTCCTTGGCAGCACTCACTGCTCCTTCCTGGACCCGGCGTTCAGGCAGCACAGCTTTGTCTGGAGATGTGTGCCTGCTGCAGGCTGCTCTTCCTTCTGGGTGAGATCCTGGGGAGAAAACCAAACTGAGCTCAGTTCCTGCATGAAAAAGCTTCTGGAGGTTTCATGAATTTGTTTTAAAGAGGCTTTTGGATTCTAGAGGATAAAGCAAAAAGTGAGAGCAGTTTGTAACGCAGCTGCACTTCACTCATATTGCACTTCCAAGAAAGCACCCTGCAGTCCATCTCCTTCAGCACTGTGAGATCCTGCAACTACTGCTGTGTGGGGAAGGGAGCACATGGAAAACCTTCATTGCCCTGCCCAGAACAAAGCTGAAGGTGAACCAGGGGTTGATGCTTTCAGTGCCCTACTCAAAAAACCACACAGTAAATTTAAACCCCTGTATTTAAGCTTTGGACAGTCTGTTTCAGTTTGTTGATCCTGCAGTGATTTTGTTTCCCCTTCTCTGTGCTGGACTGAAGGAGATAGGAGTAAAGTGATGGGGATTATTTAAAGGAGGATTAAGGAGACTGATTTTGAATTATTGTGCTAATATCAAAACTGGGGGGGAAAAAAAAAGCAGTATCATGGAGCAGTGGTGCTGGGAACAGAGTTGATACATTGGCAATGAGCTTAAATGTATCAATAACTTTAAAAAAGGGATAATATTTCCAGTCAGGAAAGCTTGAACTGAATGCTTTGGATATATTCACATTTAAAGCACCTCAACAGATCTCCATTAGGAAGTTCCACGCTTGTTTTCATCTGTGGAAAAAGGTTTGGAGGTAAATGCTAGTGAGCATCTGCACGCAGGACATCCACACACCTGCAGGCAGAGGATCCCCTTTCCTCAGTACAGTTTTTGTTCTGCTCTGGACATCCTCCCCTTCATCTCTGTTCTCCAAGTTTTCTTCTGCAGGTTCCTTCGATGTTCCAGAATCCTTCCCTTCAGGCTGAGGACTCGATTCTTGCTGAGCAATGCTGGCACTCAGCTCTTGAGAATCTTTGTTTTTATAAAATTTGTTTTCACACACCTGCAGATCAGTAAAGAGGCACCTAATTACAGATGTGTTGGATCCAACCAGACCCAACACCTCAGCTTTTGCTTCCAAAGCATTGCTTGATCCCAACCAAGGCTTCAGTTTGGCAATATGTTCACATCCAGGAAGCCAAATCTTTTCCATTACAAATAGGCACAGGTCTCACACAGTGGCCACAGAAGCATCTTTCAGAAACACACACAAAAAAACTTATTTTTAACTCAAAGAAACACCAAAACTGATGAAATTTGCCCTTCTCTGCTGCACTAATTGAAAGTGAGCAGGAGACAGACCAGAGAAGGCCAGACAAATACTGAAGAGGAAGACAGGACTGGATATGTGCACTCTCTTCCCCAACACTTCCCTCTGATACTTCAGAGACAGCAGACCTGTGTCTGAAAAGCTCTCAGTGAGGCTCATGGCAGAATTCCCCCCTGCACCCACCACCCCAACAGCTTCACCTCACCTTACTGCTGCAATGGCTGCAGCTCCTCCTTTTGCTCTTCTTCAGCTTGAGTTCACCGCTGCCTTCATGGCAGGAACACGAGCATTCCTTCATCCCATCTCCCCACTCAGCCTCCTGCAAACAGACAGGCTGCAGCTGATCAGTGTGCACTGCACAGAGATGACAGATCTCTACACAGACACTTATTTTCGTGGACATGCATTTGCCTAGAGTCCAAATACGAGGATTGATGAGGCGCCCCATGCCCACCTTGTCGTTGTTCTGGCCTCCCATTTCTTTACGCTTCTTATTTTTGGGGGCTGAATGAATCTTGGGTGGTTCATCCTCTTCTTCTACATCTGGCAAAGACACCTCTTCAAAGCCATCAAACTAAAAGAAAACAACAACAAAACAGAACTTCTCTATCAGCACAGCTCTCCAAAAGACCAAATTCCATTTCTAAATGCTGAGATCAGTTCCAGTGCCCCACCAGCCCAGTTGTGTTAGAAGAGACAAATGCTGTATAAAGAGCTTTTAAAGGTTTGCCCCAGGCCAGCTGTTACCCCACCCTGCTGCCTCCATTGCTCTGGAAACAGAGCAATGATAGCAGCCATGATTGAAGCCTTTCAGGTTCAAACATTTTTCTTTTATTTTCTTATCTTTCCCGGTCCTGTGAAAGCATCACTGCACCTCGTATTCCTTCTCTTCCGTCCAGTTGATTTCCTCAAAATCCCCCATGCGGCTGGCTGAGGGCCGTAAGTGGTCAAAGAACACAGAGAACTCATCCTGCAGGTGGTCGTGTCCTTTCAGCAGTTGCCACATCTGGGTCTTCAACTGAAAGAGAGAATAGAGGAGAAAATGAGCGTTTCGTTCCACGCCATCGCATTCTTCTGAGCTGGATTCCTCAGGGCAGGCAGAACATCAAGGCTTATTACAACTCCAGAGTGGAAGTTTGTGTCATGTTGGTGTTATAGCTCAGAAATATTTTGAGATTCCATTCCATATGCAGATACCAAATTAGCAAAGAAACATCCCTACAAAATGCTGCATGTGGAAACCGAGGAGGAGGATCTGTCCTCGCTTCTCAGGGGTTCAAAGATCCCTGGATGCCTCCTTACCTCTGCAATCTCCTGGGGGAGGCAGTCCACAGAACTCTGCAGAACTTTGATGATCTTCTGATGGTGGGCAGGATTTTCAGCAAAGCAGATCTCCAGCTGCCTGAGGAACTTCCGGCTCTTCTCAAACGCTTGTTGCTCCTCAAACTGAGCCAAAGGAAAAAAGATTCAACCCTCATGAAAATAAAAAACCTCAGAAGGAATTTAATGGGTGAAACCTCTGCCTCAGTGATGGGAGAAGTAGAAGGCTGACTTCTGAGACAAGGAAACCATCCCACTTGCTGCATCTGCCCATGTCTCTTTGTGGTCAGGTTCTGGGACTCCAGGGGGAAAGGCTGATTGCTTCTGCACAGTCACACCCAGGCTAAGTCTCATAACAGACACTAGACTTTTCAATTCCAACTAATTAAGCAGAAGGTAAACAAGTGATTTACCACCTGTTTTTCCTTGCCCTGGGGAAAACTCCTCATTCTTTCACTCCCATAAGCATTCACGCTGTCTGCTTCTTTCACTCTACCTACCAGCCCACACTCCAAAGCTTGTTCTGGCAAAAGAAAGGCAGCAAAGTCTGTGAGCAACTGTGGCCAATCATGCAACAGTTTCTGCAAAGTGAAATACAGATCCACTGCTGTCTGCTTGTCCATGCTGATCTCAAACTCGTAGATAACACGGAGGAAGTCTTCATACTTCCCAGGAATGTGCTGCAGTGCTTCACGCACCTGCAAAGAACAACAGACCTTTATAGGACTGCATGACACCCAGGAAGGAAAAAGCAAATGCAGGAATCTCTGATCTCTTGCTATTCAGCATTCTTACAATGCTCCCAGTTTTGCTGGGTCAACAAAATCTCTTTCTTCAGAGGTAAAAGCAGACTGCTTGCAAGAGTGAAGGGAACCAAACCCAAGAATGTGTAATTGTGAATTTAAAACAGGCCCAGTGTTCTGGGTTGATCCCAGACAACAGCTCAGCATCCCCACAGTCACTCTCTCCCCATTTCCCCTGAGCAGAGCAGGGGAGAGAACAGGAAGAGCAGAAAGAAGAAAACTCCTGGGCCAAGACAAAGGATTTGGTAAGTAAAGGAGCAGCAGGTGGTGTGCTATGAAGAATGGCAGCCCCATCCAGGCCAGCAGCAGCACCCACAGCTAGAAACGGCAGTTGTGCTGCTCAGAACTGCACTGTGTTTGAGGATTCAGAGAGTCTGATGTAACCCCAAACACCAACAACTGCTCTGCCTTACCCTGGTCAGATAGGCCTGTGCAAACGCCAGATCCTTCTGCTCCCTCAGGGGGTCCCTCTCCAGGATGTTTTCATCATACAAGAGGAGCAGCTTTGATGTGTCTTTGCTTGCACGTGCCCGGCCCCTCTTATTTCTGGCTCTGTGAGAGCTCCTGCTTTTCCCAGGGGCTTTCATGTTCTCTCCTGGGAAGAAACACAAAGTCAGCCATACACCCATTCCTCATGCACTCTCTTGGCTGGCAGACAGCTACTGCTCTATACTAACACCACAATACAGAAGCAGCTTTTTCAGAGTTGAGGTTTTCACAGCGATCAGTTCACACCCTCCTCTAAGCATATGAGTAACATACTTTCCATTAATATAATGCCATAAGGGAATGGAAAGTACTGCAACAGGAGGGGGTGGCAAAGTCTTTGGCAACAAGCCCAAAAGCAGCAGCAGCAGCAAACACAGACATGAAGGAAAAGAGCTGCTTCCCTTTGGAAGGGCTCCAGTAGGCACAGACCTCCAGCAAGAGAGCTCTCACCTCCACTGCCAACCCTTAAATGAGGTCTGGGAAGAGGTGGCTCCTGGCTCTTCCCCTCCCAGTCACTCAGGCACATTGCTTGCAGCTGAGCTCCCTTGTGTTAGCCCTGCCTTCCCACCAGGTGCTCAATCACCTGTGATTTAGCATTTCCACTACAATTAGGCAGGCAGGCTAATGACATAAATTAGCTACTTATAGCAGTCAATGAGAAAAATCTCTGGAAACAGCCAGAAACCCTTCTCTGACCTTAGCTGCTACACAGCTGTCCTTTATTGCTCCCCAGCATGACTTTGCAGCACGAAATTCAACTCGGCAAAGACGTGGCACAGTGTCCCCATTTGTCACTTCCCATGCAGGCAGCAGTTGTGTTTCCCCACGCCTGCCTCAAAAGAAACTGACAAAGCTTACCTGGTGGCATTCTGTGGGCTTCCACCTGCGGGGCCATGTTGGTCAGCGTGAAAGCCGATTTCGGTTCCTCTGACACATCTCCACACACTTCGTCGTCTTTCTGGGAGCTCTCTATTCCCTCCCCTTCCTCCTCCTCCTCTTCCTCCGGCTCAGAGTTCTCTTCCTGAGAATTCTCTTCTTCAGAATCTCCTTCTTGGCTTAAACGTCTCTCTGTTGCAAGCCAGGTCAGCTTTTCCATCGTCTCCTAAGAAAGAAACGACAAAACCCCAAATCATTTTCTTTTAGTGTCTGTCTGTCATTCAGCAACCAGCTCACTCAACAAGAACCAGAACCACGCATCTCTGTGTAGTTCTGCACAAACCTCAGTGTCAGAACCTGAAGTTTATAAGAGCTTCAAGTTTGGGAGGACTGTGCCAAACAATCCCCCATGATCTTATTTTGTCTCAGAAACCACTTTTCACTAAAGCATTTTGGACCAACAGCCTCACCTGAGAAAGTCCCTACAACTCAGTGGAGTTTAAATCTGGGATTTTGCGAAGTATTCCTTGAAGTTCAGACTCAAAACCTCCTCAGAAAAATGCAGTGCATCATTTCTCCACAACCAGCACAAGTACTACGATAACAGTGGTTAACATTCCATCCTTCGATCAGCTGCAAACTGTGATCTTCCCTTACTTCAATGAGGTGCTTTGGAACACCAACATTTTTTAAAGCTTAGTTTGCTCTTACCTGAAGTTCAGGCACTGAAAGGATGGATTCTTCCGAGGCTGACGACATTTCCTCATCTTCATCTTGTGTAAAATCATCAAAGTCATCGTCCTCTTCCTCCTCCTGCCCTTCCCTTTCTCCTCCAGCTTCAGGGCCAGCGGGTGTCCCAACAGACTGCCCATCCATGCTGGATGAATCCTCTGGTCTTCCTAGAGGGCTGCTAAATTCTGTTTCAGCATCTGCTGTGGAGGAATGATTCTTTGGAGACTCACTGCTTGCTTGTGCTCCACCAACAGCACCCGCTTCCCTCTGTGCTTCATCACGGGGAGACGACTGCAAAGCCCTCCTCTCTTCTTCTCCCTTCTCTTCACATAAAGCATGCTCCTTTTTAATTTCTTTCAGCTCGTTAACACATGAGCACGCAGCCTCCATGTTCAGCTCCTGGCCAAGCCCCAGCATGAACTCCTCCTTGACCTCAGCACACAGCAGATTCCTCTTCTGTACTGGATTTACTTCCTTGACAGCATCGCTCGAATCTTCAGCTTCAGTTTTCACAGCTTGATCTGCATCTTCTGAACGAGGCAAAAGGTCCACAGACAACGGCTCTGAACCGTTCTCTTCTACTTTTACCACAGTCCAGCTACAGCAGTCACTCTTGTTTACCTTTTCCTGACTGCTGCTATTTGAGGCAGTGGGGTTTGCGCTGCATTCCTTCTTGGGGGAGGCAGCTGAGCACGGGACACACAGCTCCTGGGGTTCAGCCTTGGGCTCCACCACAGCACAGGAATTCTTGCTGTTTCCAGCAGAGCACGAAGGAATCAGATTCAGCTGCTCTTCACTTTCAACAGCAGATGATGCAGGAAGACCAACAGGGTTAGGAGAGACGATCAACGAAGGAATTGAAGACGTCACCAGAGGTTGATTTAATGGACATGGGAAAGTGGAAGGATTTACCAGTAAGGTTGTAACTGGAATAGCCTGAGTGCCTCTACCAACGGCTGTATTTATGGACTGAATCATATTGCAGCCGTTGCCAATGTTCACCACTTTCACCGTGGTAGCAGGCACAGTGAGGATGACAGGAGATGGCTGAATCAAAGGGGGAGCCTTTAGCAGTGGGGCAGCTTTTGTCCCTTTCTTCTTTTGGTATCCCTTACGAACACAAGGTTTGCGTATTTTTGTTCCACTCAAATCAGGTAACATCAATTTGGGCTGAAAAGTGACTGGATTTGAGGACACCAGAGCTGGTGGCACAGCACCTGAGAAACCTTGCCTGGAGTCTGGATGCGAAGCCGAGAGCACGCTCTGAAATTCCAAGCCATCCCCACTTCCTACCACTGCTGGCACATTCAGAGGCTGCACTCCTGGAACTGTCTGCACAACCGTGGCTGGTTGGATTAACTGAGGAATCTGAACCATCACTTTGCCAGGAGGAGCTTCTGACTGGGATAACTTCACAGTTTTCTGAATGTTAACGGTGTTGGAACCGGGCTGCAGGCAAGGACTCGGTCGAATGAGGACAGGCTTCAGGGCTGAAGACTTCTGTCTTCTCCATGCTCTCCTAGAGAATCGATTGGCAAGAGGCTTCAAGGTCAGGACCAGTCCTTTCGGCATGAGGAGAGGGTATTTTTCACCACATTCTGTGTCTGAAGATTCCTTTTCTGTGCCCAAGAGGTCTGATTCCTCACCAGTTGAGCCTGGCACCTCCCTGGCATCTTCTGCTAATTGCTTCAATTCCCCCTGAATGGAAGGCAAGCTTGCCTAAAAAATTAAACAAAAAACAAGTGGCTTTCAGTCCATCCAGAGGCTCTTCCTACCCTCAAACTTCACTGTAGAAGCAGCAGCAGAAATTGTACCTTTAGCCAAAACGGCAGGCGATGCTCTTCCCTTTCCACAGGTGGCTTCCACTCATTAGGCTGGATTTCATCACAGCACTTGAACAGAACAGGCAACTGCTTCGTCTTTTTATAGTGCTATGCAGAGAAATGCAAGGCAGCTGTGGTCAGCACACCTGGCTGATAACTGATAACAGGCTAAGAACTGCGCTGAGCAAAAGCGTTCATTGGAATTAAACAACTAAAACCACTACAGAAAGGTACATAGACGTAACAGTCATAATAAAAGCTGAACACAGCCATGTTTGCCCTTAGGAAACTGTCAGCACGTACACAAAAAGGTCCTCAGAGCAACCAGCACCTCGACTGCACACCAAATGGGAACCGAATCTGGAAGACCCCGACCCATCACCCGTCACTTACTCTGATGATGTTGTCTGGGGCTCGATTCATATTGAGATTCTTGATTCGCACCGTCAGCTGGTGGGCAGTTTTTGTTGGCAAGAGATACTTGCTGATCAAAGGCTTTGGAAACTCTGTTCCTTCAAAGTGTTTCAGACCCAAAGCTAATAAACTGAAGAAGGAAGGAGAAGAAAGAAAGAAAAACAGTCTTTTAACTGTACTCTGGAATGCTATTTGGATGTGTTGCTCCACACACACAGGTATCCTTCAGTTTGCAACCTGGCAACTCTCCACACAAAGAAAGCTCACACGTGTTTGTGCTGGTCAGTAATTCTAAGCACTTACTTGTCCTCTGCCTTGGTGAAGATAATCTTGTCCCGAGGAGGATTTGCTTTCAAGGAGCATACTGGCAGTAGCTCTGGATACATAAAGACTCTCCTCGTTGCCAAAATCCACGCCACTTGCTTTGGCAAACACGGAAAATCATTGGCTGTGAGGAGATAAGCACAAATGGCAAACGCTGCTACTCACTACTGACTTCTTGAAAAGAGTGTTTCTGTTATTCCTTTCCGTGGACCTTTCCACTTCCGCTCAAAAAAAGTGTTACTTCCCCCCAGTTTTCAGAATTTGCACGTTGCCCAGCTTCTGCTTTGAAAGGGAATTCAATGTTATGTGTGTTCAGCAACACATCTGGAATTATTTCCAGTTTCACAGCTTTCCTGATGGAGCTCTGCAGCTCATAAACATCATCTACAGAACAACAAGTAGCAGGATGACGAAGCTGAACAGAAGTCAACAACTCTCATCACACGCTTCACCGGGTTACAAGTTTACAGAGTGGAAAGACAGTCAAACAAAATTAAGGCCATGCCTTAAGGATGGATATAAGAAAATTATCAAAGAAATTTCCACTTCCAACCGTCTGGGCTTCGCCTCATTCCAGCAGTGTGCAATTCCCACCCTGAACCCCCCATCACCTCCCCCTCTCACACACATACCGCTCTTCTTTGTGGCTTTGCGAGGGCTGCAGTCAACCTGAACTTGGGCATGGAAATCCTCAACGAGCTGCAAGGCTCCCTTCAAGTTACAGGGCTGGAACATTGTCTGAAACTTCGGGTAGAACGACTGACGAAGGAGCGTGGAGCTCTGAGCAAAGTTCCCCAGCTCGTTCTGCAGAGCCACACAAATCAAGAAAAGATTTCAAAGAGTCTCCAAAGGCATTTTGAAGAGCACTTGTGTCACTGCAACCATTGCAACCAGTAACAGCTGGCCGAGTGGCAGGCATAGAAAATGCACTGCTATGGATTTTCTGTCCTGTTTTTCAACTCCACGAATCTCAGCTGTTTGTTAATACTTAGCTCTGTCTGACCACGTGAAATCCCCAACTTCCTGGAATCTTTCAAGGTCACTAAAAGTTCACTAATTACAACAGTTGTATTTGTTGAGCTTTGTTTTCTGTTTCCAAGGAAACAGCACAAAACTACACTGAAAGGAAGGAAACAGCACAAACTACAGCCAGCCCAAAGCACTGCTCTCAGCACAGTGGGAATTATTTCAAGTACTGAGCCCACTGATCAGCTAACAAATCACCCCTTTCCTGAGAGGTGATCTCCCTCAATTTAATGGGATCAATTAAACTAATCGAGCTCTCTAAACATCTCCAGTGACCATCCACCATTACGAGTGGTGCAGCTCTGTTTCTAGACATATCCTTACCAAAAACATCTTCGTGGTACTTGCTTCTGAACTTAAAGCAGGGTTGGAACTTGCAAGAAGATGGATTTGAGTCAGAAGCTGAACGTGCTTGTAAAATAAAATGAGACAAACAGGGATTGTCAGCGTGCCAGTAACCCAAGAAACCCAAAAGCATAACAGAAAGGAGCAAGAAATACCTCCTGAGAACCACAAACAAACAATAATAAGCAGAACAGGCAGACCTCAAAAAAAAGCCTTTAAACAACAGGAAACTGGAGAGAAAACTTGAATACCTACTTAAGATCCAACTTCAAATGATATTTTTTAAATTAATTTATAGAATGAAATGCATCACACTGTTTGCTGTACCATTGGCTTCCCTCCACCCAAGGCAGCACACAGGGAATATTCATTAGGTCAAGCCTGATAATATTTTATTACCTGCTGCATTTGTTGCTGCAGCCTCTTCCTTTGTGCACAGTCCAGAACAAGGCTCTGGAGAGGCTTCTCATTCTGAGGCTTTGATTTCTCTGCCTCTTGTGGTGGCTTGATAGATGACTTCTTCATTCTCAACTGCTCAAGCTGCTCCTTCACAGTGCGGTGCTGCTCATTCAGTAAATTGGCCAAAGGCTCTTCAAACCTGTTTGAGACCAGGCAGACCAAAAATATAAGCACACGACCAATAATCACCTGTATTCAATTAGAATGTTTTGCTCTGTAGCTGGTTTAAGAATTGCTGAGCTCTCCTCTGGTACTGCTCATCCAGAGAAGAGTATCGAGAAACTCCAGCCTTCATTTTAGCTCCTTTCCCAAACAGATACAGCTTCATCTGGAGCTGATCTGCCCCATAAATAAGGAGACACCACCCTTATTGCAGTTAACCTTTAGGCAGTTTCTGTGATTTCTTAAACAAACTGATATTGCCCAGAAAGAAACACTTCAGAGCCTTTTTCCCCTGAGCTACAAGTGTCACTCCCACCAAAAACCACCAGAAGTTTATTTGCACACTTCAGCCTTTTCAGACCTGAGCCTCAGCAGTTTTATGCATTCTTTTCCTTAGGAAATGCTACTATTACATTCAAGTTACCTGCTTAAAAGATAAAACCCCACACTTACTCAAACCAGTTTTCAATATCATAGGGAAAAAAAAAAGGAGTACATCCTTCAAAGTAATGGCCTTTGCTGAAGAGTCATCGTCCCCTTGGTGGATGGCACAGCGCAGCTGCAGGTGATGGTGGGCTTTGGCAGCTTTGATGGTGGGCTTTTTGCCACAGCAATTACTAATAATGAGTCCTATGACAACAAACAGATGGTCTCACCTCAGTGCCTGCGGCGTATTAAAATTTGGCCGTGACTCTGTGATGTTGTCTTCATCTTCCGGGCCTTCATCTTCCATGTTTGAGAAACCCATCTCATCCTGAAACTGCCAACAAGCACACAGTAACAGTCAGCAAAAGAAAGCTTAAGAACGACATTTACCACAGTGCTCGCAGCTCACAAAGCCCACGGCGTCCCTCTGAGCACACATTCATCTCTGCAGAGGTTTCTGGAGCTACACAAGTTCCTTCCCAGGGTTACAAATCACACTTCTGTGACAGATTTTTGCACATATTCAGCATGGAACATCTTACAGAGAACCCTCTTACGACTGTAGAGTTTTCATGCCAGACTTGAGAACGGTCTGTTCTTCAGTGCTACCACTTACTGTCTCAAACAGCTCCTCCATCAGCTCATTCACTTCCTTTTCTGCAAGCAAAATTAAAAAGAAGTTTGAAGATTCCCTCCTGCAAGACACCTGGCAATCCTGTCACAATGTCAAGCCATGAATGAATTCATGAATGAATCTCTCCTGCAAAGCACAACCACCCTCCTCTGGGAAACAAAGAGGCCCAAGAAGGAATGGCCTCTGATACACACAGAATGGCTGAGGTTGGAAGCGACCTCTGGATGCCATCTGCTCCTGAAGCAGAGTCACCTACAGCTGTTTGCTCAACACAACACCCAGGTGGCTTCTGAGCATCTCCAAGGGCTGCACAGCCTCCCTGCTCAACCAGTGCCTGAGCTCAACACTGATCAGCAACTTGTATCTGACAGCACAGCAGTTCTGGCTAGATAACTCCATGTATTCAGGGAAAGGCAGTTGTGCATAGAAAAGCTTGTCAAATCAGTATGCAGGATGTTCTTTTTCTCTTACTTTTTGTACTTATTAGCCTACACTGCAAAGCTTTTGCAACAGAATACTTTTCAAGACAAATTACTAATCCTAACAGGAAAGGCAGCAGGATTCCCAAAGGACTCACTGGTAATTCTCACAGCACGATCATTTCTGAAGTCCTCTGTGTCTGGCTCATCCAGATCTTCCAGGAAGTTGTACTCGGGGTCATCATCATCGTCTAATTCATCTAATAGGAAGTATGTTGTGACATGTCAGGACTCTGCCCCAGGACCAAATCAGGGCGTACAACACGTGTTACAGAACCAGACAACGGCTGCAGCCAAGATCACGAACAACAGAAGGAAAAAGCAATCAAGAAGAAGAAGAAGAAAAAAAAAACCTCAGGCTCCATCAGTTCCACAACACGCTGTACCCACCTTCATTCTCCACATCATCGTTCATGAGCCCTCCAAGCCACCTCTTCCACTCTTCATCATCTGCAGTGTTGGGATCGTACATGTCAGGTGTGATATCTGGGGCTCGGAGCTCAGCCTCCAGCTGACCAAGGGGAACATCCTTCAGGGGTCTCTTGGATCGGGTTCTGAAGGCAATGAGGCTGTCTTCCAGAGGCTGAAGAGTTGGGAAAAGCATGAAGGAATGACTGCTTCCCTGACACCGAGATTTTCGTCACAGTAAGAAGAATCCAATACCAGAAGTATCAGAAAGCTTTTATTACTCTTGCTATTCAGTTGCTAGCCTTTGTAAATACACTGTTGCAATGCTCCTCCACACACATCCCACTCTGCTCTCCCTTCCCACCCCCTGTCATCAACCTGAAGCTGCACCACAGCCCTGTTTCTTCATCACTCCTCACCCCTGCACAGTACAGCAGTATTTTTTTCAATACAAAATAGCACTGCCCTTTACAAGCGAGCTTCCCTGTGTATTCATAGCATTCTGACCTGGCACAGATTTATATTTAACAGTAAAAAAGAATGAAAATGAGAAGCTTGCGTGCAGGTTCTGAGACAAGAAATGAGAAGGGTGTCATTAATAGTGCTTTGCTAACAGCTGCCACCACTTTCACACAGCTCCTGTCCTACACACCAAACACATTCACCTGTTTAAATGTACAAACTGGGAGCAGAATGCAGTAAAAATAGCAGAGAACACCAGAGAGCCTCCTCTTTTTTTTTTTTTTTTTTTTTAAGCAAATCTTCATTCAAAAGGAAAAAATACTCCCATAGCATCCCAAAATAGGGTACCTGGTAGGAGTCCATGCACACCGGGCTGGAAGCCAGTTCCTCATCCACTGCATGCAGCTTCTCCATGAACGTGCTGTCTTTGCTTTGCTTTGGTTTAGGAGGAGGTGGAGGTCCCATGGGAACTACTTCAGCACTAATATGCCTAACAACAGGCGTAGGAACCTTCTCCACCTAATTAAAAAGGCCTCTGCGTTAAAAGGAGTCATTTAGAACAGATTTCCTAGGACAAAATAAGTTGTTGGGTTTTTATTCCTGTTTGAGCACAGTTTAGCACAACAGAAACACGGGAGATGCTTCAGGTCTCACAGCTTGTTGCTGATGCAGGTCTGCTGATACCCAGTCCCTACCACATTGTAAATATTCCCCCCAGAGCCAAGCACAGAAAGCCTTACTCCCCGCACTCTTCCCAAAAAGAATCAGAGGAATAATGATTATCTGAAGAAGAGCAGACTGCTCCCATTGCCAGGACCTTTTTTAAGCACTTCTATTTTAGACAAAGCTTTTTTCTGCCAAGGTTGCATTTATCTGCTTATCACAGAACGGCCTGGCTTAAAAAGGCCCACAGTGCTCATCTGGTTCCAACCCTGCTGTGTGCAGGTCTCCAACCAGCAGCCCAGGCTGCCCAGAGCCTCATTCAGCCTGGCCTCCAATGCCTGCAGGGCTGGGGCATCCACAGCCTCCTTGGGCAACCTGTGCCAGTGCCTCACCGCCCTCTGGATGGAAAACTTCCTCCTCATATCCAACCTCAACCTCCCCTGTCTCACTTTACACCCATTCCCCCTTGTCCCATCACCATCCACCCTCACAAACAGCCGTTCCCCTCCTGTTTATCTGCTCCCTTCAAGCACTGGAAGGCCACAATGAAATCTCCTTGGAGCCTTCTCTTCTCCAAGCTAAACAAGCCCAGCTCCCTCAACCTTTCCTCATAGGAGAGCTGCTCCAGCCCTCCACATCTTAGTGGCCCCCTCTGGACCCGCTCCAAGAGCTCCACATCCTTCTTGTACTGGAGGCCCCAGGCCTGGATGCAGTACTGCAGATGGGACTCCACAAGAGCTGAGTAGAGGGGGAGTTCCTCATGCAGGAACCATTGCAGTGGGACCCCAAATCTACACAGCACCTGTAACGCCACCACGGCTTAAGGCTCCGGTATGCAGGGTAGGTAAGGGATGTAATTTTGCTTTTCCGTTCATAATTCAGGAATAATAACTGAAGGCTCTTTCTAAAAAAGGCAGCAACTCTCTCGTAAGCTCACCTCACAGAGTGCTCCTCCCTCTTCATCAGATGATCGCTGTGTCCGGGACCGCTTTGCTCCCCGAGGAGAGGAAGCAGTGCTCTCCACATCGCTTTCCAGTAAGCTCTGTCGTGCAAGAGATACAGAATGCAATCAGTCATGCCACAATCAAACCTCACTTCAACTAATTTTCCCAAAGATTTTTTTTTTTACCCAAGGGAATAATACAGAATTCAAGAGAGATTACTAGAAGGTCCTGGTAATTTACAAGCATTCACTTGGTAAAACAGAACGTTCTGCAGCCTCAGTGATGCAGACAACAGCATGCTGAACAGGTCTTAGCACAAGTGACATTCACCTCTTCTGCAGTCTCATCTTCATCTTCATCATCAGGCTGGTATTCTTCATCAGACGAATCATCCTCCTCAAGAGGGATGTCCACAAACTGAGGTGGCTGCAGTACAACAGAAGAAACGTGGCAGCTTTTAACAGGCAAGGGAAAGCACTGCACTCCGATGCTATCAGATGAATCTTTCTAACAGCATCCTAGAGGCCAGCCAAAAGGTTCCCTGCTAAGCCTCAGCGCAGACTGCAACTTGCCAGCAGTAGTTCACTTACCTTTACCTCATTTGCCTTCTTAATTGGAGAAATATTCCACGTTGGAATCACCTGAAGAGAGAAAAAACACCCCTTATTCAACCAATTACATCAGGTGAGTAACTGAGCTGGGGTCTCGCTCTCCATCGCAGCCAAATAACAACAGATTTCATATGCTTTATAACAACAAATGCTTTATAAACCACCTCTGGAATCTCTGCAGGCAACAACTTACATCTATATACTGTATACAACTTATTTTATTCTATATATTTATACGATTCTGACCTGACTCTGCTCATCTAAAATGAATTGGTTTCACAAAGTTGCATCAAAAAACACGCACACAGAACTTCTATGTCAGCCCAATTTGGAAAGCACCCCCGACACTTCCTTTAGAAGTCCCACCAACCAAAGGCATCAGGTGTAATAATTAAAGCAGCTGATGAACTTACCACTCCCTTCTCCACAACCTCCTTCAGTTTGGAACGAGTCATTTTGGGTTCCTAGGTTTAAAACAGAAAGCCACCATCTGTGTTCAGCTCCTTCAACTGCAAACTTTACCCCAGCAATTATTAACTACAGGACTTTTCTCCCTTGAATTCATTGCTTTTTAGACACGATCTGAGTGAAGTAAAAATAATTCAATAACTTGGTTCCATAATTCATGCTCACAGATGTGATTTGCTTCACCCAGGTGCCAAACCTGGTAGTGAAATGGAAGAGATGATTCTACCCACCCTCTCTACACCATAAATCAAGAGGGTAGGCTGGAGAATTTGTGTGTTGGGTAAACCAAGAGAAAAAAAAAAACACAACTGGAAAAGCTCTTTACTTACAAACAAAGGTATATCCTCTGTTTCACTGATTGCTGCTTTCATCATGGCAACCACATGCTCGTTGGTGATCACCTCCTACAGGAACACACACCGAAAAAAAGAAAGGTCACCTTCACATTCTGTTTGTCCAAAAGATGCAGCTTCACGATGAAAGTTGGAATCGTGAGGCAGAAATAATGAATGCACAGTAATTGCAGGCACTCACATGCAGGATATTTCTCACATTGACCACTGTCAGGTTATGCTGTTTGGCACCATCTTCTAAGGTGCGATCGAGGGTATCGTCTAGCTTGATATCACAAGACAGAGACCTCTCTTCTTCTTGACTTTTCCCTTCCCTTTTCCGTTTGTTGGCCTTCCTCCTCCTCTTCCTCCTCTCAATATCTTCTCCATCTTGCTCCTCTGAAAATTAACAACAAAATTGGATGCTTCAGACAGCACGACTTACAAAAGAAACAAAGCCCACTAATCCTGTAGATAACGAAGCGGCAGCAGCTTGCCAGCAGCTGATGATGAAATCTTCCAAATGGCCATAAGAACTCCAACAGAGGATCCCAATTCCGTAGGAGCTCACTGAGTCACACCAGTCAAGCAAATACAGGCGATGCATTTGACATTTCTACATCTGATTTTACGGCGTGTCTCAGCAGCCCTTTAATGCTCTTCCAGGAGGAGCTGTTTCAAGCACGCAGTCAAGATTAAAACAATCAGAACTTCCAGACACAATACAGCAAGAGCAGCTTACAATTTCCAGGACTTAAAATGCTTCCCAAGTGGTGGTGTTTTGCTGACACGGGGAAAAGAAAGCAATCGAAACTTCCTCTGAAGGAAAACAGTACTTTCAGTAACTGAAAAACGCAGAGATCATCTCCAGCAGGTTTCACTTGAACGCCTGTGGTTTATTTAGCCACTGAGTTACAGTTCAGCCACAGTGAGTTACAGTTACAGCATGGGATGAAAGACTAAAAAAACACTGCACTTGAAAAGCCCTCAGCATGGCATACGTGCCTCCAAAGTTCTGTGTCCATCACATCAAGTCTGTTCCTTGCATAAAACTTACCCATAGGAACAAATTCCCCCAAACACTCCTTTTCCCCATTATTCTGCTGGGGCCACTCACCAGGTCTGGTGCTCTTCAACAGCTTCATTGCAGCAGGACTTCTAACAGCTAGCTGCAAATTGCTCCTCGATGGAGATTCCTGCACTGCAGACGGGCTGTCGGTCAGACACAGATCTCTCTGCACATTTGCTTCTGCCTCCACATGCAGCTTAGGAGTTTTCCCTGTGAACAGTGTTCACCAGGTTGCAGTCAGACACAGAGACAGGTGAGCAAGGTTAACAGGCCACTACATTAAGAAAGTTCATCAGAACCCATTCAAATCCATTAAATCAAAGTACTGAGTCACGCTCTGCCATCCAGGCAGTGAAAACGACCAAGTGCTTCAGCAGCACATGATTTCTCCTGCCAGAAACACACCAAGCAAAGCGAGCCTCACCTCCAGCCATCTGTCTTTTTCCCTGCCTTAAACAGGGGCCTTAAGCATGTTAACAAACAGCTGCACCAATGGGAAGTAACAGTGAGGGGCAGGCACTCCACCAGCCAGCACAGCATGCTGGCAGCCAGAACAGCACAGCTGACTGCAACCTCAGCCACCCCTGGGCTCATTTAAGGTTATTCTGCTGCTGGAAGGGTCGATGCCATTCCCCTGCCATTGCTGTCCTGCACAGCTCTGGGACTTACAAGGGACAGCAGCTGTGAGCTGACTGCCGTGCCACCCCCAGTGTGAAAGCAGCTCTCAGTCCAACCAGAGAGCTACACACAGAGCAGCAAAAGTGAGGACAATGCTTTGCACAAGGTAATAAGAGAGCACTGTCAGGTTTTGCAGCAGATGAACTTACAACGAGCAGCTGGAGCTTTCTGAACACCTGGAGGCAGAATGGGAAACGTGTGCGTGTGTGATAAACCTCCCACAGAACAGCTCTGTGTCGGAGCTACCATCAGTTCAGGAGCAGATTAGAAACCAACAGCTCCAATTCCTTTTCTTTTGGGGCTCAGATCCTCACCCTCACTGAAGCCAGAGGCAGAAATGTATGACAGGGCAAGAAAACAACAGAACAGTCATTGTGGGAAAGCAGATGCCAAGCATTTATGTCAGCATACAAAGACTGCAGATACAAAACAGCACCGCCATAACCAGAAATGCCCCTCAGAGCTCATAGCAGCTGAGCTCACTGCTCCCTAGAATGCTCCATACCGTCTGAGAGGCAAAAAGAGCCCTCTGTCAGACGAGCACTGCCTCGCTGTTCATCACAGACCATTTATTTTGAAAAACAAAAGGCGAGACAGCTGCCCCAAGCTGAGTTTTGGACAGCCGCCTCTAAGTCACGCACTGCACACAGCACAGAAAATCTCTTTTTTGGAAGTTATTATAGGGTGCAACTGCTACCCGAGGTCCGTAGGAGAGGAAACCCAAACACGGGCCCGGGGAAGTGCGGGGTCTGCAGAGCAGAGAGCTTGGAGGTCTGGAGAAGCTCTGTGCGGTGGAGCTGCTGCCGTTCCCCATTCGCTTTCAGACATTTTCAGGGACAAAAACAACTTTTGAGACAGAAACAACCGGACAGCTGCCACAGCGCAGCGCGAAGGAGGACAAAAGCAAAGCGCGGGCAGAGACGAGGAGGTCTCCCGGCTCTCTCTCGCGGCCGAGGCCTCACACCGAGCAGCCCCGCGGACCCCCCACCTTTCGGCACCTCCTCACCTTCCTTCCCCCCTTCCAGCCGCTTCGCTTCCTCCCCGCTCTCCGGGGGAGCAGCGCAAGGCTCCGCGGCGCCGGGCCGGCCCTCGTTCCCCTCCTGAGGAGGCCGCCTCCCGCCTCTGGGCAGCGCCTCCGCTGGGGTTCTCCACACGGCGGCGGACGTCGGTGAGGAGACGGCTGCGGGAGGCGGCGGTGGTTGCGGCGGTGGCGGTTCCCCGTCCTCCCCGCTGCCGCTCCTCTCCCGCGGGCTGTGCGGCCCCGCGGACGCCGCTCTCCTCTTCTTGCAGGGCAGCATCTTCAGCGACAGCGCCATCCCACCACCCACCTGCGGAGGGGAGGAAAGCGGCTGAAGGCGGCGCAGCGCCCGCTGACCCCGCCGCGTTCCGTCCCGTTGCGGCTCCTCAGGAAGCGGAAGCACCGCGGAGGCCGCGCGCAGGCGCCGCGCCGCCATCTTGGGGCGCTGAGGAGCGGCCGCCATGTTGGGGGGAGGGGAGGAGACAGCGCCATGTTGGGGGGGAGACAGCGCCATGTTGGGGGGCGAGGGCCGCCCGTCGCACCGCCCGAGGGGGGAACCGAGTGCCGCCATCTTAACGCGGCCACCACGCTGAGGGCGGTAGAACCCGCCACTCGGCCCCAGGGTTGAGCTGTGAGGGGAGAACCCGCCCGCAAACAGCTGCGTTAGCACCGTCCCCTCAGCGCGGGACACGGACTCTGTACAAACGCACTGCAGCCCATCAGGGCCTCCGCCCGCGCCCCGCAACCCGCAGCGCCGCCCGGAGGCGCGACCGCAGCGCCGCCACTGCCGAGTCACCGCCGGGCGGCTCCGGGGCGGGACGGCGGGGCGGGGCCGGGCGGGGCCTGCGCCGATCGGGACCAGTCGGCGGCTCCTGCATCCCGGCTGCGGAGCATCCTCCGGGCGGGGGCCGTACCGCGGCGCCTCCGCACCGGGTGCCGCATTCCGCCTCAGCGCGGACCATGGCGGAGATCACCAGCGTCCACCCCGGCTTCGGTGAGTGGGGCTTGGCAGCGCGGAGAGCCCCGTTCCGCCGCCCTTTCCTCCGCTTTCCAACCCCTCCCCATCCCCATTCCGGCGGTACCGGAGCAGGCCGCGGGTGGATGCGGAGGGCGGCGTTGGAGGCCCGGCCGCGGTACCGAGCGCCCCCTTGACGCGCTGCCTGCGCCGCGCCCGGCCCGCCCTTTGTTCGCGCCTCCCCGGGGGCCGCGGGGCTGCGGCGCCGCCACCGAAGGCCGAGCGGGGCGGGGCGGGCCGTTACCACAGCCACCCCCCCCCCCCTTTCCTCGGCGGGGCTGCGGCGAGCCCGAGGGGTTGGGGGGGAACGGCGGGGCGTCATCCGTCGATTGGCGTCTGTCCGTTGGTTCCCCGCGACTCTTAAGAACCCGATCGCTGCTCCTTCCGTCCTCCAGCACCGACCGACCTTCCGTCGGGGCCCGGGCCTATCGCTAACGCGTGATTACCGCGTTAACTTTACGTTCTCAAGCTCTTAGTAACACGGATGCATCCTGCATCGCATCCCTTACATACGATGTCTGCATTCCACTTGCGCATTCCGTGTCGTTTCTGGGCTGCCATCGCTGGCCGGCAGTGGCCATCAGGGTGTAATCAGCAAATGTTGGTATTAAAAAGAAGTTTTCAGTGCTATCTCATTAACCAAAACCATAATTCCATAGCCTGGAAATCGATTTGGGTCTCAGATCTTTGCATCACGTCAAAGCAAAGATACCTGGTACAGATAGTGCGTTTTTTTTGTAAAGAATGGGGAGAGAAGAGACAAAATGGGCTGTTTGAAACGGGCATCCAAAGCACTTCTCTGTTCATGAACTCACAGAACCTCATCTCCGGGAGTCTGGGAGGCGGCTCGTAGCCGTGAGGAACTACAGAAAGAGAATTCATGGATGTATGGAAGGATTACGTAAAGTGGGAGTCTCCAGGCAGGAGAGGAGAGGTGCGGCGGGCAGAGCAGGGCTGGTCCTTCCGTGCTCTTTCTTTTATGGAGAAAGAAGCATCCAGCAAAACAAGGTGGGGAGGGTCGAAATAAAAGCTGTTGGTTTTTTGCCACCATGCTTAATGAAGCTGGGAGACTCTTTGCCACGAGAAGCTGCAAGAGCCAACTGAAGAGCTCGGGGATTTAGAGGGGGGAGAAAAGGCTTGTTTGGTGCTTTCTGATGTGACTGCTGAAATTGTTTATTGGGAAATAAAGGTACAAGAGCTGATTCTCTGAGCACACAATGGGAACAAAACACAAGAAAACATGAGGTCAGAATAAGAAAAGAGTTTGGGCCTTTGTCCTTTCCTGCATGTGCTCAGAAGCTTTTAAGATCTGCATGTGGCTGAATTGCACTGCGTTCACACTGGCTCTTAAAGACCACTTGGGTCATTTCAAAGAGGGAATGTGAAATAATGAAGCAGAGATGTGTGTTAGTGTTTGTTAGTGCTGTGGGCCCAAAGATGTGCGCCTGTGAAGGCAGTGACCACCTGAAAGACATCCTGGTGCAGGAAGGGAAGGCTGGGTTCAACCCAAAGGGATTCTTGTGAGAAGGAGATTCATTGTTAGGGGAAAATCAGATTTCCCTGAGCCTGTGAGATACTCAGATTGCAGCCTGCCAGTCTTCTCCTCCTGCCTTGCAGCCGTAATGAATGACAACATAGGAAGGGCAGAGAAAGTGCCAAATTCGGGTGTTGTCTGTAATTGAAGCATGAATTCAGAAGATGATTTTCTGTTGTTTGCGATGATGAATTTTTGGCTTTCCACGCTCCTATGGAAGCAAGCGGTGTGTGCAGCTTGTGAGGAAAAAGATGGGGCAGAGGGGATTTAGTTTGCTTTGAAAAGAGAGGGAAAAAAAAGGGAAAAATGTTTAGTAAAGCAATAATACAATTATAACAAGACCAACACCTTAATGAACTTCAAAATGCCTTTGCTTGTAGTGACAAGTAACATTCCAGCGTTAAGATGTTTAGGCTGTAGAGAAAACGCTGCAGAAACAGCTGCTTGTTTACTTCTGAAATAAACTGGATTTCACGCTCCTCCTCACTGCTCCTCACCTCTGAGGGGCCGCAGGAACGTGTTGCAGAAGGCGACTGTGCACCAGCAAATAGGGAGGTTGTGAGAGCGTTCTGTTCCGCAGGAGGAGAGCTGGGGCTGAGGATCCCTTCCTCCTCTGTTGTGATACGACCGCAGCGTGAACGTCTCATGGCACAAGAGGAAGATCTCTCCCTTTTCCTTCTTTTAAGGCTGAGCAGAGCCAGCTCCTTCAAGCTGGCCTCATATTCCATCTGCTCTCCGTTCTCCACCCTCCATCTGCTCCAGCTCTTTAATTATCTTGGTGGCCCTTGACTAAATTGCTTGAATATGTCAATATAATGTACTGGGGAGCTCGAAACTACTGGTTTCATTGGGTGTTTGATAATACATCTCCAAAGCAAGGGTTATAAATAGAAAATAACGAGCTTGGTCGCTAAAAATGAGTACTGTGCCTTTTTGTTCTGGCCTGACACAGCTGAAGAACCCGATTGACATAAACTCCAGAAAATATCAAACAATCTCTCAATACAAAAAGAGGACGTTCTGCCCATTGCTTTCGAACGTCAGATTTTCACATGAGAGTCTTGGTAACCGTGGGGTGACAGCATTTTGTCAGCAGCTGCTCATCAAAATCTGGATGAACATAAATAGTAATGCTGGGGTGACAAAGCAGAGAATGCAACACAGGGGAGCAGTCAAAGAGAACAACGTCAGCTTTTGGGGGAGACACAGAGTGGGCTGTGTGTGCATGACAGGGCAGCTGGGGAAACAGAGCAGTGAGTGGAGGAGAACGAATCTCCGTGTGATGCAGGTTGCTGTTGTGTCCCTCGTGCATGTGGGACAGGGCCACGTTCATCACCCTCCCCAAAAAAGTAACTGTAATGTAGCCAGGGTTCAAGCTGTTCATAAGGGACGACTCTGAGTCCCGTGTTGTGGCCATAGAAATACAAGTTCTGAGATACAAGGTAACTTTTTATTCTAAGGAAACCTTGATACCAGGCTTATTGCATAGCATTCTGTAGGGTCCCTGCCAGGCGTGCTCGCTGCAGGCACTCACAGGGGTTCCAGCTCTTTCCTGACTGCCTTTCTCCCCTGCAGATGTCTCTCCAGTTGTGGCAGGCCTCATTGGTGCTACTGTCCTGGTGGTTTCTGTCTCAGTAACAGTTTTTGTGTGGACATGCTGTCACCAGCAAGCAGAAAAAAAGCACAAAACCCCACCGTATAAATTCATTCACATGTTGAAAGGCATCAGCATCTATCCGGAGACCTTGAGTAACAAGAAGAAAATCAACCGAATCCGGAGAGACAAGAATGGCGCTCCTAAGGAGACTGGGAGGGGAAACCTTTTGGTGAATGCTGCTGAATCTGGCTTGGTAGGCTCTGATAAGGCTCCAGATGGGCCAAACGCAGCTCCCCACATTGATCAGCTTCCGATCAAAGTAGATTATGGAGATGAACTAAGCCCAGATCAAAGCCTCACTCCAGGAGGAAGTAAAACCTCCTCGCCATCTTCTCCAGGAGAGGACGTCCTGTTGGGTGAGCTGACTTTCTCAGTGGACTACAACTTCCCCAAAAAAGCACTGGTGGTCACCATTCAGGAGGCCCACGGGCTGCCCGTGATGGATGAGCACACTCAGAGCTCTGACCCGTACATCAAGATGACCATTCTTCCCGACAAGAGGCATCGCGTGAAGACTCGCGTGCTTCGCAAGACGTTGGATCCAGTCTTTGACGAAACCTTCACCTTCTATGGCATCCCCTACAGCCAGCTCCAGGATTTGGTGCTTCACTTCCTGGTGTTGAGTTTCGATCGCTTTTCTCGAGATGATGTGATTGGAGAAGTCATGGTGCCCCTTGCAGGAGTGGATCCCAGCACCGGGAAGGTTCAGCTGACCAGGGAGATTCTCAAAAGGAACATACAGGTAAATAAATTCATCTCGTGTCGTGCAGGTTTCCTTGCATTGCATTTGATCCCAGTTCTTCTGGATCGGGAGCCTTGCTGAGCAGGAATGCTGCAATATTCTCAGTTAGGAAACCCATTTTTTTCCACAGCTGTGTTATTTTAGTAATATCTGACCGTGCTCTTTTAGTTCTGTAGTTCTCTGCTGTGTGGTCATAGAGTTTTGGTAACACAGTCACTGCAGAGGCACAGACATGAGGAATGATTTAACCAATTATGCCCAAAAAAAGGCAAAGTCCCACTCCCATTAAAAGAGCAGAGTGACAAAGGGACATTCATCCCTGTCCAAGCTGTTCAAGGGGAATAGCAGGAGATGCAGTTACTCTGAATACCTTTTCTACCACTTCTGAGGAACAATATATCCTGCTCTGCAGAGGCAAATCTCTCTTAGAGAAGGATTCATCTGACAGATCCGGACACCTCCATTTGTAATTATCTCATTTGTAAGTGTAGGCTGTAAGCCAGTGAAAATAGATCAGCATCAGCAGCAGAGGCTGCCACAAAACATGGGGAGGGGTCTGGAACAGCTCACATCAATCCCACCCCAGCGACCATCTCCTTTTCCCACGTGAGGCTGAAATGTATTTGCCGTGGTTTTGCCCAGTGTTGATGTCTGAAACCTAAGTGAAGTGAATCCTGCTCTCATTTCTCATTGCTGTACACTGGAAAGATGAGCAGCCCACAGAAAAGATGGAATCTCACCTTGATGGGCTGCTTTACCTTCAGTTCAGTGGCTGTGTTTTTTAAAGTGTTCTTTTCAGTGCTTTGACTGCATGTCCTGTAGGTTTTACAAGTAATGGATTAAAAATTGAGCAAAGTGGTCACGCTAAAAAATAGGTATAATCAAGGATGCAAATAATTTAGCATGCAACAGTAATTAAAAGTAGATTGAGTAGCATGCTTGGTGCCAGCTGCGCACACGATTTTCTCCAATTAATTTAAGCAATAGCATTCAAAAACCAGATTTCACATTTATTGTGGTGATGTTTCTGTTGGAAACAAAGCAAATCCTCCATTTGTGACCTCCTTCCCCATCTGCACCGTGGGGCTAAAAGGAGCAGATGCTGACAGAGGGGGCAGGGCAGGGTGCTGTGGCTGGGCTTTGCAGTGCTGTCACTGCTGTGCTCCTGACGCCGCACGATCTCATGCCCACTGCTAATACCATTTCCCTTGATAGCAAATAAACTTCATCTAAATTAGTGCCATCTCACTGAAAGTTAATGAATACCGACTGGAAACCAGAGCTATTGATCTTAATAGTGTTACTCTTTGGAAGGATGTACAACAAGTTTAATAGAATAGTTTCTTTTTCGTCTTCATCCTTTTCCAGTGCAGATTTGACTGATGGTGGAGCTTCCAAACTGTGCCCTAGGAGCTCGAGGTGCTCACCAGTGTAAGCTCCAAAAGAGGTCAGTGAGCTTAGAGCTCCTAGAAACCACAGCATCTCCAGAGGAGACCTCAGAGGAACCCTGGGGCGCTGATTTCTCTGAGCAGGGCCCCAGGTTTGCTCCCAGAGAAGCTGAAGGCTGTGGTGATGCTTACTTTGCTCAGCAGGCACAGGATGTGGAGCAGAGGATGATTTACCTTCAGCAACTCGCTCTCCTTCTGGAGACCTCACGTGGCTAAGGCTAAACACATATTTAGAGTGAAACACAGATAATTTCCCACTCCTTGGTCCTTTAGTGTAAGAAAAGGAAAATCCCGGTGACCCCCAACATTTGCCCGTGTTTGTCAGACCACGTTGTCCTAAGAAATGATTGCTGTTTCTTGTTCACAGAAATGCATTAGCAGAGGAGAGCTGCAGGTCTCACTATCTTACCAACCCGTGGCGCAGAGAATGACTGTTGTGGTGCTGAAAGCCAGACATTTGCCAAAGATGGATATCACTGGCCTCTCAGGTAGAAGCTATTTTCTCCAACCCTGAACCTGTCTGTACTCTGCCACATAAAGCCACCAGGAAGGCAGCTCGTAGCTTTGCTGAAGTGCAGGACACCTCAACAACCCACACTGTTGTGTCCATCTGAAAGAACGTGTAGTGTAGTAAAACACAGGCTGGGTGTGCACCCTATGCCACATGTATTAATTTAAACCTGATGCTGACATAAAGAGTAAATTGGTTTGAGGCTGGTGGAAGAATGAAGGCTTAATTTTCATCTTTCATCGGTTTCAATACCTTTCACTGCAACCATTCCCCATCTTAAAACTATCCTGACACTTCGTGGGACCATTCCCTGAAATTAGGTAAAATATTTCTTGTTACAAATGACAGCAAACAAAGTGAAAGCTTTGACAAGTTGGCCCCTGACCTCACCAGAAAGCTCCCCATGTGGTACTGCTAGGAGTAGTTGCTGCAGTTGGTGTGCCACCATACCAGCCTTCCCCAGTTTCCCCACACAGTGTTGAAGCTTGTTAAGAACTCCAGGTGCTGATGTCAGCTGGTTGCTCTGCAGTGGGAGAATCCTCTGGGAGCTGAAGTGTGAACCTAGATGTGCACAGTTCACTTCTGCCTGGATCAGCAAGCTGAACCCCTTCCCAGAACCACAGAATCACAGCATGGCCTGGATTGAAGGGACCTCAAGGGTCCCAAAGCTGCGACCCCACAGCGCCCGCAAAGCCACCGACCTGCCCACGTTTCACAGCAGCCCAGGCTGCCCAGGGCCCCATCCAGCCTGGCCTCCAACCCCTCCAGCAATGGACGGGGCATCGCAGCCTCTCTGGGCAGCTGTTCAGCCCCTCACCGCTCTCCCAGCACACAACTTCCCTGACCCCCAGCCTCCAGCTGCCCTCCCTCCGCTTCCAGCCGTTCCCTGCTCTCATCTCCCCTGCCCAAGAGCTGCCTCCCCTCCTGGCTGCAGGCTCCCTGCAGGCGCTGCAGGCTGCACTCAGCTCAGCCCCAGCTCCTCTTCTCCGTGCTGAACGAGCCCAGCTCCCTCAGCCTGGCTTTGCAGGGAGCTGCTGCAGCCCCTGCTCAGCCCTGCGGCTCCTCTGGCTCCTCTCCCACAGCTCCCTGTCTTTGTTGTTCAGGGGGCTCCAGAGCATTGCTGGACTGTGTTATTAGTTCATTTCTCTCTTCTCTGACAGATCCCTACGTTAAGGTGAATGTTTATTACGGAAGAAAGCGCATAGCAAAAAAGAAGACCCACGTGAAGAAGTGCACTTTGAACCCTGTCTTCAACGAATCCTTCATTTATGACATCCCCGTTGATCTCCTTCCTGACATCAGCATCGAATTCCTGGTCATCGATTTCGACCGTACCACAAAAAATGAAGTGGTGGGACGGCTGATTTTGGGAGCTCACAGCATCACTGCAGCTGGTGTGGAGCACTGGAGAGAGGTTTGTGAGAATCCTAGAAAGCCGGTGGCCAAATGGCACAGCCTGAGCGAATACTAGCAGAGGTCGTGGCAGCTGATCATAGAACAGACTTACACCTTGTTTTAGCTGTAGAACTAAACTTTCGTAAGAAGCAGCAGCTGGTGGGTTCTCTAGTGATGTGATTTTGCAGGGCACTACGATTCTAAAGAGCATTAAATTAAAAAAAAAATACCACAAATATATATAACAGTGTAATCACGCTATTGCATGCCTAATACAAACTGAAATTAGTATAACTACCAATATCAAGTCGCAGATTTTAATACAATTATCTGTCACTATGGAAGTTGTGTTTGTGCCGAACTGTCTTTGCTGGTATTCACCAAAATTGGCCTGTCTTTATTAGGCTTCTCCCAAAGTTTCTGGATTCTGCTGTTTAACCTCTAGTTTCTTGTTAGTTTGCCTGCCCATTGGTTCTTGCAGTTCTCTTCTTTGCTGGTTTGGGAGTACCAACTGCGTTTCCATTGAAGGTGGTTTAGAATTCTGCACTAATGCAAAAGGAGAATACAGGGGGAAATGGCACTTTCCTTCAGAGATAAAAACAAATTCCTTTATCAGGTACTGAAAGACTTATATTGTGGTATCACTGCTTTGGAGCTGTGAGGCCGCAGCCTCAAAGATTCGCATCTAAATTCGTACACCAACAAATGGATCCCTTTGCTTTTGCCGCGTGGAAATTAGCACAGACACCATCCTACAGGCTGTCAGAACTGGGGGAGTTCCACTGTACTGCGTTTTATTTGACCCTGTGTGTGAAGGGCCCAACAAAACCTGGCACGGCGCTGTTTATTAAGGAAGCTCTTGCTGGTTTTAAACATTAAATCTGAAATTCCACAGGATTGGTAAGTTCTGTAATGTGAAGAGATAGGAGAACAGCCTGGGGAGAGAGGCGTGAAGTGAAAACTCCACAGAGCTTCCTTTGGGTTCAAAGCGAGTCAGTTCACATGATCTAGGACAGCTCTCCAAAAAGCGTAACGCAGGGCAAAGTCTGTTCTGACACAAAGTCAAACTGGTCAAGCAGTTAAGCTTTAGAATTTCAGAGCAGCTCAAGTCAGCTCTGAAATTGTGGACACAACTTCTGAGACATGGAATACGCATTCTGTCACCCCTGAAATGCAGCAATGCTGCTCCATAAATGTGGCCTGCAGCACTTCAGGCTGCCAGCCCCAAACACTGGGCAGTTCTGAGCTGCAGCTCACAAAGTTCCACCAATACATAACTGAAGTTTGGAAACTGCTGCACTCAGTCTCACTTTGTAGCAAGACAACATTCTCCAAGATGTTCTTAGCCAGGAGGATCTCGGTGAGTAACTCGATTGGGCTTCTTCCTACATTCAAGCCAGGAAAGACAAAAGGATAATAATTAGCAGCAAGTAATTAGTTGTAAGCGTTGTTGTTGAGTGCAGAGTAAATAGTCCTAACAAGCAGCAGAAATTCAAAGCAATTCTGTGCTCTGCAATGGAGACACAAAGCAGAACTGAGCTTGCAGGGAGGCACTGCGAGGTTGCAGTGTTTGTGTGGCTGCTTCCAGGCAGCCCGTCTGTTCTGTGCCATGTGGGATGCAAATAGGTGTTGTAATTAAACGCTTCTAAGACAGCTGAACTGTTTGCAGGACTTGGCTATTGAGTTGTAGAGCCCTGATGGAAAAATGGTCCGTTCCACCTTCTTCCTAATGAAAGTAGAATCACTGAGCAAGGCTCACGCGGTTCCCTTTCCACCCGCACAGTAAAGCACTGCTGCTGGGGTGGCTGTTCACAGCCAGTGCTCGGTGCATTGGCAACCCTTTGGCATCTCTCCCTTAGAATTTGCTCCTAGAAAGCTGAGTTTTCTCACTCGTCGCCACTTTCCCATTGAAATTCCTTCTAGGCAAAATGTCTTTTCAGAAGAGAAGTCGCACTGAAGCTGCAGCTCTGTTTCCCAGCCCTGCGCAGCAGATGGGAGCATGGACTTCTGTTTGTGTTCAGTCAATCCCAGTGACGAGTGTTACTGCCTGAGGTTACAGCAGACTTTATCTTTGTCCCTTACAGCCACGAACCAGAGCTCTCCTTCAGAAACAGCCATAGGTTTATTCCAGTCCTGCTTTTTGCACTAAGCAAGCTTAGGAATCATCACAACTTTTTCTTTCCAAGAAAATCCAATCACCAGAACAGAACAAAGCAACGCAAAGTTCCCTTTTCTTTCCCTTCAGTGTGAGAAGCATGCGTAAGCCTAGATGATCTCTATAAGATTCCTTTAGTTGAGAAGGAAAGATGAACTTCTTGTCAAGGAAACATGCTCAGGGTAAATAGTCTTAGGCTATCGGGCAGATAGGAATAGCTCCAACGCTTCTGGAATGATAGGAAACTGAAGATGTGCAGATATATATTTTTTAAAACGTAAAATAGACAGTAAGTGACAGCGGACTCACTGTAAAATCTCCCAGATGTGGTTATTCTTTACCTTGTGTCTTCTATTGTAAAATTAACTTGGACAGTGACAGCGTTGTGTGGAAAAAAAGGCAAAAAACCTAACTCAACATGTGTGAAACTGCATAATGCTAGAAGCTACTTGACATTATGTAATGCTATCTTGTATGTTGAATTTGTTAACGCACATTGAGCGTGGAAATAAAACTTAAATCACTTTAGATGGTGGCTGTGCTGTGTTGGAGGCAGGCGGAAACAAACCTGCAGAGCATTCCTCAGAAATGCAGGGAGAGCAAAACGCCAGCAGATGAAGTGCGCTGCTGTCACTTCAGCATCAGCACGGTGAGAGCCGTGCCATCACTGAGCCTCTGCGCGGCTGTGATTTCGTGTGAACGGGCATCCGAGGGGAATAAATGGGCAAAAAAGAATCCGGGCGGTGAAAGAATTTGTGAAGAAAAGCAGAATTTGATTCTTTTATTCGTGGTTCAGACGCATTCCTGGATTCCCAGGCAGAGCTGCTTTATTCAGGAACACTTTTGTCCGTGTCGCTGTGAGATACAATGGTGCAGCGCTCCGTAACGCAGCTTCTGCAGCTCCCATCACTGCCACAGAGCACAGCACTGCTGGGCACGAAGCCACGGCTTTAGAAAACACCAAATAGTGCAGAATACCAAACCGTGTTTCCACAGCAACCTGGCTACAGAAGCTCTCCAGCACGGCCTGACAGCCTGCCTGCAACAAAGGGTGGGGATCCAGAGGTGGCTGAGGGATGTGAACACCTGAAATGAGCTTCGTGGGAACTTCGGGTCTCCTCTTTAAGATCTTGGCGGTTTCAGATCTTCCAATGTCCCAGAAAATGGAATGCAGTCAAATGCCACAGCTCCTCTGACACCATTTTCCACCAGAAGGGTTCATTTAGGAAGGAGAAAGCACCACATCGAGAGGTAAGGATGTTCCAAAATGCTGCCCTCCATCCTGAGCACAAAATGCCTTTACCCGTCCTTACCTCGCTGCCCACACTGCAGTTGATCGCAGTGTTCAAGCACTGTCATTTATTGCTTTAATGACTGCAGTTGGCAGGGGCAGCTTTGCACTGTGCAAGATGTGAAAGAAAACCTCACCCTTCTCTGCTTGGCTTCTACCTCTAACAGGGCACAGCTTTCACAAACATCCCATTTCAGGTTCTTACACCATTCGGCTGAAGCAGAAACGAAAGGATTTGCATAAGAAAAAGAAAAGAAGCAAACAGAATGGATCTGACAAACCAAAGAGAAACGGTTCAGGGAAAGCATGGAAGCTCTGCTCGGAGGCTCTTCCCACCTTCTCTGGCTCTGGCTGCCGATGCCAATGAAATCAATAGGATTTTTGCCATCTTTCTCCGGCAGCATTAATTGGGCCCCTCCTTCTCCAACAGCTTCTGCCTTTCCCAATTCAACACAGGAGCAAGACCAGTTACCATGGTAATGCGAGTTACTTTTTGATGACAGACGGGATCTGCTGGTATTTCCTTCAACAGGCAGGCAGAAATAGCAGCTCATCCATCCCCAGCAGCACCTTACGCTTCAGTCCTCCTCTTCCACCCTGGTTACAAGCAGCCTTTGGATCCCGATCGGTTAGAAAGTGACTCCACTGCTTTGAGACAGACGAGAGGCCCCCGTGCAGGCAGCACTACTGATGTGCTCACAGATGTGCCCTCACTCAGAACCCACGGCACAGAAAGCTGGGCTGCCCCTGCAGGATTGGAACGCGATGCGTTCCTGGGTTTCTCTCCCATGTGTTGTTTGAACCCCTGTGTTTACTTCCTTCCTTCTGTGGTCCTTCAGAAGTTGCCTTACCTGCCTACCAGGCTCATCAGAACATGGGATGGGAAGGGAAACACAGGCTAAGAAATAGGGAAGAGAAAGTGAGGAAGTGAGAGAAAGGGAAATGCCAGGAAAGGGAGGCAGCGCAGTGAGCGGGCAAACACTCCTTGAGTCATTTCATATGGATTTGGTTTAATTTTCAGCAGGTTTAGAATCTGCTCCCTTTCATACACTCTCCTTGCTCTTAAAATCGATAGACTTCCCTAAAATACACAAGGAGGAACATTCCAGAGAGGAACTCTCCTTAACAGGTTGAGTGTGGGCATGGCATGGTGGATCACGAGTGTGGTTCCACTCTGCAAGCTTCACCTTTCAGCCACATAACGAGCTTTGTATGTTTTCATCCTTTCCAAGTCATCCTCACGTAACACACCTCAAACTTTAGTTTTCACAGCCGGAAATCCAGCTTCCCTGTGCTCCTACGGCTTATTTCTTCATAGACCATTCAAGTGGTCTGCAGGATTTAGCAAAGAAATGCAGCTCAGTTCCAACCTTCCCATCCGGAGCGATGCTGACCACCTCTTCTGCCATCAGCCATCTAGTGGCTCAGCTGCTCCAATGCAAATCCCCCCCATCACGTGTTTCCACGCAGCCTCACTGTGAGGAATGACCTCAGCCTAGCAAACATTCCAGTGTTGCTCATCTGCTGTGGCAAAATGCAAACAGTTTGTGCTGGAGGAAAGGGAACATCTCAAATCTGCCGTTACGTGTGTGTAAATGGCAGGCATGGCAGCACGCTCCCCTGACCCAGATACCCACCTTCATCTGCAGGGTCTTTTTGCTCAGCTCTCAGTTACGTGTAATTAACATCCACCTTTTGAAATGTTACCAATTTTGCATACTTGTAAACAACTTGTTATTATGTCAGCAACCTTTATCCGCAGCAAGGAGGTGCTGTGGTTCTGCATTCCTGCAATAGAAGCAGGAAAGTAAAGCTGTATCAGCACAGCAGAACACAGCAAAGCTTTTCTTAGTGGAGTCCAAGCAAACAACAAACAGTAACATTTGCTGAGCAGTGTGGCAGCGTTGGGCCCATCTGAGCTGTGATTTCTTCATTCCTGGGGATGTTTGTGAGCTGATGGCAGTAATTTCTGCCTTAAACACCTCCGAGTGGCCTCAGGGGGGGGCACGAAGCAATGAAACTCTCCCTCTGTTGCCATACAGAACATATTTGCTGCCTCTCCCAGCTCCTGGGGGTTCAGACAATGGGACCGACTGCCTGCGGCACTGCCTGCCTCGAAGGTCAGAGCCTCCACTGGATGAGCTGTTGCACACAAAACACTCCTGCAGCTCTTCAGATGACAGACAAATGGCATCTGATGATCACACTGCACTTCAGGGAACGCTGTGGTGCTCATTTTTCTCATTCCAGATATTTTCATGCTGGTTACAAAAGGGCCGGCACTGGAACCGGTCCTTAATGGCTTCCAAATTCCAGGGATGAAGCTGAAAGCAAAGCCCTGAGCTCTGCCTCCAACCGAATTGGAATTTCCCCCTCGTTTGGCTCAAGATCTCAGCACAGTGCCTACATACTTACCAACTTTTGGTATGAATATCAGCCAGGAAATGTGTTCTGCCCTACGTAACTTGGAGTTTTGCCCCATAGCCAAAACCAACCCAAAGCCAGAAGAGCCTTTTCCTTTGGGCTGAGCTCCGTGTCCTGCAGTTAGTGAGAAAGGATGGGGACAAAGCAAAGTGAGGAGCTCCCTGTCTGAATGCACTTGTTCACTTTGGGTGCATTGGTCCAAGCCATGGAGCAGCAGAACTCAGCGTCCGCCACATCGCTCTGAAGGAGACAAAGCATCCAAATGGTGAAGTTTTAGCCATAACCATCCATCTTTTCACATTTCTTACTCCTTTTCTACTTCCCAGACTCCCAGCAGTAAGATGAGTGCTTTCCAAGCTCACTTAAAAACATCCCATGAGTTTTCCTGCCCTGCCTCAGCCTCACGTGTGTAACATGAAGGGGGGCAGCTCCACAGCACGCAATAAAACACCCCACACCAATCCTGTATTAAAAACTCTATATTTATAGTGTCAAATAAAACGATAACCCCGGGTACAAATTTATACATGACAAAAATAAAACTCTGTTTTTCTTTTGAATAACACTGTAAAAAAAAAAAAAAAAAAAAGTGCTTGCTGCTGTTCTGATTTAGTAATTCTGGAAGCAAGAGGCTCATAAAAGGCATTAGTAAACATACATGTTGCATTGAAGGATCACGTAAGGCACAGACATTACAGACAGGATGGGGAGAACTGGGCTCCCAGCTCCCAGCACGCTGCCTGACACTGGAAGTAATCATTGCCACGAAGCACTGAGAGCTGCTCCTAACCCTGCTGCTGCCCCTGGGTTTTATCTACCAGTTTTAGATGGCATTTAATGCAGCCAGGAGCGGCTGAGAGCTGCAGTTCCAAAGCAGTAACTGCAGTGAAGGCAGCACAGTGGCACGCATGGTGAATGGAGGAGAGCTCTTCCATTCCCAATAACCCCAGTTATTCTCCCTGCTCTGCAACTGGTGATGATTACCAGCACAGCCAAACACTGCAGTTCTGGAAGGAAGGGAGAAACAGAAATCCACTCCAATGCTGAGCTTGGCTACAAACACAGCATCAAACCGTTCACCCCTCCCCACTTCCTTGTGACAGATTCGTTTTTTCTTAAAACCTCACACAAAATACCCTTAGAAGCACCAGGCCCAGAAGTTCCAGTGACATCTCACACAGTAAGGAGTGTAGAAAGAAGAAAGCCTAAATTAGGGTCTGTATGTTCGTTATCTTCACTTTTTTGTGCTGGATTTTTTTTACACATCCAACAACCTGTTTCAGTTCTGCTGGCAGCACACTGAAGGCACTGCAAGGCCTTTGGGTCAGTGAGATTAACAGCTGCTGACACAGAGTTCAAAGATTAAGAGAAGCACTTGAGTAGCACTGCGCTTACAGGCTGCCAAGCTTTCACCACTGAACAGAGACTCGAGGCACTTGGTTCTCTGAGAAAGGCCTTTTAAACCCATCCGAGTCACCTATGATTTTCTGTATCATTTCTAAAACAACCCTGGACATCCATCTCTCCATGAGCTTTTTGCATGGCAACAGCAGCTCTGGATTTAAATCCTGTAAGCGGTGTCAAATGACCCCCAAGGAGGAAGGACGTGCTGACGGTTGGGTGGGGACGCCCAGCCGTGCTGCTGTGCCCTCACTGCTCCCTTCTGCTGATCCCACCTTTGAGGCAGCACTGAAGAACCTCACCAGCATTAGGGATATCAGCTCCGGCCCCAGCGCCTCACTTTCAGTCTTCTTTACAAAGCAGTTATCACAGATTAATCTGAAATGACTATGTTAGAGTCTCCTACTCAGTAATACTGTCTCCTTTAAGACAACCATAGAAAACACGACGTAAATAAATACGCCACTGCACCATCACAGCCACAGCTTCAACAAACAAGTCAGGAAAACCCAAAGCTGCAGTTTGCAGAGCATCCGCAGCATCAGCCACAAACGCTCCAACAACGCCATCGATGCTGAACGGAGGGACGGCGCTGCACATCCGTGCTGCTGCCAGGTTACAGCTGCCAGAGGAGCAATAATTTGCTGTTTCTGCCTTGCTGAGGATCCCAACCACCACGCCGTGGGTTCACTGCTCGTTCAGGTGAACTTTTTGCTAGAGAAATCCTTGCCTGTGAGAACAAAGCACGCATCTCCCCTCGCTGCCACCTGCACGCAGCCCAGGCTCTGGAGTCGCACGCTTTGCTCAGCACTTTCCAGCACAACCTCAACAAAATCCTCCTCTGGTGATGGCAGTGAGTGGCTGGGAAGGCAGCAACACTTTGTTGTGCAAACGACTGAGAAACAGAATGAATTGAGTTAAGCTGGGTAGAAATTCAGCATCTTTTTTCCTCTTAAAACAACTCGGCTTCCAGTCTGCAGTGACCAAACATTTAAAAGTGCAGCGTCAGAAACCCACCAGCATCTGTAACCAACACACAAGCAGTATTTGGAGAATCCGATCTAAAAATGACAGCAAAGGGAAGTCAAATCGTTACTGCGTCTCAAATTAAATACCCAGAACTAAGAGAATACCGTCTTAAGCAAAAATAATGGTAGAAGTGATGCTCCCCCTCACAGAAGTCCCATCAGTCTTTAAACCTACTGCTGAAATGTTGTCGTTCAACCGCTTTGGTTACGAGTGGCTGCTCCCAGGTTTTCTCTTACACAGGAATTCTTTCTCTTCAAGTGACCGAATCCTTCTTCCTCCTGAAGGGGGATTTCAGTCTTTTCCAAACGCTGCTTTTGGGTTTGGATTTTTTTTCCATTGCCATCACTGCTTCTTTTTCTTTCCTGCGGATCTCTCGCACCAGAGCGTGGAACACATCATCAATGTAGTAACGGTAGGCAGCAGAAGTTTCAAAGAAAGGACAGTTGAATTCTCGTGCCAAAGCAGAGCCTTCTTCTTTAGAGACCTGAAAAAAACCACATCTGTCAAGAAAGCCAAAACCAGAGAGGTTCTTCCTTTCTCTCTTCTTGTTCTGCTCAGCCCGGAGCTGCGTGCGCGCCCTCCCAGTTCCAGAACTGCCCACCTCCCCTGATGTCTGCACCTTTCTCTACAATTCCCCTTCTCTTTCACCCATCATTTCACAAGCAACGTCACCATCTGTAAGCGACCCTCCAGACACAGCAGCTCTGATCATTCATAAAACAAGAAAAGCCTTTCAGAGAAAATTCCCTTCTCAGGATGTAATCCTGGCTGCGCGACGCAGCAGCCCTCACCCCAGGATGAGCTTCTGTCAGTTTGGGGGATTCCTTCCCCTGGTCACTGAAGCTGTGCCTGCTCCCTCTGCTCTGCCCCACACCTCAGTATGGGTTCCACCTCAGTGACTCTCCTGCCACGCTGAAAAACCACCTCACTCCAGGCACACAAACACCTCTGCAGTTTGTTTTCCTCGTCGCTCTGAAGCTTTGCTCCAAATTGTTTCCCACAGACAAGAGCTACCATTCCCTTGAGCTGAAGCTCACTTTCCTTTCTGTGCATTCTTACTCCCATTATTAATCACCCCTCCTTTCTTAGCAGACTTGCATCCTCTGATCTGTAACGTTTGCAAGTGGTTTATCATGTTACCATCAATTGGCCTGGGTTGAAAAGGACCACAATGATCATCCAGTTTCAACCCCCCTGCTACGTGCAGCGCTGTACCTCCGTTAAAAGCACCTCTTTGCAGGAAATAAAGACAGAAAAAGCATACGATCAGCTGAAACTCAAAGCATCAACTGGAAGATTTCACTCCCACGGTGGTTAAATGCATTTGGTTATTCAGCAACTCCAGCTGAAATTCATACTGCTCTCGTGTTCAACTTATTACAGTGAACCCAGAAGAACCTGATCTCTTCTATGCCTGCATTTTGAAGCAGAAGCAGGAAGGGGAGCCTCCTGGGGAGCCACACACCTGCCTCAGCTGCGTCAGGTCGGATTTGTTCCCCACCAGAACCACAGGAGTGTCGTCGGTGCGCCGCACACGATAGATGAGCTGCTTGAATTCACGCACTTCGTGGAAGCTGCGTCGATCTGTGATGGAGTAGCAGATGATAAATCCCTCTCCAGCCCTCATGTACTGGTCCCTCATGGCCGTGAACTCTGCCTACAAACAGAACGCGACACAAACACAACCATTTCTAACTGGAAACATGAGATGCATTCCAAAATCGGCGGCGGAGGAATGCTGTGCAAATTTGGCATCTCCCTCCTCATCCTTTTACACGTGAAACAAAAACTTTGTGGGATCAACACCATATTTCTCTTGGCAAAGAAATAACATAAATACATGTTTTGTATTTGTAGAGTGATCCAAGGGATGAAACCTTCCCTAGGAGGACAGGCTGGGAGAGCTGGGGCTGCTCAGCATGGAGAGCTGAGAGCAGGCTTTCAGTTTCTAAAGAAGCTGTAATTGAGCAGGGGACAGACTCATTAGCAGAGTCTGCTGTGAGGAGACTGAGGGAAACTATCAAACTAAAAGAGGGGAGATTTCCATTAGGAATAGGAAGGGAGTCATGGAATCATAGAATCACAGAACAGCCTGGGTTTAAAAGGACCACAGTGACCATGAGCTCCAACCCCTGCTGTGTGCAGGTCTCCAACCAGCAGCCCAGGCTGCCCAGAGCCTCATTCAGCCTGGCCTCCAATGCCTGCAGGGCTGGGGCATCCACAGCCTCCTTGGGCAACCTGTGCCAGTGCCTCACCGCCCTCTGGATGGAAAACTTCCTCCTCATATCCAACCTCAACCTCCCAGTCTCAAAGCAATCCAAAGGCTCTGTGTATTTCTTAAGCCATTACACATCGCTTGCTGAGTGTGAGCAGTGAGAAGCAACAGAGAGAAACACGTAAAGCAAGAGAGCTGCCTGCGTGCCTAAACACAGCATGGGAGCGAAGCTGTGAGCACGCAGATGAATGAAGACAGCTCTAAAGGCCGTTCAGAAGAACAGAAAAGCGCTGTGGAACTCTGTCTGTCTGTGCCCTTGCAGCCTCTATGCTCTCAGTGGTGCTCACCAACCTGTCCTGCTGTGTCCAAGATGTCCAGGTTGGCAGGTTCATCATCGATGCGTATCCGGATCTTATAAGCATCCTCTGAATTCGCAGCACAATTCGGGGAGAACAAATCGTCAACGCCATCGCGAACACCCGTTAATCACCGACACGCAAAGGGAGCGTTACACAAAGGGAGACCGACGCGGTAACGGCTTCAAAGCATCGGCCGGCGGGGGGGGGCGGAGCGGGGCGGGCCGTTCTTACCGATGGTCGGGTCGTGGTCCTCGGGAAAGCGATGGCTGATGAACTGCATCGTCATGGCTGCAAAAGGAACGGCGCTGAGCGCGGGGCAACGCGGCCCCGACGGGAACAGAGCGGAGCTCCGCCCTCGCAGCGCGGGAAGCGCCCGGCCCCGCCCCGCCCCGCACGCACCGCTCTTCCCGACGCCGCCGGCGCCCAACATCACCAGCTTGTACTCGCGGGGCTGCCCCGCGCCGCCCGGCCGGGCCCCGGCGTCCATCTCCTCAGCGCCGATCGAACCGCCGCCGCTTCTGAGGGTGAGGAAAGCAGCGTGAGCCCAACGGCCCTCAGCGCGGCCCGGCCGCTCCGCTCCTCGCTCACCTCAGGCCGCTCCGTGACGCGTTTCACGCCGCCGCAACCGCGCGGCCCGGCGCCGAGCTCAGGCGGCGACCTCAAAATGGCGGCGGGGCCGCGCCAAAGAAAGACCGCCCCCATATAGCCACGCCCACATGGTCACATGACCGCGACCCTCCTCGGCCTCGCCCCTCCCTGACTTGGAACCATTCCCGATTGCGAAACGGGAGTTAAAGGCGCAGCTCACAACAAAGCCGCGAGCAGCAGCGCGTTTATACAGCATTTATACATTTATTTATAACGAAAGCACGGGTCTCAAGTATTTACAAGACGTAGGAAAGTCAATGTTTGTACAAAGGTGCCAGCCACTCCCAGCGCCAGGGAGCTACCAGTGCTGCTCCGGGAGCTGATGGCGTCCCACAGCCCAGCAGCTGTGCAGCACCCTGCCCTGCCACCACCGCCACGTCGTGCTTTGTGTCCATAAAGATATTCACACTCCGCTCCCCGTGCTTCACAGCGGGAGCGGCGCCTGCAGGCACGGCTCTGTGCCTCTCCTCCTTTGTCGAGCACCGTGAAACAGAACGGGGTGGAATCAAAGTGAGTTAAGAGAGTGGGAGAAGCTTGGAGAACCTGCAGGTCCCATACGAACTGCTGAGCAGAATGAAGGAGGCAGGGATTGCTGGAGGTGGGGGGGCAGCTGGCAGCCGGGGGCAGCAGCAGGATGAACCCACAAAGGACAAAACAACCCCCCCCCCCCAAGCACTTGGCTGGAACCAGAAGTCATGGGGTTAGAGAAACCACATTGCAAAGAAAACACAACGTGGAGTTACAACAGGAGATGCTTAAAGTAAAAGCAAAATTATCAACTTCAAGAAACGCAACCCAGCAAATTTCTGTGAACTATCGGACGCTGCTTTCCTTTGTTGAAAGTCCAAACATTGCATCCACACAGTCACCATTAACGGGACCGTGAGCACGGGCTGACAGCAGAAGCACTGAATAAAATACAACACCAGATGGGTGGTGAAGTCAGCGTGGCTGACAGCTTCCTTTTTTGTTTTTAAAGGGAAACAGAGGACAGGTTTCTCTTTCCAGAACCTCCCCCACGCTGTGAGGGACCGGCCCTGTCCAAATGCTATTTCAAATGGTTTTCATAGATGACAAATTCACTGCAGAAATAAAGAGTTTAAAAATAATGGAGCCCTTTCAAGGCGGAATACTGAACCTTTAGCTTCTGCAAATGTAAAAACAATGCATATTTGCAAAGTTCTTTTTGTAATATACATGCATTATTGCTAGAGGAAAAAAAATAATAATAAAGAGATGAATGAAGACAGTTCTGTAGCTTTTACGGTGCCATCCAAAATGGCATCTGTTGTTTGGCTCGCTGTTGTGAGGAAGGATACTGGTATCCCAAACTCCACCCCTGTGAAAAAGTACTTGCATTTTTATGGCCACCGTGTTCCTCCTCTTCATCTGATGAATCTCCAGCATATGCCACCAATCCAAAGCCCTTCTCGGATGTTTTCATCTTCTTTGCTTGATGATCTAGGGGGAGGGGGGGGAAAAAAAACAGAACAATCCCCCCAGCCCCCAAGAAGGAAAAATAAAAATAGAGAGAGATAAAATGCCCCAAAACAAGTTAATAAAAAAGATGTTAATTGTAAATCGTTAGTTGGACACCATTTTGAGGTCACAAGGCCAATGGTCATCCAAGGTCGAAGGCCACACGAAACAGCAGCAGCAACAGCACATGTGATCCATCAGAACCATGTAAGAGAACAGAGAAAGAAGAAAGAAACACACAAGAAAGGTCAAGTTAGCAAACGGGTCAAAGTGATGGCAATCGCACCGTTTTAGAGATCAACACGTACAGAAAAGTAGAACTTTTGCTCAAAAGAAAGCTAGCAGGAGAACAACCTCTGGGAGCAATACTGCAGAAAAACTAAGGTTAGACAAACTAACGTGGTTTGTACCTGCAGACTGGTATGGAAGGCACTAAACTACCAGGAGTTAAAGCGATCCCATGTTTTACCAAGCTGCAAACAGCCGATGTGTGACAGCCCTGAGAGAGGATGAAAGCTAACAACGCTCCTGTCTGCAGACAGGGTGACAGAACTCGTGTCTGTAAATACACACCTGAACCATAACTGACACTCCTCAGTGCTCCTAGAGATAGCTGTGCACAACGTAAAGCCATGACATCTGTTACAGAGCGAGCCCAGGAGATTGTGCTGACTGTGGGTCAAAGCTCAGCCCTCCTGCCTTCATCACACCCTCACCATTCACAGAGGCGTTTATTAAAGCACAACCAGTGATTTCAGAACGGGGCAATGATCTCCCTTCTACTGCACGCAGTAAAAAGGACACAAAAAACAATCGCCAATCTAAATGAGTGTTAAGACCACCGCAAACTCCACCGACAAACAGGTTCCACTCGTTGCACTCACCATGGCTGCCTGGTAAAGACCCCACACCATTTCTTTCTTCAGATTCTGATTTCATCCCAGTGACAGGAAAAGCTGGTGGAGGCATCAACTGCCTGTTCAAACACAAGCAAGCCTTCATTACCTTCTATTTATTTCTTAAGAGCAAGCACAAAGATAACAGCGACCGAATCCGAAACGCAGTCCTTGCCATTAACTCTCAGCTGGGCTCTGCGCCCCTTAAGAAGGACAGAAACGAACAGAGGAGCCAGCAGGCAGCGCAGGGCTCGTCCCATACCTGTCCCTCTCTCTCTCCTTTCCTGAGGAACTTGCTGACTTCGACCCGGCTCCATCGATTTCGCTCTGACTGGAGAAGCCTGTACCTAAATTAGTCATATGAATGGGTCCATGCTATGAGCAGAAAAACACACGGCATTAGCAAATCTACCACTACAACACAAGCTACAGCTCCTTAATGATACTGATAGGAAACCCAACTTTTCAGAGCATATTGCCAACTATTAGGAGCAGCCACTAATCACCTCTGTTCAGTACAATGCTTTTTTTTTCTTTTTTCCTACAAATACTGAGGGTGAAGTTGTAAAAACCTTCCTGACTCTGCTGTGGAAGCCACTCCAGCACCCCGTCCACCATCCCCGTTCTGCAGGACAGTGATGACAGCTGTTTGTTCCTGGTTTGACTCATTGCCTCTAATCAGCTCATTCTGAGTACTTAGAGGCCTCATGCCACAGTAAACTGTGCTTGACACATGTTAACAAGATCTGATGCTTAAGCAGATCTTTATTTTCTCCAGACCAAGCTTTTATTAATGGGTACTGCCTATGAGCATTTGCAGAACCTGCAATTTCTCACATAGAAGCCTGATGAAAAGCTCCGTTATTTAACATAAACTCAGCAACTTTTGCTGTCTAAAATGAACCAACAGTCACTTTCAACACTGGGATTCTAGAAATCCTCCCAAGCGCTGCCTGCAAGAAAGGGGAATGGGAAAACACAGACATTACACCCACCTCCCCTCCCTCTACAGAAGCCCATCCAAAAGACCCACAATAAAACAAATAGGGATTAAAAAAAAAGCCAATAACAAATCATCTCACTGTCACCTAACCAGGCACACGCTGCTGCCATCTCTTCGACCTGAATGCACTGCTGCTCTTCAGGAAAGAACACAGGCATGGAAAGCAAGCTGCCAACGCATCGGACAGCCCAGCCTGAGAGCAGAGCATCGGCTCAAAGAAATGGAAGCGTGGTCTCAATGTTTGCAGCCATCGCTGCTGCCTGCCCGAGGGCCTGTCTGAATTTTCGCACATAGACTTTGCTAACAACCATCCCTCTCTCCAGCCAAGTTCCATTTTGTCGAATGAAGTAAAATTGCTGATTTTATTCCACCTGATATCCCAGCAGTCCTGACTCCCTCTCATCGGGCAGCTCCTCGGTGAAACGCCTCTTTTGGCCTTGGGGATGGGCCTGGACTTGTGGCTGCGTACCAGCTGGCAGGCTTGTTTTGACCGGGGCAGCAGCAGGAAGGAAAGGAGCGCTCAGTGGACTCTGGCATGCAGAAATTAAAAACAAAGAAGATAATGCTTCATGTGCATATGATCAAGTCAATTCCACGTGAGGTTTCACACAGAGGATCAAAAAACGCAACCAATTTCTCTTTGCGGAACCTGAGAGGTGAAAAGGAAGTGCATAATTTAGAAGACAAGTACCTGCATTGCAGAATGCTCCCAGCTCTAAGTAATCACTGCCTGCAGCTCAGGCTCCCTGCACCCGCAATGCCTACAGTAACATTTTGCATCAATGGGTGACACCTCCCTGCATCACCCCTCATGTTAGCAGGGTGCAGCACGAAAAGAAACGCAGCCTGAAACTGTCATACGAAAAAATGAGTTGCTTGGCCAAAAGCATCAAAGCAACAACCCCAGATATCGGCTCTGTGTGCCCCAAGTTGTTCCCCATCTGGAAGGACTTCAAGTACGTCATTGTTAGCAAAGAAACAGCTGAGGAAGCCGACAGCTAGGAGGCAAATCGTTCATCTTAGCAGTACCTGCCCAGTGCTGGCTGGAGGCTGAACTTGAGATATTGGATACTGCGTCGGCACAGGTGGAACTCCTGCAGGAAGCGTTGTGAGGACGCCTGGGGCCATTGGCACTGCGGGTGGAACTATGCCTGGAACAGCATATGGAGGCTGAACCGGTTGCTGGGGAGGGGGAACGACAGGATAACCAGACTGATATCCATTGGAAGGGTAATATGATGGCTGAGAAGGAACGCTGTTGATAGCAGCAGGCTGTGCAAAGCCTGCAGAGACAAGAGGAGGAAAAAAGGGCCATCGTTAATGCAGCCAAGAGTCACAAAAGCAGTGAACTAGTTACAAAGGGTAAAGGAAACACGGCTGCTTTCGACACAAGGAGCAAAACACAAAGACTTCCACAAAGGCCTTCCGCCAAACCCAGCTCCACAAAACACAACACCAAAGGTTTCAGTCTTGCCAACGTTACCTGCCAAAGGTACAGCTGTCGTTATCTGATTCACAAACCGGGAGTATTCAGCATGGACCTGCAAAGGACGTTCAGAGGTGAGAAAGTGAGCATCCGATTCCCACACCGCAATCTCGCAGGCAAAGGGCAGCTGCCTGCTCATAAAACCACAAGGGAACTTTGACTGCAGGACACGCTGCACACAAAGGCACAGCAAGAATCCAAACATGAAAGCTGAAAAAAGATCAGGAATTCAAAGCAAAACCTACCAAAACAAAAGAAAAGTGGAACAAACCACTCATCCTGCTGGCCTGAGTCACAGTTGTGTAAAATGCAGGAAAGCCTTTCAGAGGATATACAGCATGGCAAGGGAGCTGCTTTGTTAAAAACAAAACACTTAAAGCATCTAAAAGCTCCCAGACGTGTTTGTCAATATTTGTCCTTGGATATGGGCTGCAGAAAGGCTCTGTCTGACAGGAGTTTACTCTCTTTTCAGTACTCTGCTTTGCTGCATTCAAGTTAAAAAGACTGAGAAATGAATTTCACACGTTTGAGAGATCAAGAACATTCTTCTGGTGCCAACCATAAGAATCTCTTTAGGAGAAAGAGACTGTGTGCCTCTGGACATTGTTTAAAGCTAAAGCAAGATGAACTCTGAAACTCATAAGAGCTACTCACGGTTTGCAACAGATTTTCACACAGCTTTTTAGCAGCTGCCAAACCTTCTGGCTTTGGGTGACTGAAAACAAAAAGAAAAATCCATAAGCACAAACATTTATACTGACCTGGGCAGCTCTTCCTTCACAGCAACCTGCTGCCAGACGTTTGCGTTTTAGGGAGCCTCAGCATACCTGATGTAGATGTACATGGGTTCAAAAGCTTCTCTGCCTGATGCTGGCTCGATGCAACCCGAGCCTTTTCCACGAAGGAAGACTTTGGCACCTGTTTCAATCTGAATGTGCTGCAGATAGGAGCAGCCGGGCCCTTCCACCTTCTCCTTCACATTAAATGTAGGTACAGCATGCTCCAGACCGACAAATAATTTGTCCTGAACGTAATGCATCTGTGAATGTAGAAGTAAAAGCTGACTGTTTCACTCTTAGGATGAGGATGTTGCTTTCACTAGAGGCCAGAAGTCAAGTCAGAACGCTCAGTGTTGGATGGCACAGTGGGCCCTTTGCCTTCCTCTCCATAGGACTGCTCTCTCCATCCCTTTTCTTCTAGGAGATCACTGTCACCTGAGCCTCACCCTTCAGACTCAGTCTGACCAGTCCTCCAGTTCCCACCACGGCCCCATAAGCATTTATTTCTCTCCATAAGCAGCACGTGACAAGCATACTTGTAATTAACTAATTAAAGTCACGAACCAATCACTCACCCCTGACTGGAATGGAGGCTTCTGACCAACTGCTGGAGACATCTGAGCGATGGGGGCTGGCTGGTGGTACACAGTCACTGTAGCTCCATTGAATGTTGGACTGGAACCTGTGGCAGCCTTCACTACTCCATTAGTAATTATCTCCTTAATACGATTAACAGCTCCTAGTGAACAGGATATGAAATCCACTTGTATTTCAGCAGTGGGAAGTTCCTAACAGCCCCCAGCGCTCCCCACAAAATCATCTGTGCTGACAGGATACACAGATATTCATCTTTTGGTAAACACAACAGATGTGGCGCACCATGCCAGCACTAAGAGATGTCCTCATGCCCAACGGGGAAGCAAACATGACAAAAACATCCCTAACCCTGCTCTGAATTCACAACTGCACGAATGAGCAAGGTAAGAAAAACTGCTGGCTGTAGGAGGTAAATACAGGTGGGCAGCTCTACGGTTAGCTTGAGAACATGAGCAAAATGCCTTCAGCTTCTGCATGCAGAAGGAAGTTCCTCGTGAGAAACTGCTCTGCTGCTGCATCCTGGTATGTGATGAGTTGTTATTTCTGCTGGTAAGCTCATGGCCACGGCTCCAAAGGGGTTGGTGGACATCTCAGTGCTCAGCCACCCCCAGAAACACGAGCACCTCCCCATTAAACTGATGGCTGTTAACTGCCCTCTGTCTGCTCCCCTTCAGGATCCACAAACCTCACAGTGAAGCACTGGTGCTTTCGCATTATGCTGATCAACACAGATTATTTACAGTGCAAATCCCCATCAGCCACAACAAAACCCAAGACTGCCTGAACACGTTGCCAATAAGGAGCACGAGAAGTGGAATGCTTGGCACACTTACTGTCAACCAGCTCCCTTGTCTGACCCTGGACATGAAGATACAGAGGGCGATCTCTAGGGAGAAAACATCAAACATCCCATGACATAACAGAGTGAGAACCTCGTCACTTCAACACCCAACTGCAGACAAAGCAGAAATACAAACCCAGGTCCCACTTTTGCTTTCTCCTCTGCAGTCATGAACCGCCCTCGAGTAGAGACAGCAGCTCCACTCAGTCGACTTATCTGAAAGCAATTAAGAAAACAGAAAAGCTTAGTGATAACAAGAACACACACAGCTTCAAAGCAGTTCAAGTTAAGTTGCCTTACAAAGAGACTAGAAAATGTTATTAAGAGAATGTAAGAGAATGAACAGTGCTGCTGAAGAACACTGGCTGTGCTGCCTCACCTCATGACAGGAGGCAATACTGAACAAACCCACCAACCACTAAACAAAGCACCTTAGAAAACACTGTTTTCGTAACAGAAAGCTGAACACACGTTGCCACAAGCTCTTTTAACCTCAACAAAGACGCAGACCTCGAGCTGCCAAGCCAAAGAATGCAGATCCAGCTCCTGAACGTACCTCATCCTGCGTCTGCCCCCTCGTCAGGAGGTTTCTGCATGTGAGGGGCACGTCGTTGATTTCCACCTCTGCCACCACGAGGTCATCTTTGCTTTTATTTGTGGCCGGGCCTTTCCCCAGAGCCTGCAGCTTCAAAAACAAGCGTTGCAAAGACCGGTGGTTGGAAAACCAAGTAATAAGCAAACAGAGCCTACAGGTCCAGGTTGGGTGAGCAGCCATTTTAATTTCCTGTTACATCTGTTGAACCCTCAAATCCATAAAATTATTCACAGGAAGTGCTTTAAAACGAAAATTTTAATCACTTAACACCCCACAGCTTCAAAATCAAGTGATAAACATTATTAGATTTATTTTCAGGAGATTTTGAGGTAATAATTAGTACTGGAGCTCTGCAAAAGGAGAAATAGACATAGAGACGAGCAACAACACTGCGCCAATGGAATCCACAGCGTCGTTCACTTGGACTGGCATTCCTGACCAATGCTGTGCTCCCAGAGGAGCGCTCACTGCTGCACCTCACGGTCAGAAGGCAGCAAGAAGTGCTTTCCATGCACAGAGAGCAGAGAACCATCTCTGGTGACTGCAATGTGGGGCACATTTGGTGTCCTTACGTGTTACCTACAAATAACTCCAATGACAAAACCACTGCTTGCTCTCAGACCGCTTCAAATGTGGAACTCTCAGAACACGCAGCTGTGCCACCCTATCAGACTGAAAACATAAATAACCTCCCCCGTTGTTGCCTTACGCCCCACTCCACTTTTCCCACGTATTCCTGAAAACTACTTGAGAAAACAGCAGATCGCCCTAACCCCCTCCCGGGGCCCAGCGCTCCCCCCGCCCCTCTCTCACCTTATCCGCCGCGTTAGGCGCCGGCTTCAGCTTCCCTTTGGCCATTAACATCGCGTTGATCTTCGCTGCCACAGCCGCGGCCGCATCCAGAGCCCCCGACGGAGCCGCGGAGCTCTCGGAGACCCCCACGGCGGTGCCGCCATCTCCGCCGCCGGGGAAAGGCCGGCCGGGCAGCGGAGCCGCGCCAGAGAGAAGGAAGGCGGGGGCCGGGCCGGGCTGATCCCATTTGCTGCGCCGCCTGCAAGCGGAGCAGATCGAGGAGTGCCTTCAACGCCCGCCCGTTGGAGGCCCGGCGCCCGTCGCTCCGCGGAACCGCCGCCCCGAGGCCTCCCCGCCGCAGCGCCCGCAGCCCCCGGCCTCACCCGCCCGCGGTCCCAGCGTCGCGCTGCCCGCCGCCTCCCGCTGACATGGCTCCGGCCCGGCTCCACCGCCTCCGCGCGAACCGCAGCGTCATTTCCGGCCAACGCGCGGCGCCGCAACGTCACTTCCGGCCGTTGCCATAACGACGGCGCACGCTCGACACCGCGCGATTTCTCTCACGCCAGATGGACCAGGCCCTCCATGGACAGACGGGAGGGAAGGCCGAGAACCGACAGCGGGCAAGCGAGGTGGAGCGGGGCGGGACCAGAGACGTGGCGGACCTCCCACTTCAGGGCTACGAACGCGGCCCAGCCTTGTTCAGGCCCGGCCTAAGCGAGGAGCGCCACAGCGCCCAGTGCCCGGTTTGCTGTTTCCCAGCGTCTTTACTTTCTCACCGAGTGTGACCAAATGCCCTCGATTCGTTTCGTGAGGGTCTCAGGTGTCGTCTGACCCCCTGGGATGGACCTTGGGGTTCTTAGGAGTCGCAGACGCAATGACTGCCACGCAGATGGAGCTGTAATGAAGGCTTTATTATTTCGCAGACTTTTGTAAGCAGTGCAGGATATCAGTATCAGCAGGATATCAGTAATCAGAATCGGCACTTCATTAGTAGCGGCCTAGAGTCATGAGGTGTGCCCTCATCACCTGGACCAGGCCAAACCCTAACGCTGCTCACTCTGAAGGTCATAATCTGACCCCAGAACGCATCCAAAGGAAAACATGTGGCTCGATCCATCCTCAGAGGTGCCCCTGCCTGAGGGGATTTCTGTTGGCTGCAGCTCCAGCCTGCAGCCCATGGGCGGGTGCTGCCCAGCTCCCAGCGTTCCATGGCACACCCTGTTCCCCTTTGTGTCATCATCTGAGATCACAAAGGGACAGAAGCCTCTACATCAGTGTTGGCTCAGGCCCCACTCAGTGCCTTCTGGCAGTCGCAGAGTTGCCCTCGCATCCAGTTTTCTCTAGAGGACACAAGGAGTCTCTTGTACCTCAGAGGATAAAGGAGAAGAGAGCTATTCGGCGAAGGACAGAGAAGGGTATCAGAAGTGTTTCCTGGTAGGAAACATCAGAAACCTTTCGTTCTTTAGCTTCACGTGCCCACCTGAAGCAAGAGCATGGTCGGCCTGCTAGAGCTGATCACTAACATCGAGCATTGGAACGAGACTGATGGCTGCAGCACAGTCACGTTTCCCACACTCAAGAAGCTTTCCACCAATGGTAAGGCATTTGGGACAACTCAGGAGATCTATTTGCTCCTGAGCTGTAGACCTCTCCCAGTACTTTTAGTCCGAAGTCTATCCAAAATTCAGTCCATGTCATGGATGAATTTACCCCAGGAGCTGTGGTAGATCACACTTGCCATCTCCTTGTTTAGAAACGTGCTAACAGGCCACAAACTTGCTGACTTAAAGCATTCTGTGTCTCTTCTTGCATTGCAGATGTCACTTCCATTTGGAACAGTGTTTTCAAGCGTGTTCAGCAATTGCTCCTGCTGAAAAAGGTGGGACTGCACCCTACCCCTCCCCTTGCCCAACGGCCTCCCCTTGCCCAATGGCTGCAATAGTCCAGGTAGCCCTAGACCAACAAGTGCCCTTGCTCTTCCACATACAGACGTGCCACAGATGTGCCAAAGACCACTTCCTTCAATCACTGAAGATATTAAAATAGTTAGAAGTACAGTACCTATGCCAAATACAGTAATGCAAATAATAGCACCCAAAAGTATTCCCAATTTGCTTCTCTGTTCCTCGCTCCTAGAGTGCAGAGCACACACACAACTGGGGATGCTTGGAGAGCAAAGGAAAGGGAAAGAATGTGTCCAAGTGCCTGTCTTTTCCAGCCCCCCCGTCTCAGTGTTCTGCATTAGGAGTGGGGAAGCCATGGGACACCCCTCTGCAAGCTGCCACAAGTCCTCACTCTGTCCTTCTCCTTTTTGTTCCAGCCTCCGGCTGTCAGCGTCACCGGACTGGGGACATTTTGGATTCAAAAATGGCAAGCCCTTGAGGATGGCAAGATCCTCACGTTTCAGAGACCGCTGTTTTTGCTGTCCAAGGCTGTTACACAGATCCGGGATTTCAAATACTTTCCGATACGCTTGCCTGGTAAGACTAATTAAGCAAAAATTTGGCTTAAATACATTTGCTCACTTATCCTAATTTGCAATCCTTGGTGGTTAAGACAGCACTCTGGCAGTGCACTTAAACCAGAAGCTCCTGGTGTGTTACCTGCATCTGCTCAGCTGCTGTGTGACTCAGTCACCTTGTTCCTCTTTTCCAGCTGACAGTGAGATAGCGGAGCTGAACTGTGAGACCATACGCCTGCACAGCTCCTATTCTCAGCAAACAGTGCAGGGCTGTCTGTTGGAGACCTTGGAGTACTTCTACCACATCCTAACAAATGGAGAAGATGCAGACTTCACATTCAAGGACATCGGCACTCTCGCAATCCGAGCGGAGCAGGTGGAAATGACATTCTGTGAAGACTTTTTACTGCATCTTAACACGTCTACATACCTGGTACAAAAGCTTTTCAATGTAAGTGTTTTGGTTTTTTCCTGCACTTCTTACAGCGGGTTTGAAATCCTGTACAAAGCCAGGGAACCCAGCTCTGCTGCCAGCCGTGAGCTGCCAGGCCACTGGAGCTAGGCATGCAGCAGTGAAAACTGTCTCTGTGTTCTTTCTTGTATTTGCACTAGTTCAGAGGTGCTGGGAATGAACACAGTCTTATTTTTGCTGGCAGGGCATAGCCCTGGAAAAGCCTCACCACAAAGAGGAAAAAGGCCAAAGCAGTGGTGGGGCCAAAGCTGTTTGATGATGAAAGCAGCAGCCAGAAACCCGGACTCAGGACAGGCCTTCCATTGTGTTTGCTCCATTGCCTTGTTCAGTGCTGAACAAGTGGCTGCTCTGCTGGCTGAGCTGCTGAGCGCCGTCCTTGCAGTAAGGCTGGCAACACTCCTCATCCTATCAGAATATGTGCCATGCAGCTTGCTTTGGCAAGAGGCTGAGGCACTCGTCAAGAAGTTTCCTGAGAGACAGTGAATTCTTCCACGTGTAGAAAAGCCTTTGTGAGCACTGAGATTCTTTCCCTGAAGTCACATCAGGTCTTTCTGTCACTTGCAGAAAAGATGGGTCGTCTCGGACAAAGAAACTGCTCTCCTGCCGAGCCCACTTGGCCAAGTCCACCTGTTGCCAGAGTGAGTATATTTGTTCCCGGAACTTATCTGGGCAAGTTTGGATGTGCTCAGCTCACATTTGGTTGTTTCAGCTCATATTTTGGCTCTTTCAAACGGTTTGGCAGCTCATTTTTTCCTTGCTTTTGCTAAGCTTGGACTTAACGTTCCTGATTGTGCCCTGCATTTTACCATTCATCCAATCAGAGGGAACTGGTTTGCACTGCAGAGACATTTAGGCAATGCTCTGATGTTTCCTCCACCTCTTTTCTGCACTCAAGACTGCCAAAACATTGAACAAAAGGCAGATCCTAATATTGCTGTCGTTTTCAACACAACATGGAAAGCATCTCTCAGAACGTGGAACAAAAGTAGATGATGCGTGTCCTCTGCCCGTGGCGTTTCCACGTTTGTTGTGAAAGTCACATCCATCTCACTACCTCTGAAATGCCTTCTTGTGTCAAGAGGGGCTGCTGAGCTGTTCCTGAGGCCAGCACTGTTCACTGGCTCCTGTTTAGGGCACATAATTTAGTCTGTACAGATACTTGGCACTGATCTGGCAAAGGAGCCCTTTTCACAGAATGGCACCTTCTTCCTATTTCCAGGTTTGTGATCAAGGAGGTTCCTCAGCTTGCTACGATGCCAATGCCAGAGGAAAAGCTACTTGAAAGAAAAGGTAACATTAATGACTGATCCTTGAGAGGTTTGTGCCTCTCCCTGTGCTCCTTCCCAGTGGCTGCTTAGAGCCTGTGGTACAACGAGATGCCTGGGGCAGCACTCTGTGTGCCTCTGTCCACAACTTCTGGTAAACATCAAGAGACACCTTTGGAACAAGATGGGACGTGTGTCCCCCCTGCCTTCCATGCCCCACAGTGCATCTCTTCCACGTTATGAGTTTGTGCTGGAGAGAGTGAATTTCTAGGAAGTTCAGCATTGGGAATTACAAACGCTGTCTTAAGTTCTGGGGATCAGAACAGCTCCTGAAATCAGAGTGCTGTTATGCAGCTCTGTGCCTGCAGTTCTGAGAGCCTTTCTCCTTTCCTGTTTACAGAGTCTCTTCTCTGCAAGCTACGCAGACTACGAAGGACCATTTCTCTCAGCACATTAACCTCAGCTGAGAGCGACAGTGAAGAGGAGCCTGCTGACAGGTGACAGTCGTCAAGGATTTGAGTGGAGTGCTCTTGTGCCTGCGTGACATTGGCACTGATGCTGCTCTTTCAGCAAAGCAGCATTCCAATCAACGTGTCCCAAGGAGGCAGAGCAGCATCTGTCTGCGGTGCTTCTTCATGCTTCCTTTAGTTCCTGAAAAGCCTCTTTGTTGGTAATGCTGAGGACATGAACAGGCTTCATGGCTCTAGCCCATCTTTTCTGCCTTTGGCAGTAACGACTCCTTTTCCTTCACTAAGTAATGCAGTATTTGAGACCACATCAGGCCAGGAAGGGGGATGCCAGCATGGCCAGTCATTGCACAAGGCACAGTTCCTCATTCCATCAAGAGGGACAAAGAGCTGTGTGTCCTGAACTTTCCTTAGAGAAAACCCTCGTTCCCTTGGTGGCACATCTGAGCATTACAGCTCAGTGCTGTTATCCCCCACCTGCTGGTGGGAAGACAGTTGGATGAAGAGACTTCATCCTGCTGAGGAAGAGGGCTGGATGGAGAAGAAATTCCTCCTGCACTCAGACCGACTCCCCTTGGTCTGTTCGTTGTTTTTTTAGACCTCTCCCACAAGTGCCAGCTGCAGAAGGAAGGCAGGAGAAAAGAAGTCCCACCTTTCCAGTGGTCATTTCTCATCCTGAAGATGATCCAGATAAGCTGTCGGCTTGGATCCAGGAGAGGAAGCGATTCATTTCTCAGCTAGAAAGCTCTGTAGACATTGAGAAATGGCTGAGAAATAAATCTTCCCGGAGCCAGGTGGAAGAGAGAGTCTGGGAACGCATAAAGTTACGCAGAGCAGAGAGAAGGGCTGAACGCAAAGCAGCTGTGACTGATAAACTGGGCGTAAGTAGATGTTGTGTTACTTCAGCCTTGGGATCACTGCACTGCATCCTCTGTGGCCTTAATCAGTAGAGCGATGCTGCTCTGTCCCAGCCACTCGCACGTCTCCTGGCGTGGTGATTCTGGCAGTGGGGATGGCAGGGTGTTTTCCAATTCCTTTCCAGGACACAACACCAGCAAGCAGCAAGCCTCAGCCCCCTCCTTGCATACCGTACCCCGAGGCTCTCATTGCACTGCATAACCTCCTGCGCAAACGGAAGACAACGCTGGTGAATATCTTCAAGAAAGCTGGCATGGAAGGCAGAAATATCAAGAAAGCAGACTTCATTAAAATCATCAAGCAGGTATGGAGGGCACAGGAAAGCAATAAACAGCTCATGCTGACCCTCACCTTCCACAGGCTTCAGTGGTAAAGAGTTGTCAGGATCACATTCAGGTCGATTAGGGCTTAGCACTTCAGACACTTTCTGATAGTCTGGCCCATGACAAAATATATTCTTGATACCCAGGGGGCTGGGAAGCTTAGCACAGTAAAAGCCGAGAGCTCAGCAGGGCTGGCAGTGGGCAACCCTGCCTGTGGCAGGGCAGTTGGAACTCGATGATCCCTGAAGTCCCCTCCAACCCCAGCTATTCTCTGATTCAGAGGGCAGCAGCACAGCGGTCCATTTGTCAGTGTTTGGTAACCCCACGTAAAGCTCACCCGGTGGCCTCCTGCTCTGGGGTCAGCCTTGTTTGTTGTTTTATTGATCACACTGCCATTTTCTGTTTTGGTTGTCAGGCAAACATTCCCATCAACGAAAAGGAGCTGGAGGATGTGATCATCTTTTTGACTGCCCCTAACCGTGGGAAATATACGACCGTGGAAAAGCTAATGGAAAGTCAAAATGAGTGGCTGGAAATGAAGAAAAAAGAATCCAGAGAGACCAAAGGGGGTAAGAGGAGAACACTGGGCAGGGAAACTCTCTCTGTATCTTTTCAGACTATGGAATGTCTCCATGAGATGCATCTGCTGGGGGCTATAATGCACAAAATGCCAAAGTCCTTTGCCTTACAAGCATTGGTCAGCCCTGATGTTTCCTTCTGCTACTGTCTAACATGGTTTCTCTGGGCTTTCTTTTTGAACTCTTCCAGATGCAAAGACTCAGCCCCATAAAGCCACATGCAAATCTGCCACACCTCCACGTTCTGTTGAGGGCAGAGCCAAAGAGATGGATCCTACCAAGCCCCCAGTGAAGTTAACACCCTTAGAAGTTACCCCAGTCCATGCTGAGCCAGCACAAACACATCAAACAGCCCATGAAAAGACAGACTCTCCAAAACCATCTGGAGACGGGACACAGAAAACTGTCCAGAGACGAGAGGTGAAAAAGGTACTGCTCACGTGGCAACCAAACCCTCTTGAGATTAATCCCCATCTGGAGCTTCTCCAAAGAGAATGGAGCAACTCCAGCGCAGTGCTGAATGCTAATCAGAGCCCTTCTTTTGCTTACAGGGCAAGGGCAGCCCAATCAGATCTCAGCTGGAGAGATCTGGGGAGCTAACTGTTAAAGAGCACTGCTTCCCATCAACTACAAGCAGTGCCATGGGTGCACTGGTCGACCAGTACCGCAGCAAGGCGGCTGCGAGTTACCTGAATTCCTCCAAGCTGTGCAAAGAGCGTGACATTCATCTCGCCGAGTCAGTGCTGCAGAGAGGTAATGCAACCCCCAGGGCCTGAGGTGAATCTGACAAGCTCGTCCCTTCCCCTGCCCAGAAACACCAGTGTATGGGGAGGGGAGCTGCTTTTGGAGAATACTTGCAGCCCTTGGAGGACTGGTTAGGATCAGCAATCCCATCAGTGTAGATGAGCGCGCAGAGCGCTCCAGATCATGGCCAGGTTCAGCTAAGAGCACAAATGATGAGGCAAACTCATGGCAGTGGTACAGGGAAGGCAAAACTGGGAAGTCAGGCCCCTGTTAGGTTCAGTGGGTCCATGGCCAGGCAGAGCCATGGCTGTGGCTGAACTGAGGTCTCAACTGAAATGGGGCTCCTGATCCCAGGGCAGAGAGTGCAGGCAGAAGCCCCACACAAAGCTGCTTAGGGCTGCTGAGGCCTCTCAGCACACGCTGGGCCATCATCCACACATTCCTGCCTTACACAGTAGCTGTGACCACTCCAGGGCAGCATCACAGACATAAACTAGAGGTGACCTAGATTGGCTGTGCTTTGCCAACAGGCCTGCTGCACCCAGGAGACAAAACCATCAAAAAAGGACGATATCTGAGGAAGATCAGGCAGCCTGGAGGATACTACAACATAGGACTTCCCGATACGTCCTCAGCTCTGAGCATGTCCAGGTCATCAAAAAGTACAGCTGGAAACCTGGGCAAAGAAGGCAAAAACAAGAAGGCTTCAGAGGAGTTTTGCCATTACGAGTAAGAGTGGTCATATTGCCTAGAAGTTTATGCTCATAAAACAGGCTTCATTCTTTCTTATTCTCATTTTATTTTCTTTTTTCCTTTTTTTCTTCTCAGCTCTCATCAGAGGAATCAGAAAGAAAAGAGCAACAGGTTCTGGCCAGGTCACCTTCTGGACAAGATGCGCCTCTGCATTCCAGAAGAGAAGACCAACAGGGCGCACCCCTTGTTCAGCTGTGTTCGCCCAACCCGGCCTGCATACAAGATTATCTAAAACCACAACCAGGACCAGCCAGCCACTGTCTGTGTCCACCAGAGACGTGGCATCCAAGTCTCATTCCATCTGAAGGTCTTCCAGCAGCACAAGATGTGCACAGAACGTTGCATTTCATCATCAGCTCAAGAGATCTGAGCCGTTCTGATAAAGCACAGACACAGAATACCCTGAGCTGGAATGGACCCACAGAAGTCATCTGGTCCAACAATTCAAACCCAAATAAAAAACATCATCCATCCAATTCTCAGGACTACTTGCATTCTATAAATGGAGAAATAGAGATAAGCAACAACACTGCGCCAATGGAATCCACAGCGTCGTTCACTTGAACTGGCATTCCTGACCAATGCTGTGCTCCCAGAGGAGCGCTCACTGCTGCACCTCACGGTCAGAAGGCAGCAAGAAGTGCTTTCCATGCACAGAGAGCAGAGAACCATCTCTGGTGACTGCAATGTGGGGCACATTTGGTGTCCTTATGTGTTACCTACAAGTAACTCCAATGACAAAACCACTGCTCATTTTGTGAACGGTTCAAATTAGATATGGAGGTTGTCTGCCCTGCCTGTGGCAGGGGGTTGCAGCCTGATGATCTTTGAGGTCCCTTTCAACCCAAGCCATTCTATCATTCAAATTACCAAGAAGGTAATGCAGAGGCCAAGCACATGGCACACTAAATGCGACAAGCTAGCTCCTGTCTCCTGCCATGCCCAGAAGCATGAGCACTGTATGGGGCGAGGAGCTGCAGATGGAGCGTGCTTGCAGCCCTTGGAGGGCCATGGCAGATAATGCTGCCAGGATCAGCACTCCCATCAGTGGGCTACAGCTGAGAGAGCAGAGTGCCCCAGATCAGCCACAGCCCATTCACCTGGGTTTGAAGCCAGGTTCAACCAACAGTGTGAACCAAGACAGGAGCTCGTGCTGGAGGGGCAGAGCGGGGATGTCAGAGTCTGGTCAGGTTCACACAGGTAAACCAGCCATTACTGGCCCACTGGTGGCCTTTTATCATCTGTTTCTTAGAATGCTTTGTTCCGATAGGTTGTGTATCAATATTGGTTGTTAAAAGCAATAAAACTTCCAAAAAGTTTGTCTTGCATCTAAAAAGGTTCTACTTATTTTATCAATCCGTGCTGCTTTTCGACTGATAGTTCTGCAGTATCAGCATTACAGCTGCAATGTGGTAACAAATACAGCAAATCAAAGCAAAACCGGGGAGAAAAAATAAAATGTGAGAAGTCTCAGATCTCTGGGCTCCAAAATGACCTGAAAGTCATTCAGTGTCCATGGGGAGGCCTCTCTTCAGAGCCTGTTTGAGTCTGCAATTCTGCTGAATGCTTTAATATCTCGCATAGGGGAATTTAGCACTTATTTTTAAGACTGTCTGCTGAAAGAACCCAACTTGTTTGCAATTTACACTGAATCCACTGAATGCAGTTAGGAACAGTTTGTTCTCTCTTCCTGTGTTTTCTATTAAGGAAAAGCCGTAATTAATATTACTCATGTTCTGATCAGAGCACAGCAGGCATGGACCTCATGGCTGCTCTTTGGGGCAGGGCTGGCTCTCTCTGTAGATTTGTATCATTTAAATGGGCAAATGCTGCGCTGGAAACCCAACAGGAATTTTTTTTTTTTTTTTAAAGAAAAAAGGCCTTCAGGTATTTTTCTACCCGAAATTCATAACTCTGTTGTTCTTCACAGCTTTTCAGATCGAGGTAAACATAAATAAAATCAGCGCCATTCAGGTGAAAATTGGCGGGAAGCGACGGCCGCGCTCTCCCCTCCTCCCCCCTTTGCACACGACACAAAGAGCCGCGTGCCGGGCCTTCGAATCGCCCCCCCCCCCCCCGCCTTTTGCACACGGCCCGAAGTTACCTCAGCGCAGGCGGCTGTCGGGCCGGGCCGCCGAGGCGCGATCGGAGGCGGGCTGCGGCCGAGGCGCTGCAGGTGCTGCGCTGAAGGAGAGCGATGGCGACTGCTCAGAAGCCCAAGAACTGTGTGGTACGGTTTAGTTCCATCACAGCGTCTTACTGAAGTAAAAAATAGCGAATCTTAGCTTAAATCAAACACCCAGCTGTGTTGTAAGCTTTCTTCACTTGAAAATTTGGGACTGTTCCATTTCTAACTCGAAATAAAGGTGCTCAGTGGCAAAGTAGGGTTAAACCTCCAGAGTGTAATGTGTTTGTGTAAATGAGTGATGTGTTAAAGCATCGTCACACCAAGCATTACGGGTGGGGGCTGTGGGTTGATAGCTGGACTTCATAGAATCATTAAGGCTGGAAAAGTTGGTTGTGAGATGCCCTCCCCTGTTGTGGGAGGCATTCCTGTGTGGGGCACCCACAGCTCTGGGCAGCCCTGTCTGATGATCCCAGGCAGTTCTCTTAGAGCTCTTCTCCAGCCTCAGTGATGCTACAAACACACCTGGCTTTGTAAGTGCTGAAAATCACATCTGCCATTTAAAGTGTTTGGTAGGCAGGCTGTAATCCGTACAGATTTGGTGTTGAAAGATGACTGATTTCTCTTCTGCAGAGTGCAGTTGTGTTTCCCAATAAAATATACACAGAACAGCAGTCCCTGACTCTCGTGAAGAGGCTGCTGGCTGTGGCAGTGTCCTGCATTACCTACCTGAGAGGGATCTTCCCTGAAAGCGCCTATGGGACCAGATACCTGGATGGTAACAGGCTGTTCTCAAGCTTTTTTGCATAGCAGATGGGCACAGGGTTGTTGTTGAGTTTATTCTTAAGCCACTTCATTCATTTAATTAAAGGCAGTAGCTATTTCCTATGACCACACTGAAACTTTACTGTACGGTCGTTATTGAATGTTACTAAAGATAGCAGTGATGCTGATAGAGCAATAAGAGCGTTTGCACTTTAATCTATGCTTAACAGAGTGCCTGGAGAACGAGCTTCGCTTCCAGTGTTGTTGGTTTTTGTCCTTAAAGATGGCTTTTTCATTTTCTTTTGAGATCTCTGTGTCAAAATCTTAAGGGAAGACAAAAACTGCCCCGGCTCGACTCAGCTGGTGAAATGGTACGTTGACCACACACTCACACAGCAGTTACAGTGTGTGAATTCTGAAAGGTAGCTCTCTAGTTAGCAACTGTAAGGAAAGCTTCACCCTGTGGAAGCAAGCAAGTGCCCAGCTCGTGTTCTTAGTGCCCGATCTTCACTATCTGGTTGTGGCTAAGTTCTTGTCATGCTTTTATCCATCATAACACGCAGTCAGGCATCAGAAACAGTGCTGTGAACACGTGGATGGTTGCAGGCACAGGACTGCATCGTGTACGCACCACAGAGAATTCCTGAGGGTTGAATGTATTCAGAAGAGCCGTAAGGAAGAGGTGCATTTGCAGGCTGTCCTTAGAGGTGAAGCTAATAGGAATCAGGACTAGCTGGGCAATGTTTGCTTTTTGCAGGATGTTGGGATGCTACGATGCCTTGCAGAAGAAATACGTAAGTCTTCCAGTGTTATTCAGCTATTTGAAGTGCATTTAAATATTCGTGTATGTGATTCCACTGCTTGCCACTGCAGCCAGGGGAGTCTCTGGTTACAGGAAAACTGTTCTGTGATGCACTGAAACAGCTAAAGTGTGGGAGTTCAGGGTACTGCTTGTTGTGTGCTCGATCTCTGGAGGCCACATAAGCAAATCCTTTCTCAAAGAGATGAGCTGAACGGATGAAGAGCTTGATTGCTTTGAGTAGGCCTGGAGTGGTCGTAGTTGGTTTTGAGAGCTGAAGAAACAAAACAGCGGAAGTGGGCTGAGCACATCTGATGTTGTTCTTTTTGCTTCTCACAGCTAAGAATGGTCGTCCTGGCGGTAAGTGGTAGAAGAGTAAAGCCCTTGTGTCTAAAGGTTGGTGCTCGGATGTGTGTGTGGGTCTTAATCTGTCCCCTGCCCTTCCTTTCAAACCTCCAGGTCTACACCCACCCGGATGATCCTCAGGTAAATCTGGCAGAGCAGGAATGTTTGGATAGAAAACTCCAGACTAAATCTTGGAGTTTCTTTCACGTGAATTCATCCTGGCAGCCCCTGGCTCAGCTTCGTTGAGCCTTGGTGACTTTGTGCGTGTTAAATCTGGTAAGGATTCAAATGCAGTATTTCAAATGCATTGGATGAGAGTTAAGGACTGTGATTTAAATAAAGGTCAGTCGGGGACTGGATGGAAGCAGCAGCATTATTGGCTTCCTTGACAACTGATAATTTAATAATTACTGCATTTGTTTGCAGACAATTACAGAATGTTACCACTTCAAATTCAAGTACACCCCCAACGGGCCGGTCCTGAACCTCAGCAGGTATTGCCAGCCTGCCCTGCCCAGGAGTTCTTTGGTCTGTCTGTAATTCTAGATCAGCGTGGTCCATTATTTAGCCTTAGTTTTAAAACACAGTGAATCATTTCAGCATTTAAACTCGCGCAGTTCTCAGTTGCGTGCCTTAAAACAGCAGAACTTCAGTCTGTATGAAAGCTGAGTGTTCTCTGTTTGCAGTAAGAACAAACAGAGCGATTCTGCCATCAGCTGTGCAGACACCAAGAAGGCGAGCATCCTCCTCATCCGCAAGATCTACGTTCTGATGCAGAACCTGGGCCCGCTCCCAAACGACGTCTGCCTGACAATGAAGCTCTTCTACTATGATGAAGGTGGTGTTTCCCCATCGCTTCGACTGATCTGCTGTGCCGAGATCCTTGAGAGCGATTAAAAGAAAGAATTTCACGTGTAATCTTTACATTTGCTGGGGCTTGGTTATTTCTCAGGACGGTTTCTAAAGTGCAGGGGGTGCTGATCTGATCTCCCAGCAGGAATACGGCCTTACAGCTGACTTGGTTGCAGTGGGAGTTTTAAGGACAAACTGGGTTGTTCTGAGTGCATTAGGAAGTGCTGTGTGCCAGTTGGTGCTGCCCTCTAAATGTCTGGCAGCAGCTGCTGCTTTTTAGAGGAATTTCTAGCTCATCTGCTTGCCTGCGTGAACTGTTTCAAACGGTTGTAGAGGGAAAGAACTTCATTTAGTACGAGTGGAAAATTAGTAATTCCTTTCCTCCCACACGCGTTTTTTAACAGCTTTGTATTGAAGGCAGAAAAGTCTCTTAACCCCGTAAGCTGAGCTGCTTTTCTCCTGCAGTTACACCACCTGATTATCAGCCCCCTGGCTTCAAGGAGAGCGAATGTGAGGGGATGATATTCGAGGGAGAGCCCATGTACCTGAACATGGGTGAGGTGCCAACGCCGTTCCACATGCTGAAAGTGAAAGTCACAACTGACAAACAGAGAGTAGAAAACTGCGATGAAAGCATTCTGAAGCAAAAAGAGCCCAGTCTGCCCCTGCCGGTGCTCACGGTGGATGGAGATGAAGCAGAAGAAAGCCAGCACATCAAGGTGAGAACTCGAGTGCTGCTGCAGCTTTCGGAACTGTTTTCGATCTGTGTGGTAGAAAGGGGCCATTAATTCTGCTGCATCTGTTAGTGTGGCATTATGAACAAGGAATGCAGTGTTTCTGTGGCACTCTAAGGAGGATGTTACGTGCTCAAAGTTTTTTTCTAGGATTGCAGTCATTTCAGACGGATGTTTTTCAGTGACTGAGTTCCATCTCTGCCTGCTTGCATTGATGGGGAAGTAGCACTGAGCTGGGCTGCACATCCTGTATCAGATTCAATAACTTTATAAATACGTGTTGTTTCACTTAGAATCCATCTAAGGAGATCTGACTGCTGTGAGCAGGAGCTCTCTGCTTCTGTCTGCAGTAATTGGGCCCCCTTCTCATTCCAGGAAGATCCCGCGTTGGATAACAAAGCAGGAGATGGTGATCGTGCAGATGCTTTGGAAGCTCAAGGTAGAACTTGTGTTTTATTTCAATACAAGAGGTTTACAAAGCTGTCTAAAATAATGCTGCTGTCATCCTGCAATCCTTGGCTTGTTTAGCATGGCAGAAGAGCAGCACTGTGCTGATCTGTGGATTGTAGGGAAAACTGCATGGATTGGAAACAGAAGGAAGCGCCCATTCTTTATCTGTGGTGCACGATTCCTCCCCCAGCTCAGAGCCCTGCAGAGGTGTGAGGCTGGGAGTGCATTGCTCACTGTGTGCTTCGCTTTGCTTTCTTACAGAGGAGGATTTTCCTTGTGGAAGGGATGAAGTTTTGAAGGAGAAAAGAAATCAGTACGTCTCCAATCCTCAGGTATGAAAGGTGAAAATGGGAAAACCTCATTTAAATGTGGAGGATGACTTCAGACGCAGGTGCTGAAGGTCCTTAAGGCAGAACAGCCCCAGGTACCCGAGTGCTTTAGGAAATGCTTTGCAGCATTTATTTTCAGATTGTTTTCTTTAGGTTGATCATCTGGCCAGGAAGACCTCTGAACTTAATGTGTCAGAAAGCAGGACGAGGAGTGGGAAGTTATTCCAAGCCTACATTGTGAGTGTCAGCTTTTCTTTACTTCTTTGAGATGTTTTCTGCTCCAGTGAATAAAACCGTCGGCTTTGCCACACTTTATGCTGAAATAATGGATTCTCATTGCTTTGACTGATGGACATCAGCACGTTCTGATCCTTAGCGTCAAACCAAGTCTGTTCCAAAGAGCTGAAAGCTGAGCACAGGTTGAGGCAAAGCTCATTAGGATTGATTGATATTTGCTAGAGAATGGACTTAGCAAAGCTCCCTGCCGCCTCGACGCTCTGCTGGGAGGGAGCCGGGTTCCGCTGCGCCTGCAGGTGGAGCAGCGGCGTCTGTGCTGCAATCTGCCCTTGGGAGGGAGGCAGCGTTGGGTCCCCCGCCCCCAGCGCTCGGTGCTTCTCCCCGTGCTCAGTTCCGTGACGGCGCTGTAACGCAGGCCCTGTTCTGTTGCAGATTCACCAGGCTGAGCCTTCCTCCAGTCAGGATGTGCTGCCAAAAAGGAGGAAGATGAGCGAGCCGAAGGAGCAGTTCTAGGCACCCGTCCCCTGCTGTCTGCCTCGCAGGGTGCTCCTCCACTGCTTCCTCCTTGTGTTTAACGTGAATGTTAATACTGAAATTCCTTTGGGGGGTTTCCTGTGCTATGGGTGGATTTAAGGAGAGGAAGTTTATCAAGAAGCCCAGACGGAGAAATGAGCAGTGAGTTTCTATGGGGGGTTGCATCCCTGTCAAGAAACGCTCACAGAATGCTGCTGCAATTCTGATCAGCTTCCTGGTGTTAAAGTTTTTGTTTTTCTTGTGCAAAAAGAGCAGAACTGGAACTGTTAGAGGTCTCAGATTCTTTGTATTTCTTCCAGACCAAAGTATAGTCACTCTTCATCCCATTAATTAATATCCCATGCCAAGTGCAGGCAGCTGGATGGCTGCTTGCGTACCATTAATTGTAGGCAGCTGTTTGTTAGAATGGCGTGAGATGATTTAAAAAAGAAACTGTTTCAGTTTAGGTGTGTTGATTCGTGTGTTCAGGTGGAATGATTAATTGCAAGAGTTGGAGGAGGTGCCACTTTTATTCCACCAAAGCGATGGTTGGCTTTGGATGTGCTGTAGAGATGCTGCCTGTTGCTCAGAGCTGCTGCTCTCTCTTGGTCTGGGTAGCTGAACGTTTCTTGACACGTTTGAATTTGTCCCGTTTGATCGTATTAAAACACTGTTCTTCAGCAGTTGGTTGCTGTCTTTCTTTTATGCTTTGAGCGCGTTTGGGGCCGTTAATAAAACACGGGGACTGTTGTGGGTGGTCAGTGGAGTTTACGTTCTTGTCTCCGACCTCATCTGCGATGGTGAGAGCAAAGAGGGCCATAAAAAGGCGGTGCTGCTCTGTGCTGAGCGGTGCTGCTGCAGGCGAGGGATGGCGCTGTGGGCTCTGCAGCGCTGTGAGCGTCAAGGGTTGGCAGCAGCTCCAGGTGTGCAAAACCCGACCCAGGCCCTGGAGCCCTCTCAGCCCGGAAGCCCTCAGGGCAGGACGTCCCCGTGGTGGCTGCGATTCCTGGTTCCCTTCCTGGAGGTGCAGTCATCTGAATCAACACGTCACCGCGCGGCAGCGGCCGCTCCCAGGGCCAGGTGAGCTGAGAGCTCCGGGTAAGAGGGGCAGAGAGCCCCTGTCCTCCCTGAGGCCATGCTCCGAGTCGGGCTGTTGCCGTACCCCTCGCTCTCGGCGCCTCTGTTCTTTATCCCCAGGTGGGGATGACGACGCTCACACGTCGGGGATGGCGTGGGGACAAAAGGACTGAGCCTGAGCAGGACGCGGCTGCGGACAGGGAGCTGCCTGACGATGACTCTGACAACTCCAAAGCCCCCCGCCTCACGCTGATGGAGGAGGTGCTGCTCCTGGGGCTGCAGGACAAGGAGGTGAGCGATGCTCCAGCGGCTGAAAGCTTGTTTGAGTTCTAACCCCGAGTCCTCCCCAGCTCAAACAACCCCCAAACACCCCCCACCAGTGGCTCAGAGGGAGCTGTGGGGCTCTGTGGGGCAGCTGAGGGTTGCATGCAAGCACTGCCCAGCAGCAGCTCTGCCTTGGGGGGGGTGGGAAGCCACAGTGGCTGTGCACGGTTGTGGTGTTGCTGTTTGCAGAGCATTTACTCTGGGGGAGCTTTGCAGTTGTTTTCTCTGCACAATGCCCAGCTCAGACCATTCGCCTTGTGCTCCCAGCCTGCAGCTGTGGGCTGGTGGCTGCCCTGCCTGGGAAGCCGGGGTAAGAATAGGGCTCATGGGCTGAGCAGGAGGCACAGGAGAGCAGAATGCTGTGCAGGAACCTTGGAGCAAATATTTGAGAGCCACATGGGAGTGTGGTGCAGTTTACATTCTCCCTGGGCTACGTTAAACATTCTCTGTGTGGTTAATGTGTTCCTGGGAATGGATCTTTGGCCAGCAGGAAATTAAGTGAGCACAATAGATAAAGAAAAAAAAAGATTTTTCACATGCTTGCTTTGGTTTTGGTGGTTTTTTTTTTTTCCCCCTTCCTGTCCTTCCACATTCCTCCATGGGGCAGCAGAAACCTGGCAGCCAGCTGGGCTCCATGGCCCTGCGCTGCCCCAGCTCTCCTGTGGGCTCATGGCTGGACTGGTGAAAAAAACAGACAATTTTAGGCAAATCCAATGCAGTTTCATTCTCGTAAGCACCAAGCTGTCATGATTCTGACATGAGCTTTCAACTTACCCCTAAAATTCAGGGTGGGAATACCCAACAAATTAAATTGGTGACATCTGTACCCTTTCTCCTTGGGAAATTTATTCCTTAACTCCACCTGCTAAAAACCAAAACAAATCCGTTGCATCTGCCGTGATGGAAGGAAGCGGGGCATGTTGTGCAAGCATGAAGAGTTGCTTTGTCTCTACTCACCAGGAAGTGAAGAAAGCAAATAAAGTTAAAATCTACTTTATGGTTCTCTCAGCTACGTGAGCTGAACAACGCAGTGTTTATAGCACTGTGCAAACAAACATAGTGGGGAACTGAACAGCGCTGAGGAGAGAGGAGTCACTGCCTGCTCCTGAGGGCAGCACTGTGGATGCTACAGGGCAGGATGGCATTGGCTTGCACTGCTCACACTGTGACAGGGGCTCCAAGGAGGAAAATGTTCTTGGCTGGATGTTGGGTGTTCAGCATCGGGGAGGACTGGCTCCCGTCCCTCCTGTCCCCAGCTCCCTGCCTGTCCCCTTGCTTGCAGGGCTACCCATCCTTCTGGAACGACTGCCTGTCCCCTGGTCTGCGCGGCGGCATCCTCATCGAGCTGGCACTGCGGGGCCGCATCCATCTGGAGCCACTCACAGCCAGGAAGAAGCAGCTGCTGGACAGGAAGGTGATGGCAGTGGGGCTCAGGGGGGTGGTTTAATGAGTCCCAGCTATTGTGTGCCCCCCGGGGTTGCTTCCCCGTGATGCTGTGCTGTGCTGGATGGCTTTGGCTCATGGGTTTGCCCACCGATGCCCCATTTGTGGCACATCTCATGTGTCTGCCCACATCTGGGCCTTACAGTTTCTGGTTGGTTCTCACAGGTGCTGCTGAAGTCGGCTGCTCCCACTGGTGATGTCCTTCTGGATGAGACCCTCCGGCACATCAAAGCCTCTGAGTCCACGGAAACGGTGCAGACCTGGATAGAGCTGCTCACAGGTTGGTCCAGGGGGGAAAAAAAGAGCAGATTCCTGGAAGGGCTTGGGTTGGAAAGTGCCTTGCAGACAGTGCAGTCCCTTCCCCTGCCGTGAGCACGGATGCTCGGCCCTGAGCACCTCCAGGGCTGGGGCACCCACACTGCTCTGGGTTGAATTTCCACCTCACATCTGACCTAAACCTCCCCTCTTTTAGCTTAAAGCCATTCTGCTTATCCATTCCACCCCAACTCTGTTGTGATCCCATGGTTCCGTGATTCTCCCCAGGCGAGACCTGGAACCCCTTCAAGCTGCAGTATCAGCTGCGGAACGTGCGTGAGCGTGTGGCCAAGGGCCTGGTGGAGAAGGGGATCCTCACCACGGGGAAGCAGAGCTTCCTGCTCTTCGACATGACCACCCACCCCGTCTGTGACACCACTGAGAAGCAACGCCTGCTGAGGAAGCTGCAGGACAGCGTGTTGGAGCGCTGGACGGGGGACCTGCGCCGCATGGACCGCAGGCTGCTGGCGCTGCTGGTGCTGGCCCACACCTCGGATGTGCTGGAGAAGGCTTTGGGCAGCCTGGAGGACACCCAGTATGAGATGGCCATGAGCAGAGCCAAGGATGTGCTGGAGGCTGATACGGAGCTTGAGGCAGCCCAGGGCAGAGGGACAGAGGTGATCTGGGCTGTGCTGGCGGCCTTTAACAGGGCCTAAATCCTATGGTGGGCCCACGAGAGGTGGCTGAGGGCTGTGGGTCCACGCGTGGAGCTGCTCCCCTGGGAAGGGCCCTGTGCCCCTTGGGGGCTGCATGCAGAGCCTCCTCCTCCACCCCGCTGTGTTGGAATTGGGACCTGGTGCCTTTGTGGCTGCAGGTGCTGGGGGGAGCTCGAGGGTCTCTGTGTCAGAGAGGAAGGGAAAAGTTTACACTGTTTTTTTTTTATCACTGTTTTGTGTTTTTTTTTCTTCTTCTCCCCCACTTTCCCTCCTGGGCAGTGTGAACGTGTTCCTTTGCATCCTGCAGCAGTTCCCTCTGTGCTCTGCCTCCATGGTGGCTCAGCTCCTATTTTGCGTGGATTTGGAGGTGGGAGAAGCGGGGGCAGCGCCAGCACTGGGCCTCGCGGCGCTTTGGGAGCATTGCGGGGGGTGAGGACCTGGGGGGCGCTGGGAGTAAAGGGCGCTACGGGTTCTGCTGTGCTCCTTCTGCCCACCAGGGGGGGCCCGCTTCCAGAGCAGTCCCAGCGCCCAGACTGTGACCACGCCCCTCTTCCCGGACCGCTCTGCCTATTGGTTCTTCTCACTGTCCATCAAGCTCAGTAGCTCACACGTTCCCTTGCTTTCTCACTTCCCATTGGTTCCGACAGCACCACGCAGAGTGGCCAAGCCCGGCCTTTTTCCCCGCCCCCCGCAGCCTCTCATTGGTCGTGCGTGACGTCACCACGGCTTCCTCACTGCGCCCATTGGGCACGTGCCTGTCCGTCACGCAGCCGGGGCGTCAGGGGGCGGTGGCGGCCATTTTGGAGCAGAGCGCAGGGCCGAACGGCGCGCAGTGAGCGCAGAGGTAGCGCGGAGCCCCAAGGCAGCCACACCCCGCCATGGCCGCCCAGTTGGGTACCGGCGCCCGCGCGGAGGACTCCGGGCAGGAGAAACAGGTGAGGAACAGCGTGGCGGGCCCTCCCGCTTCCCGTTGGCTCTGCAGCACGCCACTCTTCCTTGCCCGGCTCACCGGTTGGCTTCTGTCGCCGTTGTTCCAGCCTCTCATTGGCTGCGGTGCTGGCGCGGAGGCGGGACTTCCGGGAGAGGCTTGTGGGACTCTGGGGTTGCGGGGCTCCGTGTGGGCCGGTTACCCGCAGCGCCCGGTGCGCTCCTTCGGGCTGCGTGTGGGCGCTGAGGGACATCGGTCCCCTCGGTCGTTTGGTCTGCCGTGGGGCCGAAGCTTTTACATCCACCGCTGTCTTTCAGGATTCGCAGGAAAAGGAAACCGTCATCCCGGAGCGGGCCGAGGAGGCGAAGCTGAAGGCCAAATACCCCAACCTGGGCCAGAAGCCCGGCGGCTCCGACTTCCTCATGAAGAGGCTGCAGAAAGGGGTACTTATCGCTCCTTATGGGCTCCGTGCTCTCCATGCAGCGGGGCCGTGTCAGCACTCGCAGCATCACAGAGCCGTGGGGGCTGCCCTGTGCCCTCCTTGTCCTGGCACTGCCCCGTCCTCCTGACCCCGCCTTTCTCATACTGCTCACAGCCCCCTCAGTCTTCTCCAGGAGAGCAGCCCGGAGCTCTCAGCCATTCCCCATCAGGTGACGTTCAGTGCCCAACATGGGACTCTCCCAGCACCTCCCAGCCTGCTTGGAACTGGGGAGCCCAGCACTGAGCCCAGAGCTCCAATTGTGCCATCCCCACAGCAGAGCAGAGCAGAGGGGAGGAGCACCACCCTGCCCTGCTGGCCGTGCTCTGGGCGTTGCACCCAGGGTCCCCCTGGCCCTCATAGGGCACACTGCTGACTTGTGGCCACTGGGACACCTGAGCCCTTCTCTGTAGAGCTCTGTAGAGCCAAAATCCCATTGAGCGTGTGGATTAAGGAAATGTGGGGAGAAATGTGCAGATCCCCGCAGCCTTCTGCAGTGTCCAGGTGTTTCTCTCTGCTCTGTGTTTTGCTCATGTTCTGGGCTGGTGCAGAGGGCATGGGGGATGCCAGCAAGTCAACAGAAAAAGCCAATCCTATGGCTGCGCTCCCTGGTAAAGTAATTAAATCCTTCCCCAAGAGCCTTCTGCAGCTGCTTGGGTTGCTGCTGAAGGCTCTTTGCACAGGATGATGCAGAAATCCCTTTGAGCCGTTGTGTGCATGGCTGAATGCCTCAGCCACCCCGTACTGCTGGTCCTGGTGCAGCTGCCTGAGCAGTCCCTGTGTGTGCTGCATTGCTGACAGGAATGCTGGTGGTGTTTTAGGTACCAGCTCCTAAAGCAAGCACAGAAATGAGGATTTAATTATTTAACACCAAGCGGGAAAGGGTTTAGGACTGGGCTGGGCTTTGTGGGGCCTTCAGATCTGTTTGCAGCACCACAGTGTCACCAAATATCCTGAGGTGGAAGGGACCCACAGGGATCACTGAGTCCAAATCCTTTCTCCACACAGGACCACCCAGTGTTCAAGCAGCATTTCTCAAAGCGTTGTCCAAACTCTGCTTGTCCTTTTGCCCTTTGCTCTGCTGTCAGCAGGGCAGAGCAGCACAGAGTCATGGCGAGGGAGTGGAATGCCCTTCGCACCACAGCTCAGCATTGCTGGGAGGTGTCTCAGGGCTGCATCTCTGCAGGCATTTGGCCCTTTGGTTTCAGCTGCAGGAGTCTGTCTGGGCTGTGGACTGGGCTGCGCTCACTGGGGAGGACGTCCTGCCTTTGACCCACAGCTCACGTGTTTGCCAAAGTGGAATAAACTAAATCAGCAAATGTCCCCCAGCTGTGCTGCTGTAGCTGAGCCTGTCTGGAGGAGGCTGCTGACGCAGCGTCTGCTCCACAGTCACTGTTAGAATCACAGAATCATAGAATGGGTTGGAAGAGACGTCCAGCTCCACCCCTACCGTGGGCTGTGTGGGCAGCTCAGGCTGCCCAGCATGGGGGACCCACACCTCTGTGGGCAGCAGTGCCAGCGCTGCACCGTCTCTAGGTGAAGAATTTCTGCTTCATGTCTGACCTAAATCTCCCCTCGTTTAGCTTAAAGCCATTCCCTCTTGTCCTGTTACTGCCTGCGTGTGTAAGAAGTTGCTCTCCCGTGTGTTTATAAGCTCCCTTCAAGTAGTGGAAGGAGAGGGGATGGGGATGGAGGCTGCTGGCTGGGCTGAGACACCTGAGCCGTGCTGGGCGTTGTGGGAGCTGCTAAATAAAGGCCCTACAGCTGCCTTGGACTTTCCCCTTGCATGTTGTTTCGGTGATAAGTTTTGGGTGTCACAGCTTCTTAAAGGTGTGAGTTGTAGCCTATTGTGTGCAGCTTGGCCATCCCAGGGTGCTTCAGAGTAACCTGAACTCCTTTTTTCTCTTTCAGCAAAAATACTTTGATTCTGGTGACTACAACATGGCCAAGGCGAAGATGAAGAACAAACAGCTGCCGACTGCGGGGCCGGACAAGAACCTGGTGACAGGAGACCACATCCCCAAACCTCAGGACCTCCCGCAGAGAAAATCCTCACTCGTCGCCAGCAAACTGGCAGGGTAGCCCACGCTCACGGGCTGGTTTTTTTTCCTGTTTTCTTTTTTCTTTTGGTTAATTGGATTGAACTTCACTGTACCATAGAGCTGGGAGCACCAGAATCCACATAGTTATACGAGTATTTGTAGCAAACACACACCACAACCAAGAAGAACATGAGATGCTGGTAGCCCAGGCCATGCAGGCAGACCTTTGGTGGAGTCGGTTGCACGTTTGCTTTTTGCGAGCAGGTTTGCTGCCTTACCTCTCACAGTGCTCAGAACCATCCCTGCTCGCAGTCCCTGCAGTGCTGCATCCCTCCCTGCAGCACCCTGAGGGAAGTGAGGAGCACTGAGAGGAGTTGTGTGGTGTCATCGTGTTGTTTTCTTTGGGTGTCTGTAGGGGAAGACGCGGAGGGGGAAGTGGCAGAAGCCGATACGTGGCCTGCAGTCTGGTTAGGTGTGTGTGTTAGAGTTGTTAATGAAGTGGTTGAGTTGGTGGCTGCAATGGAGGCAGCAGCCTTGGAGGCTTTGCAGGCAGTTTCTCTCCTCCTGCTCTGTCCTCTGCCAGGGATGCCTGCAGCTGTGAATGGAGCTGCCTGCTCAGAGCCCGGAGTCGTGCACAGGGCTGCTGGTTGGGATGGGTGTGAGTGTCAGAGCAGCAGGACAGCAGCACCCCAGGGAGGAGAAAGAGATTGTAGAGGCAAACGTGTGTTGGCAATGTTAGGCACCCCTTGAGGTTCTTTTTTTTTTTTTCCTTTTGTCCTTTTTTTTTCTTGCCTTTTTGTTTCAGGCTTGAAAAAAAGCAAACCATGAAGTCAGTGTGGTGGCTGCAGCAGAGTGGGGCGCGCTCAGTGCCCGCTTGGTGCTGCTGAAGCAGCTCCAGGTGTGGGGCGTTCGGTGGGGCTGAGGTTTGTGCCAGGGCAGCACCGAGTCCAGGCCAGATTTGAGCCCAGTTGTAGAGGTGGAGCAGGCCGTGTGGGTTTTGGGGAGCTGTGTTGGATCAGGAGAAAACGAGGGAGGCAGTGGGTGATGATGCACCGCACAGCTTTCCTCACATGTGATCCTGGCCGGGTCGCTCACAGAGCTGCACTTTATTGCGCTCCCATGCTGCTGCTCTGAGCAGGGAGCGAGGCTGTGCTCAAACACATCTGCTGTCAGGTGGCTCATCAGTGACCCTGGGCGAGGAGCCGTGGCCCTACAGCCGTGGACTTTGCTCTGAGGAGTGTGGCAGGGACAGGCAGTGTGCCTCGCGCAGCTCCTCGCCCAGCCCCGCGCTGCCTGCTAGGATGCTCTGCTGTTGGTCCCAGCTGCATTGTAAATAGATACGAATCATATATACAAATATATATATAATTTTTTACATCTTCATTTGTCCTCGTTTCTGGCGTGCTGTGCTTCAAAAAAAAGAAAAAAGAGGAAAAACAAGAGAAAAACAGTGAAAAATGCAAAGCGGCGTTGGCAGCTCTGGGCTGCGCCTGTGCTGCTGCCTGCGCCCGCTGGGGGCAGGGAGGGAGCGAGTGACTCTGACCACGTCTTCCCTGCTTTGCTGGAAATGCCAGGCATGTTTGCACAGCGGGAGGAAGCGATTGTGACAACACAGGATGAGAACCAGCAAGAGAAGTTCCCTAAAACGACCGTAATGCGCTGTGGGTGACGTCTGTTCTGTCCCCGAAGCAGCAGAGCAGTGTTGTCTGCACGTCCATCGCATGACGGACTCTGCCTTTGCTTTTAGGGGTGTTTTGCCTTTGTCCTCTGCTCCTGTGTAAGCATTGCAAGGAGGAGGGCGATGGGTCGGGCTGAACCAACAGGAGAAAAGTCTTGTGTTCAGCACCGGGTATCCAAGGGTGTTTTTGGTGCTCCCTGAACCCAAAGGGGTTTCTTTGAAGTGGGAAGGGCAGAAGTGGCTCCTGGGCCCTGTCCTGCCTCAGCCCCACGCTGGGTCTCAGCTGACCTCGTGACAGGCACAGGAGGGGAGGAGTTTTCCCCTCTTTCAAAAGAAATCTCCATTCCATGCCCTGCGCCAGGGGCTCCTGGTGCCTCCAGAGGACAGAGCTGCTCTGGTGACGTGTCCCCTCACCAGGGCTGTGCTGCCCTGAGCCCGCAGCCGTTACTTGCCCACGTTATCAATCCTGATGTCACACTTTGCTTCCTCCAGCTGCTGGCGTCACTGGCATTCAAAGCATTGCGCCGACCCTCCCCACAGCCCCGTCATCCCGTCGTCAGACATCCTGCTCCCCTTTCCCCCACCCCAAATCAGCCATTTCGTCATCCCCTCAGTCCACTTCAAAGCAGGAGCCGGCTGTTTGCACAGGGACACGCTGTTCCAGCTGGGTGCCAAGTATGTGCGGGTGTTTGTTTGTGCTTTAGAGCTTGGCACTGCTGGGGAAATATGTGCTGGGCGCTGCCCTGAGCTGCTGGAGCGAGCTGAGCTCGCTTCTGTTATTGCTCCCAGTGCCAAGAATTCGTTTCCCGACAAGGACGCATTCCTTGAGGCCACAGGGAAGGCTCTGGAGTGGGATTTCTCCTTCCAGACCCTGGTGTTGCCTGGTCCTGCTTGAAGGAGTGGGCAGCAGGGCAAAGGATGTGTGGGGTTCATGCATGACCCTGTTCTTTTACAGCCTGGGGCAAAAGGGCATTGGGAACACTCAGGGCAGGGCTGCACCCTGAGCTCACAGCCTCCTCCTCTGCCAGTGGGTGGTGACACTCCGGATGGTGACAGAGATGTGAGTTTGCAGTGCTTTCGGGCCCCCCAAAATCACCTTCACCTTGAGTTCTTCACATTGGCAAGTCCCCAGGTCCTCGCCGCCTCTCTGGAGGAGGAAGATCTGTCTTAGGGGCTCCGTGGGGTTTCCCATCTGGTATTTTATCTCCACAGCTGGAGTTTCCCTCCATCCCACGCACCACCATCCTGATGGGTTGGTCAGGGCTTTCAGGGGTTTCCCTTGTCCCTTTTGTGGGGCTGTTTGCTCTCCACTTTCCCTCTCCTCATGGTTTTGGTGGCGACCCCACGCTCCAAAGGTAAACCAGAGTCCAGCCCCCAAAGCTGCCTCAGGCTGACGTCACTTTCCTTTGGTCCAGAGCTGTACCCACACTGGGCATTCAATGGCCTTTGGACTGAACAGCACCACAGCCCTTCCTGCGGGGAAACCCTTCCTTGGGGAGCAACTAAGAGTGGATGATTCCTCAGAGGTTTGATTTCCAGAATCCTGCCCATCTTTGGGCACAAAAATCTATTGAGTGTGGAGCTGGTTGAACTGCACCAGGAGCTTTGCCTCACTCCAGCACCTTGCCACTGCTCCTGGCTCTTTCACAATGGTGAAGATGGAGCTGAAGGCCTGGGGGTAAAGAATTTTGACTTCTACAACAGCTTGGGTTGGAAGGAACCTTACAGCCCCAATCTGTGCTGTGGGTTGGAAGGAACCTCATGGCCCCAACCTGTGCTATGGGTTGGAAGGAACCTTATGGCCCCAACCTGTGCTGTGAGCTGGCACCATTGCCTTGGGTGGCAGCTGCTGGTGGTGCTGTGTTCTCTGCGTGGTGCCCACTGGGGCTGTGACTGCAGCAGATGGAGGTGAGGACCCGGCCGGTAATGAGACGAATGCACAGCAATTCCCTGTGGACACAGAATCGCAGTCGTTAAGGTTGGAAAAAACCTCAAAGGTGCATCAGGTGAATTCATCGCCACTTTCCTGAGCACCTCCAGGTGCAGCGATCTGCACCCCCTCCTCCCCGGGCAGCCCCTCCCAGCGCCCGGCCGTTCCTTTGGAGAAGATCCCCGTTATCCATCCCAAACCTCCCGAGGAGCGCTGACATCTCCTTCCAGCCGCCCTTTCCACGGCACTCCGCCTCAGTTCCCCGCCCTCAGCCGGCACAGGGGGGTCAGCCCTACATCCAGCGGCGGAACGGCCCTTCTTCACCCCAAAATTCCACTTCCTACCCCCTCAGGACACCCGCGGCGCACAGCAGCCGCTCCCCGCTCCTCCCCGCCCCCACCTCCCGCGGGGCCGCACCGGAAGCGGAACCGCCCCCCCCCCCCCCCCTCCGTGTCGTCATCGCGGCCATAAAAGACCCGGCTTCGCCCTCCCGCGCCATCAGCCGCCGGTGCTCGTCGGGCGCCATGTTTGCGGTCAAGCGGAACGCCGTCATCGGCTTCAACCTCTACTGCGGCGGTGGAGGCCCGGGCCTGGTGCCCGCTTCGCCAGCAGGAGATCAAACCCCACCGCCCCCCGCCGCCGCTCCGGCCGCCACCGCCGCTGAGGTACCGCGGCCTCTGATTGGTTCCGCGGGGCTGTGGGCCGCCGGCGGCCGCGCCGAAGCCCCCCGCGCTCCGATTGGCTCCGAGGCAGCCCCTCGCGTTCCGCTTGGTTCCGCCGCTGCCCGCCGTCTGCCGTCGGACTCCGCGCCGCGGCCCGTCGCGCTGTGGAGCCCCGAGGAGGAGTTGGACGGCTGCGAGCCCGAGTCCGAACGCGGCCCAGGTGGCGATTCGTTACCCAGCACGCCGCCCGAGCTGCCCGACGAGCTGCGGCGGGACTCCTTGGAGCTCATCCTCCGGTACCTCCGGGAGGCGGCCGGAGAGGCCGAGCCCGGCGTTAAGAAGCTTTTTCCGGGGCTCTTGGGAGGGCCGGGGCGGCCCGGCAGGACGGGCGGAGCCGTCATGGAGAAAGCGCTGGAAACGCTGCGGAGGGTCGGGGACGGAGTGATGCAGAAACACGAATTGGCCTTCCAGGGTGCGTGGAAACGGGAAACGGGAGCGAGGGGCGGGGGGGAAGGGAACAGAACGGCCGTGGGGTGAAAACGAAAGCGGACTTTGCGCTGGGAAGGGCTGGGGGGGGGGTAGGGGGGGCTGGGCAGGGCCACGCCGCGCCCCGGGGCTGAAGGGCGGCCGTCCCCTTGCTGATGTGCTGCTGGTGCTCCTCACGATGTTGACGGAGCTCTGGGAGTCCCCCCTGTGTAGCATGGAGGCGTCTTGGGGCTCCTTAATGCGGTGTGGAGGGGTGGGGGATCGTCCTGGTGCTGTACTGGAGGGTTTGGGGCTGCTCTAATGTTGTGAAGGGGCTTTGGAGCAGCTCCCCGGTGTGGTGTGAGGGGTTTTGGAGCTCCCCTGTGTGTGTGAGGGGTTTGGGATTTCCATTGTTGCCGTGCAGAGGAGCTTGAGGCTGCCCTGCTGCGGGCTTTGGGGGTCCCTCGTGGTGCTGTATGGAGGTGTTGGGGGAATGGAGGAAGTTTGGGGTCTCCTCGCTGAGATGAAGGGTTCAGAGTTCCTCTAAAGAAGTGGGGAGTTCTGGAGTTGCCCCGCTGAGGGTATCTGGGGCTCTCCTGCTGCGGTATTACAGCTTTTTGGAGCTCCTAAAGCTGAGGGAGCTCTGGGGCTGCACTGCTGTGGGGTTTGGGGCTGTGCCTTGAGCTCGGGTCTCTGCAGACTCAGGTAGGAGAAGCCCCCCCCTCTCCCCCTTTGCCCTCAGCTCGTAGCATGGCTGCTTTAAGGTGCTGATCCTAACCGGTCCCAAAATAGCCCTCAGAAAATAGCCCCCGTGCCTGGGCTGGGCTGAGCAGATGGGGTGGTTGGGGAGGCTGCAGGTTTGGGTGTGCTGGAATGGACTGGAAGGGAGAACCGGCCATTTTGGGCTGGTCTTATGTAACTTGGAAGTGAGTCCTTGGGGGCTGGTGAGAGCCAACCATTTTGGGTTGAATTGGTGTCATTCAGAACGGAATCCTTGGGGACCAGCAGGAACTGACCATTTTTGGCTGTTTTTGTGTAACTTGGAAGCAGCTCCTTTTGAGGATGGGGTGGGGGGAGGAAGGGGACCAGTGAGAACCAACCTTCTTGGCTTGGTTTCATGTAATTCCAAGGCCAGCCCCTGGGGACCTGCAGGATGTGACCATTCTGGGTTGGATTTGTTTAACTCAGAAGCGACTCCTTGGGCTCTGGTGGGTGCATCAGGGCACAGAGGGGCAGAGTTGGCGTCCCCCCCCCAAGCTGGTTTGTGATGAACACCTCCCATGTTCCAGTTTGTTGTTTGTTGGTTGGTTTCTCTTCTAAATGCAAAGGGATTCGGTTTGTTCCTCGCTTCCTGCATTGCACTGTTTGGAAAAGTCCAGGGGTTGGCTGCCCTGCCTCAGTTAAATTGGAGGGTGTGCTGCTGAACGAGCAGAGCTCAGGGTGTGCAGATTGACCCAAGCTGCTGTTAGCAACCGAGGCTTCTGCAGAGCTGGCAGCTCTGTGTACAGAGGAGGAACTGGCTTCTGGGAGGCTTCCTCTTGGTTTGAGCAATAACAAGCAGTGCCTTTCAGTTTCGTAAAGGCTCATCTTGTTTGCTTATTCATGAGGGGGCACCGTGGGTCAGGCTGTTCCAGGTGGCTGCTCAGACGAAGGGCTGCCAGGCTGCCCCCGGCCTCCTGCTGCCCCCCAGGGCCCTCACGAGATCTCAGAGGGCAGCATGGGGTGGAGGTGGGGTCCCTGCTCTGCTCATCCTGTGGCAGGGCCTGCAGCAGCTGCTCTGCCACAGCTTTCAGCCCCCAGGTACAGAGGCTGCGTCCTCTCGCTGGTGGCTTGGCGTGGCTCAGCCCGTCTCTGAGCTGGAATCTCTCTTCAGGAATGCTTCGGAAGCTGGAAATCAAAAAAGAAGAAGACCTGCAGGCGGTGTGCGAGGTGGCTGCTCACGTTTTCAGTGATGGAGTAACAAACTGGGGCCGAGTCGTCACGCTCATCTCATTTGGTGCCTTTGTTGCAAAACACCTGAAAAGCATCAACCAGGAGAAGTGCATCAGCTCGCTGGCGGGGATCATCACAGACGCTTTGGTCTCATCCAAACGCGAGTGGCTGATGAGCCAGGGAGGCTGGGTGAGTCACTGCCCACCACGAGGCTTTCGGAACGATTCGGTGTTTCCTATTTCCGTAACCCACTGGGTGTCAGCTGCCTGTGTCAGCGAAGTGCCGATGAGTCACTGTTCCAGTTCAAACCACTCTCTGAAAGCACCTCGCCAGTGCTACGCGGTGCCTTTGACCCCACAAAACACGTGCCCCCCTGCCTGCTAAAGAAGCGGTGGCATCCCTACAGCAAAACATTGGGGTGCCCCGAGTTTGCCTGCAGTTGTGTGGCTCCCAGTTGTTGGGCTGTGTCTGCAGCGGGTCTCCAGGAGCTGTGGGTGAGGAGCCAACCCATCGCTCCGGGTTGCTCCTTCCCGTGGGAAGAGGCAGCTGGCACAGGAATAACTGTCTCCTCTTTGTCTTAGGAGGGCTTTGTCGACTTCTTCCGAGTGGAGGACCTGGAAAGCAGCATCAGGAACGTGCTGATGGCCTTTGCAGGAGTGGCCGGCCTGGGGGCGAGCTTGGCCTACATGATCCGGTGAGCTGCAGTGCCGCAGAGGGGCAGAGCTCAGGGCAGACCGGCTCCGCTGGGAGCTGGCGAGCCGATCACCTCCTCCTGGGCATATTTATGCAGCTGGACTCGTGTTGACCCCAGGAGAATATCTAGGCATCCCCTGAGCAATTCTTTCCAAAGAAAGAAGGTATGTTCCACTCGGATCGTGGGTACCAATGAGGATTTATTGCTTTGGGAACAGAAAGTGGAGGAGTTGACTGATACTCTGCTTCGTTCAAGAGCATGAGGAGAGAAGGGCAAAGCGGACAGCTTCAGTTTTATCCCGGAGGAAACAGATCTGTTTCGTGAGCCAGTGAGCAGCAGCAGCAGCTCCTGCCTGGACTGATCCTCGTGGCTTTGGTGCGGCGGCTGTTGCGGAGCCGATGCTTCCGAGTCGTGGTTGTGGGTTTTTGGAAATGGCATCTTCAGCTGCCTGAACTCACAGCTCTGCTGTCGCGGCTTTAGGCAGCGGTGCTGTGCAAGGCTGAGGCGTGCAGCCCGTGCTGGAACTCGGGGTGATTTCTGTCCCCTGCCTTCCAGCAGGGTTTGCTCAGGCCGCGGGCGGCCCTGTGAGCAGTCCTGCAGTTTGAGCTGGCGCTGTGGGAACCGCAGCCGGCTGCAGCCCGGCAGAGCCGGCCCGTCTGATCTGACTGCTCTCACCGCCCTGCCACACCAGCAGTTTAAAAATAGGGAGTGCATTTCTAAGTAGGTAAAACCCCACGCAGGGCGGGGAGGCTGCGGAGAGCCTGCAGATGTCTGTCCAGCTGCAGAATGTGTGCATCTATACTGAGCTAACAGCACAGAAGTGAAGGCTGAATGTGGTGGAGCTGCTGATGGATGTGCTGTGCTTCATCCCTTGCGTGGAGTTTCTGTGGCAAAGCCTTCTGTGGTGGCTTTCAGCAAACCTTTCTCTGTGCTCGAGCAGAAGTGCCAGGGGTTGTAGTGGGGATCGGTGGCTGCTGCACTCGCTGCCTCCTGGCAGCAGCTGAGACTGCTGTTTATTTTAATCTTTTTGGTTTTTCCGAGCTCTTCTGGCAGTTGGGAGGTTGTGGAAGTTGGTGTTGGTTACTTCCTTCTCTCCCCTTTAATTTTGACTCCATAAGCAGTGAGCACAGCAAAGCTGATGTTTGAATGTAAGCGTTCTGCAGCTGTGTAGAACTCGGTGCCTCGGCTCTGCAGCTCGTGCCAACCCCAAGCACAGCACCCGGCCCTGGGCTCCTCATGGGCTTTGGGCTGTGCTGTGGTTGGGGCTGAGAACCCCTGCAGAACGGGGCTGAGGTGGTGAGGAACCTGCCCGACTGCAGCCCAAGCAATGCCCAGTGGGGAGAAAACTAAAGGCAGGGCTGTCGTCTGGCCGGCCTGGGTGCTGGAGGAGCACTTAGTTTTGTCAATAAATGTCTCTTGTTCTCAATGGGTGGCATAAAACTTTATCCTGTAGCAGGATGGGGAGCTGAAGGCTCAGCTGTGAGCACCCCAGCCCTGTGCTGCTGCTGCTGCCTGCCTCTGCACTTTGGCCATGGCTGAAACACCAACTGCTGCCTCTCAGTTTCAATTCCTGTGAAGTTGAAGAAGGAGGAAGCAAGGGGGGCAGCGTGGCTGTGGGGAAGTCCCTCATGCACGGTGGGATTTCCCCCCCCCCCGTGCGCACCCGTTGCCTGCGCACACCTCCTCGCTCCATCCCCCAGCCGCAGGCTGCTCTTCCAGCACCGCCGTTGGGTTTTCAGGGCTGTTTTGGGCCGGCTGCGCCATGGCAACATGCAAAAGGCGGCCGCAGCCACCTGCGCTTCCTGGAAGCCGCGGTGCTGATAAGGCGCGGCCCTGGGGCAGCTGATACGGCTCGGCTTCCTCCGCCCCGCGGCTTTTCGAAGAAGCGGCGCCGCGTTCCGCGAAGCAGAGAAGGAAGTCACGGCCGTGTGGGGCCCGGGGGAGGGGGGGGAAATGGGGCGGGCAGGGAGTGGTGGTGGTTGGGGGGGGGTGGGGAAGGGAGAGGAGCTCAGAGCTGGGCTGAGCGGCCCCACGGCTGTGCGCTGCCATAGAATGACTGGGGATTCCTGCCCCCCACCCCCTCACTGTGTGCCCCACAGCTTCAGGCTCCCCCGGGGAATGGGGCAACCAAAGAGCCGGGCAGCAGCGCCAGCAACCTCGTGGCCTCCAGGTAAGGAAATTCTTCTCACAGGTGACCTCAATAAACGTCTGTTTTAATGCAGAGGCTCCGTTGTGAGTGAGGGGAGGGCACCGGCGCGCTTCGTGCGCTTCTCGGCCCGCTTCGCACGCAGCCACCCGCGACCCCGCGCCCCATTGCCATGGAACTTGCGTCACTTCCGGTTAGCGTTGTAGCCCCGCCCTCTTTTATTTCTGCCTCCTCGCTCTGGCCCCGCCCAGCAACAGCGCCCGCCAATGGCCCTCGCTCGGTCACGTGACCGCTTCCAGGAACATTCCGCGTAGCCCCGCCCACCCCGGGGCGCCCGAGGGGTGCGTGGGTCGGAGTCACGCGTGGAGCCGGCGGAACGCGGGGGGTGGGGGGGGCCTCCTTCAGCACAGAGCGCTGCGCAACACTGGGACCAACTGGGGAGCGGGGGCTGCGGAGAAATGGGAGACACACCCCCCCCCCCATCTCAGAACCCTCCAGCATCCCACGAGGAATAATAAAAGCACGAGTGGGAATCCAGCTCAAGGGATCACTGTGCGGGTGGGGAGGGGCAAAGGCCCCGTGTTGTCCACACGTGGGGATGCCCTGTGCGCACCCTGGGGACACGAGGCCATGTGCAGCATGCAGCAACTGCGATCCACAGAGCGCCCCGGATGCGCGTGGGTGCGAGCCAGGTTCCACCCCGATCCACAAACAGTGACACAGCTGCAACACCCCGAAAACACACAGACAAAATCACAGGCACAAAAACACGCCCCGACAGCCCTCCCCAAAATCACCCACACTGCGAGGAGGGGGGACGCGGAGCAGCGTGACACCGAAGCACCTTTATTACCGGGATATTAAGGCTCCTGGCCGAAGGGGGGGGGGAGGAATGGCAGCTCCCAGCGTCACCCCCTCCAGGTATTCCTCCTCAAAGCACCGCAGCCTCTCGCGCCCCCCCCCACGCACAGCAGCCGCGGGGGTCGCGCCAGGAGTTGCGTGAGGCAGCGCAGAGGACATCGATTTGCTGAGAGAGCTGCGGCGAATGGGAGAAGGAAATGGGTTGGTGGGGGGGGGGGGTCAGGAGCATCGACCATGCGTTTTCGTGCCCCGGACCCCCCCCCAATACCCCCCCAGTACCCACCTGCTCCTCGGCGCAGGGGCTCCGCTCGTCCTGGGGCAGCGCGCAGCACGTGGTGGTCACC
>NW_024885429.1:135775-139895 GCF_019232065.1 Centrocercus urophasianus
GGGGGGGGGGGCGGGGGAGGGGGGGTTCTGCCTATCCCAGGATCTGAGGGGATCCGAGAATGTGTGCTGTGTGCCTCCCACCCAGGCCTGAGTGTGGGCTGGCGCCAGGGTGGGGAGTCCTAAGAGGAGAATGAAGGGGTGGGCTGGGGGCTTTGGGGGAAGCTGAAAGATGGGAGAGGGGCCCAGGAAAGGTCGGGGGGGACCCAGGGGCTCTGAGAGGTTGTTATTCCCAAGGACACATTGTGGGAGGGGTCCCAGGGGCTGCCATCCCGCGCTCAGGGCGCCCCCTCCCCCCCCAGCACCCACCGCTTGCTGAGCAGCCGGATGGGTCCGCAGAGGGTGCGCAGCATGGCGGGGCCGGGCCGGGCCAGGCTGATGTTGTGAACTTCTTGGTCGTAGGCAGGGTGGGGGGCGGCGGTGGCGAAGCAGCGGCTCCGGGCTTGGCCCAACCCTCTCTTGCAGCAGCGGTGCTGCCGGGTCTTCACAGCCCCCTCCTCCCGGCAGAAGCGCTCCAATCCCCTCTGCCACTGCAGAGACACGCGGGGCCCCAAACACCGCTGTCAGCGGCCGTCCCCACCCTGTCCCTGGCCGCTGCCGTCACCCCCTGACACCTCTGTCACCTCTTGAGATAGGTGGGGCCTTCCTGAGACACTGCGTCACTCCCTGGGTCACCTCTGTCCTCCTGACAGCTCTGTCACCCCCCCCCCTCCAAGGGACACCTGTGTCACACCCAGTGACACGCAGGGCCCTTCCCCACACCCCTGCATTACCCTACAGACACTTCAACCCCCGGGATATCCCAGGGGACACTTGTGTCATCCCTCTGGGACACCGGCAGCACCTCCTGGACACTGGGGTCACACCTAAAGCCACCCGTGTCCTCCCCAAACACCTTCATGGGACACTTAGGTCACTCCCCAGGAAACACCGTCATCATCCTCCCAAACACCTGGAGGATGCTCCAAGACACCTGGGTCATCCCGAGTGACACTTGTGTCACCCCCCTTAAGACACCTGTGTGCCCCGCAGGCACCTAAATCACACTCTGGGATGTCTGCATCAACACCTGAGACATCTGTGTTCATCCCTCGGACCCCTATGTCACCCTCTGGCTACCTGTGTCACCTCCAGGACCGCTATGCCACCCCCTCTGAATCTCTGTCACCCACTGGATCTTTATGTCACCCCCTCCAGATCTCTATGTCGCCCCCTGTACATCTTTGCCACCCCCTGGACCTTTATGATCTCTGTATCACCCTCCCAACACCTGTCTCACCTCCATGACAACATGGCCACCCCTAGACCACTCCTGTCACCACCTCTATGTCCTCCTCACAGCTCCCTCCCACCTCCAGCTCCAACTCACGGCAGCGTGGGCGCACTCCAGACTGCTGTTGTGGCAGCAGCGGCCGAAGTCACGCTCCAGGCGGCTGTGGAATCGGGCCCGGGGCCCAGGGAGGCCTTTGGGGCTGGGCCGCAGCCCCCGCAGGCGACAGATGTTCTCCATGTTGTCGGCGTTGGGCTCGCCGGGTGGGAAGGATGGCACAACCACGGGCTCCAGGAGGGTGATCTCGGTGATCTCGGCGATCTCAGGGGTGCCCACGGTGGCTTTGGCGAAGCAGCGGCGTCGCGCAGCCCCGTGCTGATGGCAGCAGTGGAACTGACGTGTTTTCACCCCGAATTCATCCTCGCAGAACGTGTCCAGGACATCGGTCCACTGCAGGGACAAAGGGACACCCAGGTCACCATCAAAATGTCTCCCTATCTGTGTCACCCCCCTGGGACACCTGTCAACCCTCCTGGACACTTGTGTCATCTCTCACGACACTTCTGTTATCCACCCCCCTGGGACACACTCCTGGACCATCTGTTCCCTTCAATATCATTGTCACCCCCTGGGACACCCCCACAAATATCCGGGTCACCCCTCAGGGACATATGGGACCCTCCCCAGGCACACGCATCACCCCCTGGACATCTGTATCAACCCCTGGCACACCCCTGACCCCCTCCCAGATGCCTGCTTCACCCCTCCACCCCCCAACACATCTGGGATCTCTACAGGACACCTGCGTCACCTTCAGAGATACCTGCATCACCCCTACGCACATCACCCCCCCAGGAGACACCCCAGCTCTGTGTGCCCCCCCCTTGGTGACACGACCCCAGACTCACCGCCCGCCGGGCGCAGGGCAGCGGGGCATGGTGCTGGCAGCAGCCGTCCAGGCGAGGCCAGAAGCTGTCGAGTGCAGCCACCTGCCTGCGGAGGTGGGCAAAGGCAGCAGGGGGCAGCGAGGGCCGGGGCGCACGGGGGATCAGCGAGGGGCCGCTGCAGTAACGGCTGAGGTCGTCAGGCAGGGGCCAGGCGGGGGGGAAGCCATCCAGGACGCTGCCCCAGGTGGAGGCGTGCGATGGCGCCCGCGGGTACGGGATGTCATCAGCCCCCGCCGATGCGATGATGTTGGGGGACAGATGGAAGTCCTGCTCCTCCTGCTGCACTGTGGGGAGATAGCAGGCTGAGTCTTTTCCCCCACCCCTGCAGGTCCCACATCATTCCAGGAGGGTCCCCGTTCCATGGTCCCGGGTGTCCCCTTGCTCACCCAGACTTCTGTGCGCCCTACAGCCCTGTCCCCGCATCCATCTGTTCCCCCCCTCCCCGCGTTGTCCCCACCCCTGGCTGCCCCCTTGCCCTGCAATCCCTATATATGTCCACTCCTGTCCCCATGTCCCCTCCATCCACATTCCCACCTACATCCTGTCCCTATACCTCCTCCATCTCGTGTCCCCCCCCATCCCTGGGCACATCCCTGCCTTCCTCACCCCTTCAACCCCCCTCCCCTCTTCTGGGTTTCCCCACGCTCCCCCCATTCCATCATGTCCCCCATTCTCACACTGTGGGATCTCGTGGGATTGCTGGATCAGTTGCTCGTGCTGGAGCTTCAGGTCTGCCACTGTGACATGGGGACAGAAGGCACAATGCTCAGATCCCACAGATACTCTCCCCTCCCCCAGACCCAGTGCTGAGGTGGGGGGACAAATGGGGATCCACACCCCAGATATTGGGAGAGCATAGCAGGCTGTGATGGGGACAGGACAGGGGTGGCCGGGACGGGACACAGGCGGTGGTAAGGCAGCCAGGAAAGAGCTCAGGAACGTGGGGAGGGAACACAGAGTGTCAGGGAGGGACTGAAGTGACCAAACAGGGACCAGAGCATCCAAAGAGGGGATGGCAGTGGCTGAGCAGTGACCCAGCTCCGCAGGGATGGGGATGCAGAAAGCTGGGAGGGGATGCAGGTGTGTGGGAAGGGGACCTGGGTGGCCAAGCAGACACAAAGAAGCCATGGAAGGGACACAAGTGGCCGTGGAAGGGACACAAATGGCCGTGGAAGGGAACCCAAACACCCGGCAGGGAACATGGCGGGGTGGCGGCCCAGGTGTACAGGGAGGGGTCCAGGCATGCAGGAGGGGCCCAGGCAGCCCAAGAGGGCTGAGCTGCGCCCCAGGGGCCGCAATGGGGAACTCACCAGCCGTGCCAAGGAGGAGGAGGAGGCCGAGGGCGGCCATGGTGCCGGGCGCTGTGGAGCCACCGGCGGCTCTGCTGCCTTATGAAGGGCCGGGGCGGTGCGGGGCCTCATCCCGAGGCTGAGTCACAGCCTGACGTCGGAGCAGATCCGGGGGGGGGACCAAAGGGGGGGCAGGGGGGGCTGCGGGCACCCAGTGCGGCCTGCACCCCTGGGCTGGGCCCAACTGCGGCCTGCGGGTGGGCCCCATGGCTCAGCACAACCGGCCCGGCCGGTCCTGGGGCACCACGACACCAATGGGCCTCAGCACTGCCAGGCTGGCCCCCAAACAATCACAGCGGCCTCAAAATCATCACAGTGGCCCCAAAATCACCACAGTGGCCCCCAAACCATCACAGCAGCCTCAAAATCATCACAGTGGCTCCAAACCTGTCATGGTGGTCCCCCAAATCACCCCCCTCCTCCACTTGCGTCACAACCAGTGAAAGCGTGGTGGATTTTTGTGGTTTTTGCCCCATTTTGGGGCCAGCCCCACCCAGTGAGTCACCCCACTGCTGGCGGGGCGATAGGGATGGGGGGAGCCTGCAGGGGGACCCTCC